>NW_012101247.1:199935-250663 GCF_000951045.1 Mandrillus leucophaeus
AAGTATACATATGTAACAAACCTGCATGTTATGCACATGTACCCTAGAACTTAAAGTATAATAATAATAATAATAATAATAATAGTAATAAAAAGAAAAAAAAAGAATAGGAGTCATCTATGACTCATGAGTTTGATGTACTGGGGCCAAAGCCACCCGGAAAACATCCCCAATCTGGTCGTAGAACCATAGGCTCCATTTACTAACCTTGTACATATCAATAGTTAAGCCCTAGAGCTTACATTATGGGATAGGCCCTCTAGAGATCCCACTGAGATTTATGTTCCTGAGCATGAAGTAGGAAGAAGATGAAAAGCATGATTTACTTTGATGGAAGCAGTGTGTTCTGTTCCTCCTATTTTATATTGTATGTGCTTGAGTATGTGCTGGTGCCCATACACTGTTCCTCCTGTTTTATATTGTACACTTGAGTATGTGCTGGTGCCCAAGAGGTAGCAAGAATAGTATCTGCAGATTGGGCAATGCAGCCAGGCCTTCAAGTAACAAATAAGGTTCAATTGGGAAAAAAGCAACATAACCTATTGAGGGAAAAATAATCCATATGCTATTAATAAGACAAAGACTGTAACTAGCAAAGACAGGAGCATAATTAGGCCTTCAAAACATCAGTATAGGGTATTATTTGGTCAAAAGAATCGATAAAACACCAGTCATTTCTCAGGAAGGAAGGAAATTATGAAATAGGCAGATTGTCTAGCTTAGTTTCTTTAGTATCCACCTTGTCTCTAAGGCATTCAAAAGAAGTCCTGGGATAAGAAACTTTAAAGATGACTTAACGAATCTGGAGAGGATCAAAGGAGAATACTAAAGTAACATAGGAGATAAAGTTGCTTCTATAGGAGCAAATACTTATAGCTGTTTAGTCTGAACAGATGAAATAAGGTAAAATCAAAGAGCATAATATGATGATGGATGCAGATAGGACACTTGTAAACTTCTTCACCAGACCACCAAGTTTTAGAATAGGAAGGGACAGCCTCATGGAACATTATTACTGTGAAAGGAAAATATCTTGGGTCCCCAAAATCACTAAGCTAAAGGGAAAATTCAAGCTGAGAACTGCTTAGGGCAAACCTACCTCCCATTCTATTCAAAGTCATCCCTCTGCTCACTGAGATAAATGCATATCTGATTGCCTCCTTTGGAAAGGCTAATCAGAAACTCAAAAGAATGTAACTGTTCGTCTCCCGGCTACCTGTGACCTGAAGCCCATCTCCACTTTGAGTTGTCCAGCTTTTGCTTCAAGTTGTCCCGCCTTTCCGGACCAAATCAATGTTCATTTTACATATGTCGATTGATGTCTCCTGTCTCCCTAAAATGTATAAAACCAAGCTATGCTCTGACCATCTCGGGGACATGTTGTCAGGACTGCCAGGGGCTGTATCACAGGTGCACATCCTCAACCTTGGCAAAATAAACTTTCTAAATTAACTGAGACCTGTCTCAGATTTTCAGGATTTACATCTGACAAATCTCCTAGCAGTGCTTCATGCCAACACGAGCTAACTTTATGACTCAAAACAATAGGACAATTTGCTGAGGTCTGGGAGCATCGCCTTCAGAGAATCCCTTCTCTCCCCAAATTTGGTCGAGATCTAAAGTATATTTTGCTGTACAACTCCTTTTTTTGAAGTTTTACTTGCTTCCAACCAGGAAGACAAGATTTCCTGTTTCCATGACGATGACCACGGAAGGCAGATAACTCCTTTATAGAGTTTGAGCTCGCTCCCAGCAGGGAAGATGAGTTTGAGTTTTTTCCTGCTTCTAAAATGGCAGAAAGCATTCTTCAGCCTGAGAGCCATCCCTATGTAAGCAGCTGAATGGGGGTTTTTGTCTTGGCTGAAGTTTAACAACCAGCTGATTTTAATTTCTCCTTACCATTACAGCACTCAGTGATTATATTGTTGGAGTTTTGTTGTTGTTGTTGTTTGTTCTGGTTTTTCTCCCATCAGGTTTGATCAACTCTACCTGACTTGATCAAATAAGAGTAAGAATTCAAAATTATAGGTAACAAGGTTTCTCTAATCTGGCCAAAATTCTTTACAGCTGCAAAAGAAAAAAAAACAGAAAACAAAAAAAGCACACATTCGGTTTTTATGTTTGCTTCCTGCAATACCAAAAAAATCTAGAGAAGGCTTCTAATGACTTGAACCCCTTTAAAGAATTCAGAACAAAGGTGCCACTCACCCCTTTTGGGGTGTTCTATTTTCTTTACGGAGTTTTAAGAGCCATGGGCAGAGTCTTCTTTGGTCTAAAGCTCCGTTCTCCTGTATTGCATGACCTGACCTCCATGGTTTTGAGAATACCAGAGATAACCTTGCACTGTGACAGGATTTGACCTTGGTGTGTATAATGTCAAATGAGAGCTACAAATTTACAAGTGGCTGAATACACTTTACAGGACAGTCTTGGCTGTCGTTTTTTCTTTTTCTCCTACGAAGTTGTTTGTGTAAGGATCCTAATTCTAGTTCGGCGATGCATTCTAAAAGGTTTTCTTTATTGCTTTTTTCCCAAAATAATCTCAATTCAGTTTGTCTGTGTGCATTTGCATGAGGAACTGAACTGTTGTTTTCTTAGGTAAATGAGAGACAAAGTTTTCTCAGCTCTGAAGAGAAAGGGCCTCCCAACCAAAAGGCACCCATGGGTGACGGGGGCCCTCGTGAGAGTGTCTGAGGGGTTGACCCCTATGACGACGTGCAGTGGCCCTGCAGGAAAATCCCCAACAAAAATTAATTTTAAAAATAGCTCATCCAGGAAACACATATAGGGCTGATTACCCGGCATTTTGAGCCCTCTCAGAGGTCTGAAAAGAGAGAGAAACTGAGACACATAAGCGGGTGGAAACAATTCAGAGGTGACACACTATGGAGTCCTGCCTACAAGCAGCATGCATCAATCCACCACACAAAAACCCCAGGTCACAGCTCAGTTCCTCCTTTTAAGACCAAAAAAAAAAAGAACAACAACAACAAAAAAAAAAACAAAAAAAAGAGGCAGGAAACAGATAATCTAAGAATTAGGAGAAAACAAGGAGAATGACCTGCTTTCAAGCACTCTGTAGGTTTTATGGCACTTTTACTTGCCAGAGTAAAATGGAAGTAATATGATCTTTGTGTACATTTACATTAATGAAAAAGTGCCCTGAGGTCAACCTGCAAACTATAGAGTTCCTAGGTTCCCTTTATCTCTATTTTCATTTCGGCCTGTTTTAAATCTGCTGTTACATTTCTACTGAGATAAAAACAACTGTTTGGATCTAACAGGATGTTATGCCCAGACCGTTTGTTCCCCAAAGAAGACCACCAGAGTCCAGAGTCAAAGCCAAGCGGCAAGGATCTTTACTACAAGTTCGAACTTGGTCCCTCCATTCCACAGCATACAAGAGGGCCTCGAACAATGCGAGTGCTTGCTTTTTATAGCCCAATGTAAACAGGATATGTAAAGTTACAGGGAACAAGGTAATTCTCTCGGTTACAGCATTACAATTGGTTAACATTATACATTTAGCATTCCTTATCGGAGATCTCCCAGGTGATGTTTTTCTGAAGTTTGAAAGAAATATGGAGGAATGTGTTTGTGCTGGGCTCAGGAAGTTGGGAGATATATGGGGGATGTGCCTCATTCCTTTCAAGGTATTTTTAAAAATGTTTTTATTTTTGCAAGCTGGCTAATGTGTATGTATCAAAAGGCTAGAGTACTGAAGTAAAAGCTATAGAATCTTTGTGTGTGTATGTGTATATGTATGTGTGTATGTGTATATATTTGAGGACCTTTATAATAGACTTCTATAATTTTATGTTTAATTGGCCATTAAATTCGTTTTAATTTTCCTATAGCTCACCAGACTTTCTCTTCATACCTTATGATGTAAATTTTATTATCTGATTTTCACCAGAGTTGTTTCCTTTAATATGCAAATTTAAGGCTATTTAGCTGACAATGACCTAGGGTAAGGTTTTTTTTTCAAAAGAAAAAAAAAGGAAGTCTTTCTGAATCTATAAGATGTACTTCTACTGGCATGCCTAATACTTCTATGTATGTGCTGTGTACACAATATTTCACTACTAAAAATATATAAAAGAGCTCTAATTAATTGGCTTAAAAAATAAAAGCATTAAAATCAGATACTAAAAAAAGACTAGTAACATGCTTTTTCAAGTTCACATGACTTAAGTAAAATCTTTAATAAATAAGCTGGCTTTAAAATTATTGGTAAAATAATACTAGAAATGTCTTAAGAATTTGGCAGTATACATTTTTGTTAGCATTTATTAGTCAAGCAATTTTATACTTATCCCTGACAAGTACTCTAAGGTGTCAAAATTTGTCATAGAGATTATAAAACTAAATCCAGGCCAAAACAGAATGATCTTTGCTTGTGTAATCTTTAATTAAATAAGACAATAATGTTGGTTTATTAAAAATAGCTACATCTTGAATTTAATAAGATTATCATAACTTTTAATCTTGTGGCTTTAAGTGGTCTAGTCCACAGGTGGTAAAGTTTGCTATAGTCTGTTTTTAAAGCTAAACGATAAATTCCTCCCAAAGTTAGTTCAGTCTACACCAAGGAATGAACAAGGATAGCTTGAAGGTTAAAAGCAAGATGGAGTCAGCTAAGTCAAATTTTCTTCACTGTCTCAGTTATAATTTTGCAATGACGGATCCATAACTTAAATGATAACTATCACAGTTTTCATAAACACTCTAGGTAAACATTTAAATGAAATAATTAGGTAAATGTAATAGGATAAATATTTGTATACAAACTTGTTATAATTTAGAATCTAAAGTTATATTAAATAAAAGTTATGTTGTTATTTGGGTATTTTCCAATAAAAACATATTTGTAGGAAAACATTCTTAAAAAAAAGATGTGTCCTTTAAAAAAGAAGGGGAACAATTTTTATCTAATTCAAAGCTTATTTAAAAGTCGTGTATAAAACAGGGTAAAAGGAACCACGAAATAAAAGAGATGTAAAGAAAGTTATAAAAATAAGTAGATTTTTCTTGGTAAGAAAGCTTAACGAGAAATAATTTCATATACAAAAGAATCTTGTATGGTAAATTTAGTCCTAGAGTAAAATGATTGCTTAGTTAAGAAAGAGGGATGTTCAGAACAAACCAGACAGTTCAAGCATGTCATGAATGGTATGTGTAAGTTACAGTAAGAGGATTTATTTTTTAAAAACCCCAAAGTTTTAAATAATCAAGTTGTCATATTATTATTAATATGGTTTGGTTTTCTTAGGAAAAAAACTGAAATTAATCTTTTTTTTAGTTAAAGTTATTACATCTATGTATCTCTCTGTATGTGCTTTTAAAGTACTTGTGAAATTGAGTTACAGGGCTTTGACTCCTGTCTAAAAAGAGCACAAAGTCCTGCTAAATTTTAAACACTGATGGTAATTAAAGTCCCATTTTCAGGTCTGGTAGAAGACGCCAATCAAAATAAACTGCTTTCCTGAAACACAGACAGAAATTAAAGCTATTCAAGTCCTCAAGTCCCAGAGACTATCAAGGAAGAGGTGGGCATGTGAGATTGTATGGGCTGATTTTGAGAGATAAAATAGTTCAGTTTCTTTAATGTCAAAGACACACAAATGCAAGACCAGCATATAGGCCCCTGTGTCAGATTAACAAGGTTTTCTTGAAGCATTTACCACCTCCTAAATAAAAGTTATGAAAGGCTTATGGAAGTTATATTTTATGGTTAAGATTCAAATTTTATAGATTGTTTATAAAATTTGGGAAAATAAATCTAATTGGCTTCATATTGTTTTTATTAGGGTTTTATTGTTTGGAAAATTCAGTCTCCTCTCTCAAAGAATGAAGGTTTTTTCTTTTTTTTGGACCTTAGGGAACCTAATATCTTTTTTTTGAAATTCTTGAGTTATCATTTTGGTCAAATGAATGATTTATTGTACAATTACCTGTGACATCAAGTTTTTAAACCTTTGATATTTGACAAACTTTCCAAAATCAAATTATAACTTATGTCTTTTTCTGACCTTTAGGTTCCCTAAAGTCCAAAAATGATATAATTTGGCTTATTTGGTATACAAATTACACAGGAAACATTATCAAATATGAAACGGCGTTTGTTTTTGTTTAGGCTGTATTTGTGTAAATATGTTACTGCTATATGTTCCAAAATCATGGGAAACTTCTGTATTTCTGATATGACTGTACATTATCAGTAATAATTATAATAGTGTACATTATCAGTGATAATTTTAATTGATATGTTAAATTATTGTGTGCCACAGAAGTAACAAATTTCCTTGTCAATTGTGTCTTTGACTATGACTGCCATAAAACGTTTCGTCATCCATGGACAATTGTTGTCTTGTTTTGTTCCTCCTTAGAAGGTGGTTTTATAATCAGCTATAAAACTCTAACAGGTGTCCTTAAAAGCAGATTTCTGATAACTTTGGAGATTGTGACATTACAATAGAGGAAAAAACTTTCAATACTCTCATGCAGGGCTGACATATTCATGAATATCAAGGAGAAGAGGAGTAAACTGCATGAACTGAACAAGTAATCTTTTTAACTTTTTGGTTAAAATATTGCTGATTCTTTGTTTCTCAGAGTCAAAACTTTTAGGCTGTTTACAGCTTTTAATAATTGAGCAAGTTATACTCCTGTGAACAAAATGTAGAGCATATTTCTTTCTCTCTACCTGATTTCTTCCAAATTTGGAACCTATTTGTGAGTATTCTTAACTTATGACAATATAGTTATTTGTGTAAGTGTAATAAGAATCTCTTTTCATTTGTAACAGGACACAATTCGAGAAACTGGTTATTTTACCAAGGCTTTTACTGAAACGGTGTGCTTTCCTTTAAGGAATGAAACTTAACTTATGGACCAAATAAAAGACCCTTGGGAAAACTGGCCTCATACCTTTGTCTATGTAGTCCCTGTACATGTTTTCTGACCTGTGGCAAGAAAGGAATGTCACTTGCTAACAGGCCCAGGAGCCCTAAGTTTATCTTGGAAACTCAGGAGGAGAGGATCATTGGACTCATAGGTATTTAATGGCACAAATCCATGGCCTGGCTCAGCTTTAGAAAGTTTCATCTGGGACTCCTTCTACGGAACACAGTTCCATCAAATCCAATTTAAAAGCCTATGTAAGGCCAGCTACAGTGGCTTACACCTGTAATCCCAGCATTTTAGGAGGCTGAGACAGGTGGATTACTGGAGGTCAGGAGTTTGAGACCAGCCTGGTCAACATAGTGAAACCCTGCCTCTACCAAAAATACAAAAATTAACCAGGTGTGGTGGTGTACAACTGTAAGCCCGGCTACTCAGGAGGCTGAGGCATGAGAATAGTTTGAACCCGGGAGGCAGAGGTTACAGTGAGCCAGGATCACCCCACTGCACTCCAGTCTGGGTGACAGAGGGAGACTCCATCTCAAATAAATAAATAAAATAAAAGCCTATGTAAAAAAATAATTATTCTTGCTGCACTGTATACAAATAATTAGACCCAGTATAATAAAACAAACCAGTCCTACCATGATTTGTCTTTAGTAAAAATGGGAAACTGGAGAGAGAAAACTTACATTTCAAAAACTATAGTACACCTGTTGTTAGATTCTAATCTTCCCTAATGTTTTTTCCATTTTTATTATTTTCTGCCATTTGGACCGAATTCTAATTTTTCTTGGCTACAACTCTTCAATATAGCATTTTTCATTTTTTCCCCTGCTTTTTTCCCCCATTTTTCCTAATTTGCAGTCACTGAAAACTAAAGTGTGCTTTTGAAAAGCCCTGTGAACTGAAGCTAGACAGCTTAAACTTCAGAAGAAAAAAACAGCAACCTATTTACTTACATAAACCACTTTCATACCTACCTACTAATGTATAGACTTCAGAGTAATGTGGCCTATATCAATTATCCAGGATTGTTCTTTTGTTTGTTGTTTTTTTTTTCTCCCTTCCTCTCTGTATTTTCTCTTCATAGAACATGAGACTTCACAACCTTCTAAAAATGACCTTTCCTAATAACTCAGGACTTATGTGTCTAGGAATAAGCCACCTAGCCATGAGAGATCAGACAAAACTTGGAACCGGAGGCTCATTTTCTTCTAAAATGCTTTCTCCAAAAGATTTTTAGAAAGAAAAGGGGGGAAATGTGAAAGGAAAATATCTTGGGCCCCCAAAAGCCCTAAGCTATAGGGAAAATTCAAGCTGGGAACTGCTTAGGGTCAACCTGCTTCATTTCTGTTCAAAGTCATCCTTCTGCTCACTGAGATAAATGCATATCTGATTGCCCCCTTTGAAAAAGCTAATCAGCAACTCAAAAGAATGAAACCGTTTGTCTCTCACCAACCTGTGCCCTGAAGCCTGTCCCCACTTTGAGTTATCCCACCTTTGCTTCCAGTTGTCCCGCCTTTCTGGACCAAATTAATGTTCATTTTACATATGTCGATTGATGTCTTATGTCTCCCTAAAATGTACAAAACCAAGTTATGCTCTGACCATCTCAGGCACATGTTGTTGGGACTTCCTGAGGCTGTGTCACATGTGTGTGTCCTCAACCTTGGCAAAATAAAGTTTCTAAATTAGCTGAGACTTGTCTCAGATCTTTGGGGTTCACATTACTGTGCAGGAACTGAGAGATCATTCTAATCTAATACCCTTTTTTAAAATTAGGAAATTGAGACCCAGAGAAGGGAGGTGACTTTCACAAGGATGCCCTGTTGATTATAGCAAAGCTGAGATTAGACTTTTGTGTCTCTATCCATCCATCTATCCCAACTCTATTCAGAGGCCTCATATGGCACTCTGGCTGATAAGTGATGGTTAATATATAATCCCTTTCACTCTTGTTCCATTCATTCTCCAGACAACAGATGAAGTAACTTATTCTAGGGTGAAAAGAGCAATAACTATATATGCCTTACCACATCCACAGTGTTTGGATTTCCACTGATCAGTCCTGGAAAGGACAAGTCCCAAATTAAAGAATCAAATGTCTACATCACTGCTGTTGGATATGGCAGATAATGAGAGCCAGGGACATTTTCCTGGACTTTCTAAAATTGTATGACCTAGATACCAATGAGTTCTCCAATATCTGATCATAAGTGACCCATCCATATATTTTTAATGATTAGTGATGACCTCAATGGTACATCAATTATCAAGCAGAAAATTGCCAACATGTTTTAACTAGAAGCATATAAAAGGATCCTTTCAATTCTGAAAATCACCTATAAGTGATCCTTTGCCTTCTCAACATAACTATTTTTTTAAAACACTAATATCTATGAAAAAAAACTTAATATCTTGATGTAATTTGGTTTCTCAGCTGAAAATTGTATCCTTAATTAAGGCTGCCTCGAGATTTAGGCCACTAGGTCATTGAAAAGGGTAAGCTTCATAACTAAAAATGAAGGAAGAGCCTGGAAATGTGGTCAATGACATGACTCAAGAGAAATAATCTATTTCTTAATTTTTTCTCAATTTCTGAGACTCTTCTTACTGCTGGCAAAGCCACTGTAGCCCTAGAAGCAAAAGCTGTTGTTGCTCTGTCTTTCCTGGAATCAATGCTTGCCTTTAATTCCCCTTTACAGATTCACCTCTAAGAATGTTCTCTGAATGCTCCTGGGATGGATGAAATGGAGGGAGGGAAGAAGATTGGTACTACTTCTAAAGCAGAGTTTACAATTCAAGCTCTAAATGAGAAAAAATAAATAAACTTAAGTAAATGCAAACACAAATTGAGGCACATCCAGTAGTGAACTCTAACTTTGCATTTAAAGGGAGAAAGATCTGCAGATAAATGAGCTCAAAAATCCCTGGAGCTGATGGTAAAGAGAATCTTGGCAGCATCTCACTTCATCAAGCAGGGCTTGAGAAAATTATCCATTACAGATAAGCTTCTTTACCTCAATGACAGTCATATAGCCAAGCTTAATGAGCAAAATTTCAAGAAAATACATTTTTTTCCCAATAATGTAAAAATAAAACAGGAATGCCTGCACTCACTACTACTCATCATATATCTAAGCACACAATGTTAGAGGTGATTCCAAGGGATCATCTCTCATCTGTCCTCTCTACTGAAATCATCCCAAAATCGAGAAGATCCTTTACTTATTTGTTTGTTTTTTTGTTTATTATTTTTTGAGACAGGGTCTCATTCTGTCACCCAGGCTGGAGTGCAGTGGCACAAACACAGACCACTGCAAAGACCTCCCCTGGCTCAAGTGATCCTTCCACCTCAGTCTCTCGAGTAGCTGGTACTACAGGTGAGTGCCACCAGGCCTGGCTAATTTTTGTAAAGACAGGTTTTCGCCTTCTTACCCAGGCTGGTCTTGAACTCCAAGGCTCAGGTGATACACTCTCCTCGGCCTCCCGAAGTGCTGGGATTACAGGATCCTTTCCTTTAAAATATCCTGGGGCTTTATCAATAACTCTGAAAAACTTTATGAATTTTCTTGAACTGTGGACTTAAACATTCTTGTTTAATTTGGAATTTATGAGTAAATATATTAAAAAATAGTTCACCAGAAAACTATCCTATGAAAGCTTTGCTACTGCCAGAAAACTTTAAAATCATGAAGGGGAAGAAAATCATGTAATGTTACTATCTTTAATGGGAACAAAATGTAGTTAAGATTGCAACAGAATGTTCCATAAAATGCACACATGGTGTGATAAGCACTTATTAAGTGCTTGATAAGTATTTGTTGAATGAATGATTAATGCTTTGCCTTATGGGAAGAAAGTGCCACTTAATGATAACAATATGCATGTTTGAAAGTAGAAAATTAGAAGAAACAACCAAATATCAATATATGTTGAAATAGTACTATTAAACATGCAGTTGGTATATTACCTCTTGCTTATGATAATTAATATAATTAAATAAGGCATGGAACCTTCATAAGAAGGTTTTAGAGAGATCTTCAGATTTGGATAACTTTGTTGTTAAGACTTTGAGATACAGGTAAAAGCAGCAGAACTAGTTTTCCTGCTCATTTGGCATAAAACAATAAGTTTTAATAGATTTTAATTGGCGTAAAGGGCTCTCCTCCAAAGGACCACCTACCCACCAAATTACAAATGAAGTTCCTTATCATGAGGAGCAGGTGATGTAATGAGAAGAGCTCAGAGTTTGTATTCCAACACACTTAGGCACAAATCACGGCACTAACGTTTATAGTTGCAAGTGACCAAGGGCAAATAAATGTGTTGTCTTTCCTGAAAAACTGAGACAATAATACATACCTTTCAGAACTCTTGTGAGGATTAGTGGTAATATATGTAAAATTCCTAATAAATAAGTATTAAATAAATAATAGCTATTATCAAAATTTTAAAAAATAATTTTAAAATGAGAAAATGTTTAAAAATAAGACAAAATTATGGAATAATCATTGGCTTAAAATAATAACACTCAGGACTACAATTCTTAATATAAAACATAATCTAGAATCTGAAAGAATCTTTTGTACTCATTATACTGTAAATGAAAGGAGTCAAACTCTGTAAAATATTGGATGAGATTTATTTTGAGCCAAATGTGAGTGACCGGTGGCCCATGACATAGCCCCAGGAGATCCTGAGAACATGTGCCCAAGGTAGTTGGGCTATAGTTTGGTTTTATATTTTAGGGAGACATCTAAGATGTACATTGGTTTGGTCCAGAAAGGCAGGACAATTGGAAGATGGGGTGGGGGACTTTTAGGTCATAGGTGGATTCAAAGATTTTCTGATTGGCAATGGGTTGGCTGAAAGAGTTATTATCTGAAGGCCTGGGATGAATAAAAATAAATGCCTGGGTTAAGATAAGGGGTTGTGGAAACACAGGTTTTATCATGCAGATGCAGCCTCCTTGTAGCAGACTTGAGAGCTCTTATCAAGCCTAAAAAGATGCCAGACTCTTAGTTAAGTCTCTCTTGGATGAGAGGAAAGACTTGGAGAGGAAGGGGGATTCTCTACGGGATGAAGCCTTTGCCTACAAGAGACAGCTTTGCAAAACCATTTCCAGTTGTGTCCAAGAAATATATTTTGGGGTAAAATACCTTTATTTCTTTTTGGGCCTGCTATCTGTCATGTGATGCTTATACTTGATGTCTTATTGCTACAAAAAGCCTGTTTTGTCAGTCTTACGATCTCTGTTTTAGTGTTAATGCTGGTCAGTTGTGCCTGGATTCCAAAGAGAAGAGGGTATAATGAGGCATGTCTCATCCTCACCCCTTCCCATCATGGCCTGAACTAGATTTTCAGGTTTACTTTGGACTCCATTGGCCAAGAGGGGGTTCCATCAGTTGGTTGTGGGGCTTAGAACTTTATTTTTGGTTTATAACACTGTTTTATCTTTTTCCACTTGTATTAAAAATTCAAGCTTACAAAAATATTGAAAGTAGTACAATGAATACCTGTATATCCTTCACCTAGATTCAGGAATTGACATTTTGCCACATTTAGAGTCTCTCTCTCTCTCTCTCTCTCTACACACACACACACACACACACACACACACACACATATATATATATATATATATACACCTCTGGAAATAAGTTGAAAATATTACAATAACAACTCACTCCTAAATACTTCAGCATGCCTTTCCTAAGAATAAAGACATTCAATGAACTCATTTATTTAAGACACCAACCAGGAAAATAAATATAAACAAGTTGTTAATCGTCATACACTAAGCTCATTTTCTTGAGTTGGAAATCTCTGCACTTTCCTTACTACCAATCCACAATTGGTGGACCATGGACTCTAATAAAGGCCTACTGAAGGCTTATAAAGTAAAATGTTCTGTGCAATAAGTAGTTTGAAAATGACCTATTTTATATAAGTTAGAGTTTTATCATCAGCAATAGCATTCATGAAAAATGCTTTACTATAGCAATATAACTGTGAAAAGACATAGATGACTGTGAAGATGCATTGAAGACCTGAAGCCTGGCTTTCTGAACATCTTATGCACTGCTGACCTTCCCCTAGTCTTTGCTCTGTATGGTCTCTACAGAATACTGCTGTGCTGGAATAGCACCACCACACAATATCCCTCACCCCAGATAACACCTTACAGAGAGGCACTTTCACAACATTGTTCTTTCCTGTCTGCCTTGTCTCTGTATTCAAACTTTTCTTCTACTTTTATTTTATTTTATTTTATTTATTTTAGAGACAGGGTCTTGCTCTGTCTTCCAGGCTGGAGTTCATTAGCGTAATCATTGTGCACTGCAGCCTTGACCTTCCAAGCTCAAGCAATCCTCCCAGCTCAGCCTCTCAAGTAGCTGGGACTACAGGTGCACATCACCACACCTGGCTAATTGTTTTTATTTTTTGTAGGGACAAGGTTTCCCTATGTTTCCCAGCCTCGTCTTGAACTTCTAGGCCCAAGTGATCCTCTCACTTCAACCTCCCAAAGTGCTAGGACTACAGGCATGAGCCACTGCAACCAGTTTCTTCTACCTTTATTGCTGCACATTTCAGTCAATTCTACCCGAGGCAACTTTTAAACATGTAAACTCACTTTGATTAATAATTTCCTCTCCTTTGAATTTACTCACTTCCAGCTTTTGTTCAACTATCACAAAAAGATCTCACTGCTTCTTGGTATCCTAGCTTCCTCTTTTGCTTCTCTTTTTTTTATTGTGAAACAAAACAACCCCAGTCACTACTAATGAACTAGTTAACCTTGAGCAAATTGCTTGAAGCCTCCTGGACCTCAATTTTCCCTCCTGGTGACCTGGGATAATTGAGTTCCATTTCCAAAGGCAGCATTGAGAGTCAGGTCAGCTTGTATGAGGATAAGTAGGTGGATTCTGGCCTCAACCTGCCTGAGTGGATATTTCTGCTTCTTAATTACTAGTTTGACAGCTGTAAGTTACTTAGCTTATCATGCCTCAGTTTCCTCATTTGTAAAGCAGATGTGTTAATAAGAGTACCTGCCACATAATGCTGAGTTAATATTTATACCCAGTAACCCTGCTTGTGACTGGAAAAAAATATAACTTTTTAAATTGATGTGAAAATACACCCACATCAAGGAACAAACACCAGAAACTCTGAGATAAGAGTGAACAATAAAGAACCAATGGGATGAAATGTCTAAAAGTATTGAGCATGTTTAAAATGTTTTATCAGAATAGATGACTATAAATGCCTCCCACTACCTACTGAGAAATAAAAATAAAATCCTAAGCTCCTTCCCCACCACACACCCACTGACTGAACAGACTCCCTCTTGGCTAAGGGGACACTGGAGAAACCTTCAAAGTGCATTCCTGGCCATGATGCAGAGGGTAGTAGAACAGCCCCCCTCCCTTGCTAACCGCCGTTAGGCTTTCTTCCATAGGGCTAAACAGAAACCGGTTCTCTCTAAAGACTCACTGCATGGCTGTTTTCAAGCAACTACCTGATGCTGCCTTTCCCTTTTGAGATTTCAACAAAGCAATCCACCAGCCTTCACTAGCGCTAGGAGACCACTGACCACAGAGTGGCTCTAGCCAGTCTATGGAGGCTGCACACTGAGACTTTCTGTGTTCTGTGCTTCACCTTTTGATACCAGAGGCCCAAAATCTCCACCCATGGATCATGTTAATGCTGCCATTTTTTGTGCATGCTTCTCATGACTGGATGAAGCTCAATTGGACATGTGCATGTTTCGCCTATCGTAAATATTAATGTATCCTCCTAGAGTTTCATAAATATGGCTATTCAGCTACCATGCTCAACACAAATTCCTATCCTTTTTGCTCCTCCTGTGAAGTGCAGTTTCTGGCTTCTGGCCAGAGGCTACTCTTCCCAGCCTATCAGAATGGCCACTCTGCAGACTGCAGCCCTTTATGAGAAATAAAGTTCTTCTTTCCAAATTTGTGAATCTTGTCATGTTCCAGTTGACACTGCTTTCTTCTCATCCTCTAATCAAACCTGTCATCAAAAAGTTCATTAATCCAGGCAGGGTGGTATGACCACCCAAGGGCTTCACCTTGCCCACTGCTTCCAGCCAATTCATGAAGACAGGGGAATTGCAATAGAGAAAGAGTAATTCATGCAGAGCTGGCTTTGTGGGAGGCCAGAGTTTTATTATTAGCCAAATCAGTCTTTCTGAGCATTTGGGGAGCAGAGTTTTTAAGGACAATTTGGTGGGTGGGAGAAACCAGTGAGCCAGGAATGCTGATTGGTCAGGGATGAAATAATAGGGAGTAGAAGCTGCTTCTTGTATTGAGTCAGTCCCTGAATGGGGGCCACAAGGTCAGATGATCCAGTTAATCAATCTGGGTAGTGCCAGATGATCCATCAAGTGCAGGGTCTGCAAAATTTCTCAAGGACTGATCTTAGTAGCAGTTTAGGGAGGGTCAGATTCTTGCTCCAGCTGCATGACTCCTAAACCATAATTTCTAATCTTGTGGCTAATGTTAGTCCTACAAAGGCAATCTAGTCCCCAGGCAAGAAGGTCGGCTTCGGGAAAGTGCTGTTATCGTCTTTGTTTTAAACTATAAGTTTCTCTAAAAGTTAGTTCAGTGTGTGCCCAGGAATGAACAAGGACAGCTTGGAGGTTAGAAGCAAGATGGAGTCAATTAAGATAGATCTCTTTCATGGTCTCAGTCACAATTTTTCAAAGGCAGTTTCAGTGGTTCACACCTGTAATCCCAGTATTTTGGGAGGTGGAGGTGGGAGGTGCCCAGGAGTTTGAGATCAGCCTGGGCAACATAGAGAGACCCTATCTCTATCAGAAAATAGTAAATAAATAAATAAATAAGCAAACCAAGCATGGTGTCACATGCCTGTAGTCCCAGCTACTCAGGAGACTGAGCTGAGGTGAGACTTCCTGAGCCCAGGAAGTCAAGGCTATGATCGTGCTACTGCATTCCAGCCTGATGACAGAGCAAGACTCTGTCCCCAAAAAGAAACAAGGAAAAAAAGTTTATTAAAATAAAATTCTCAATGTATTTTTTAAAATTACTGTCATTGTAATAGTCTAATTTTTTAAAATGTCATTATGTGTTATACCAGGTGCATCTGGGAGGAAATTCACTTGGGGCAGACATGGTTGGGGCTTAACCACAGTATCTATTATTTCTAGGTTCTCATTTTGTGAAAGTATGCATTTCCAAAATTAGCAACAAGACCCTCATACAAATATTAGTGAGCATACATCAAAGATGTATGCTTAATGAGGGAAATAGAAGAATGGTAAAGTTGGTTCAAAAGAAGAAAGGAGACACTGGTATATACAAGTCAATGAAAGAAAGAATGCTGAAAAAAGATTGCTAAATCAGATTTTTAAAATACTGATTAATACCCATCAGGGCAATAAAACCATAACTTTTGGACTTTATCTCTTCTACTGGAAAGATAATATTTGTTTCTGTATGAGACAAAAATAATATACAAACCAACAGTCTTTGAGAAAGCAATGTCTAACTTTACAGTCTGAGCTCCTGTTAACAGTAAAGAGTAAATCTGGCCAGGCACAGTGGCTCATGCCTGTGATCCCAGCACTTTGGAGGGCTGAAGCAGGGAGATCACTTGAGGTCAGGTATTCAAGACTACCCTGGCCAACATGGTGAAACCCTATCTCTACTTAAAAAACACAAAAAATTAGCCAGGCTTGGTGGCACACACATGTAGTCCCAGCTATTCGAGAGGCTGAGGCATGAGAATCCCTTGAACACAGGAGGTGGAAGCTGCAGTGAGCTGAGCTCGCGCCACTGCACTCCAGCCTGGGCAACACAGTGAGCCTCCAATTCTCCAACTCAAAGAAAAAAAAAAAAAGAAAGAAAGAAATTAACAAAAGTTGCAACCTCTAAATGCTCTCATGCAGGCTGATTAGTATGACAGTGTAAGCACATTCAGTGACATTTTTGGCTTATCTTTAAGTCATGGCTAATTTATCTCAGATTTTTGAACAATTTACAAATACCTCTTCATAAGAGAATCCATCCAAAAATTGAGAGTCTTCTATACAAATGAAGTAGGTAAGCATGGCCAATGACTTTGAGTTTTGTATTTGGGAAGACAGTGTATACACATATAAAACTCCCAATGATGTTTGCAAATGTATGTTTTTAAAAGTTTAGTTTGATGTATGAATAAGTAGTTGGAATCAGTTCTAACTTAGTGCAAGTAATCAGAAAAACCATAAACATGATTTCTATACTTAAAACATTAAACATCAACTTTTTAAAGAAAGTACATAGCTTCAAAGTACATACCATATACTATACATTTTAAACTACGTATTTAGTTTTATTAAATTCAGAGTTAATTCCAAAAATTATCTCAGTTTAAATTCAGTGCTTATGCAAAGTCACTAATTTTGAAGTATCCTCTTCTGCCTCCTCCATACATATAGAATAGAAGCACCAGAAAAGCATGACTTTTTCTTTGAAGAGAGAAAATTCATATGCAAGCATAGTGTATGAAAAGATATGTATTCCACAGGAATTCTTTTTTTTTTTTAGTTTTACCAAAAGCAATAGTTTTGCAATTATACATTCCAATACTATAATACCATGCAAGTGAAATGAGCAATTCTAGTTTTGGAGAAACTTTCTTTCAAATTCCTTTAAAACATGGCCATGTCTTTTTTCTTTTCTTTTTTTTTTTTTTTATCTGTACTTAAATAAAAACAAAATCTGAAATGTTTGCAAAAGACTACCACACACAGTTTACCTTACTACACTGTAGGAAATGTAGCCTTGAGTTAAACCTTTTGAAGAAAAGATTTCATACATATCAATGAGGAAACACAAAGACAACAATGGTGAAAAGGCTAAGGGTGTGAGCAGAAAACTAAAAAGAAGAGCTACTGCTCAGAGGACTTAAGGACTTAAGGACTCCAAGTCACTGGCACTCAAGAAAAGCAAATTAAAACAAATATTATTATTCATCTTAATTAGCATGTTGGGTGTTTTTTGTTGTTGTTGTTGTTGCTTTTTTGTTTTATACAGAGTCTCACTCTGTTGCCCAGGCTGGAGTGCAGCAGGGTAATCTCGGCTCACTGCAACCTCCACCTCCCAGATTCAAGCAATTCTCCTGCCTCAGTCTCCCAAGTAGCTGGGACTATGGGCGCACACCACCATGCCCGACCCATTTTTGTATTTTTAGTAGAGACGGGGTTTCACCATGTTGGCCAGGCTGGAGGCTAGAAACCTCTAATCAATGTGCCTGCCGGGACACGCTCCCTCTAAAGGTACTAGGACAAGATCCTCTTTTGTTTCTTTCTGCATCTGATGTTTACTGGCAATCCTTGCCTTAAATTTAGCCTAAAGCTGCCTCTTTACATATTTTAAGTTTAAAAACACCTTTGCAAAGATTATGGCAGTAAAAGAAGTCTGACACAGGCCAGGCATGGTGGCTAATGCCTGTAATCCCAGCACTTTGGGAGGCCGAGGCAGGCAGATCACCAGGTCAGGAGATCGAGACCATCCTGGCTAACACGGTGAAACCCCCTCTCTACTAAAAATACAAGAAATTAGCTGGGCATGGTGGTGGGCACCTGTAGTCCCAGCTACTCGGGAGGCCGAGGCAGGAGAATGGCATGAACCCAGGAGGCGGAGCTTGCAGTGAGCCAATATTGTGCCACTGCACTCCAGCCTGGGTGACAGAGCCAGACTCCACCTCAGAAAAAAAAAAAAGAAGTCTGACATGGCTGACTCCATCTTGCTTCTAACTTCTAAGTGGTCTTTGCTTATTCCTGGATGTAGGCCAAGCTAACTGTGGGAGGAATTTAGTTTATAGTTTAACTTTGAAATGAGGATGACAATAGGCCTTCTCTAAAAGTGGCCCCCTCCTTGATCCAGGACTGAAACCACCTTTCTAAGACTAATGAAAGGCCACAAGATTAAGATTATGGGAGGGGCCTGAGTTCTGCTAAAATGTAGGCAAAGTTTCTATAATTTGTTACTGCTCAGGAGTCATGTGGCCACAGGTCACAAGATTTGTGATTTTCCCAATTGCTGCTATAGACAACATTATTATTGCAGAACCTAAGGTTGCTTTTTTGGGATGTTTTGCAGGCTGACTCTGCCTGAACCCATGACTTGCAACTCAACCGGTCTTGTGGCCCCCACCCAGAGGTGGACTCAACACGAGGACTGCTTTCTGCACCTCTATGAGTTCATCTCCAACCAATCAGTAGCACCCATTCCGTATCCCCCACCCACCAGATTGTCCATAAAAACCCTAGCCTCTGAGTTCTTAGACTGATTTGAACTCTAGTTCTCCCATATGCCTGGGCTTGTGTCAATTAAACTCTGTCTTTACTGCAATGGCCATGGTCTCAGTGAATTGGTTTTTGAGTGTATAGCAGTGTAGCAAGCAGGAAGAACTCATTAGGTGACTGCAAGTTCAGCCTAAAGGTGTCTCCATACATAGTGAACTGTGGCTAACTGTATGTGTAAACAGACTGTGACTTACTCTTGCAACAGTCACAGAGATTTAGCACATCACTGGTAGCCAACTGTTCAAACCCTGTTTAAATAAGACAAACGCCAAGTTATAGCCAATCCAGCTGTTTCTGTACCTCACTTCCAGTTTCTGTAGGTCACTTTCCTTTTTCTGTCCATAAATCCTCTCCAACCACATGGTAGTGTGGTGCTGGAGTGTCTCTGAGCTTGTTCTGGTTGAAGGGGTGGGACTGCCTAATTCACAAATCATTATTTGCACAAACAAACCATATTACATTTAATTTGTCTAAAGTTTTTCTTTCAACACTTAGCATTTTTTGGCTTGCAGCGGCATCACTCCAATTCCTGCCTCCGTCTTCATACAGTGTTCTTTCGTCTGTGCATGTGTGTCTCTGTGTCCACATTTCCCTCTTCTTACAAGTCCACCAGTCATTGAATTAGAGACCACCCTAATTGAGTATGACTTCAGTGTAACTTGATTGCATCTACAAAGGTCCTATTTCTAAGTAAGGTCATATTCTGAAGTTCCAGGGAGACACAACTTTGTGCTATTCAACCTATATAATTAACAAGAATTTTTACTTAATGATCTGTCCACTGTTTGGAATCTAACAGCGTTCATCTGTCACACTACATCCAATCAGCAGTAGCCTGACATTTTCGCCTTCTGAATCTGACTTTTCCTCACCATCACCTCTCTGTCTGTCTCTACTTTCTCTCCTCCACACCACACCAGGACGACCCTTCGAAACCTCAATCATGGAATGTCACCCCTTTGCTCAAAATCTCTCTAGAGCTTCCCATCACACTTAGAATGAAGTACAAAGATTTTGCCAGGTCTTACAAGGCCTTACATACTCCAGGCCCTGGGTCCTTCTGTGACCTCATTTCTAACCCACTTCACTTTGTTCACTCTTCTCAGGTAACTCTGACTTTTACGTAGATTCTGTGTTACCACCTGTCATCATTTTCACTTGCTGTTTCATGTCTGGAATTTTCTCCCTCAACACCTTATCATGGCTGGCTAATTCACTGTGTCCAGACCTCTGCTCAAATACCACTTCTTCCATAAGTTCTTCCTTTTAGTGAGTTATAGGTATGCAGTACTGGAACATATGCAGGAGTACAACCTAAATAGGAAACGAAGCACTACCTGATTAAACCAGACCAACAGGCTTTAACCCTTCCAAATTTGGTGTTTCTAGTAAACTGTATTGGAGAATGCAGTTTAGATCTGAAGCAGAAGTGAGACTTCCTAGTCTCCTTCCTCTGAACTGAAGGCAGCTGATTCCATAGCCTGGGCCCAATATGAATTGATCACCCAGTTGCAGGAAGTTGTATCCGAGTCAGAGAACAGTGGTTCTCTCTTCCATGTGGGTAGGCCCGCCAGGTATAAATACCACTCAGCCATACTATACACAATAGAGCCACTTGTGCCTGGATGCAGAAAGTAAACTAAGTGTGGCATATCCTCAAGCTTGAACTATAAAGCATTAAAAGCCTACCCAACATTCAATATGCATCAGTGAATGTCAAGTTCTAAGTTACCAGAATTACCATCTCCTCTGTGAGAGAGTATTATAGGTTGAATTGTACCCCACCAAAAAATATGTTTAAGTACTAACCCCGAGTACCTACGGATGTGATCTTCTTTGGAAATAAGGTCTTTGCAGATGTAATCATTGTGAGATGAGATTGGCCTAGCGCACTGACTCACGCTTGCAATCCCAGCACTTTGGGAGGCTGAGGCAGGTGGATCATGAGGTCGAGATCGAGACCATCCTGGCCAACATGGTGAAACCCAATCGCTACTAAAAATACAAAAAATCAGCTGGGCGTGGTGGCATGCACCTGTAGTCCCAGCTACTCGGGAGGCTGAGGCAGGAGGATTGCTTGAACCCGGGAGGCAGAGGTTGTAATGAGCTGAGATCGCGCCACTGCACTCTAGCCTGGCGACAGAGCAAGACTCCATCTCAAAAAACAAAGAAAAAAACAATGTAAGATGAAATCATACTGAATTAGTGTGTACCCTAGTGCAGTGACTTGTGTGCTTATAAGGAGAGACTCATTAGGACACAGAAACACACAAGTGGGCAAAAGACCATGTGAAGACAGAGGCAGAGATTGGTATGATGCAGCTGCAAAGCCAGGAAAGAATGCCAACTGCCGGCACCCACCAGAAGCTAGGAAGAGGCAATGAAGGATTCTTTCCTAGAGTCTTCAGAAGAAAGCATGGCGCTACCACACCTTGATTACAGAATACTAGCCTCAAGAACTATGAAATAATAATTATGAAATAATAAGGCACCCAGTATGTAGTACTTTGTTATGGCAGTCCTAAGAAACTAATGCAGGGTTGAAAAAGGCATGGATTGGAGAGAAAATATGTAAGTGTTCCTTCCCTTCCAACTCTCTCCCAAGTGGGGAAAAGATGTTTTTGTAGAAGTTTTATTAAATCTATTGGTAGAAGCAGAAATGCAGGAGAAAAACAGAGAAGTTCTCACTCTCCAATATTTTATTTCTTCTTATCCCATTGGGTGAAATAGCCAAGCCTATGTTTGGGCATATATTTCTCTTGGGGAGACCAGCTGAGCATGTGGGCCAGCCTGCCCCACCTTCATGAGCCTGCTTATGTCTGTTCCCCTGTGTCTTCTTTACTCAGTGAACTGGGGAGTTTAGCACTGGACTCCAGTGATCTTTGAAATAGGTCAGAAAGAGATAGAAATTAGCTGATTCTATAGACATGGTACAACCTAAACCAAAAAATCATTTTCTATTTCCTATTTCAAAATATACCCAGCCATTAGTCTTAAAATACTCACCAGAGATTGGTTATGAAATAACATCCTCAGCCCAGCTTTGAAATGAACGTTTCACTTCCATTATTAAATCCCAGAAAGAAATTAAAGTCCAAAAGTAAAGTTTCTCTCCGTTTTTTAAATTTAAGTTTAAAGAAATTGAAACTCAATTTTGTTTCCTTTCTAATTCTGTTTTCACCTCAGTCTCAGCATCAGGATCTACCTGGTGCCTATGGCCAGGACTACCTTCTCCTGGAATGGCTTAGTTCCTCAGTCATTTTAAGAGTTGATTTAATTCAACATAGTCTCATGTGTCCTACTGGTGAGAGAACAACTCAGGAGGTTTTGGATCTGGGTTCCTCCAGGGAAGTCATTCTAGTTTGTTTCTTGTGATCTTGTCTCTTTTATTATTAGCAGTAGTTGTATTGTTAAAATTAATAATAATATTACCATTATTGTAATTCATATAATAGTTTACTTACTCTATGCTTAGGCACTAGTCTAAGACTTTTAGACATTTTATCTCATTTAATCTTTTCAACAATCTTGGGAGATCCAATTCTTACTATTCCTGTTTTATAGATGAGGAAACAATGGCATAGAGACTTAACCAATAACAACAATAGCTGAGGTCCAAATCCTGGTGGCTCCAGAGGTCACAGTCTTAACGATTACATGACATTGCTTTTACAAACCATGTTTGATTTGGGGGTAATCCAGTCATAAATTTTGATCAAGACACAGATAAATTTGACCTCCTTTTCTGAGCAACATGTTTCAAAACAGTTGGATGGGCGTATCTCATTAACTTATTTTTTTCTTTTCCAGCTTGACATGTAAGTTCTCAATGTTTTTCCTAATTGCCTGTGCTTCTTTTAGTTCTATCAACAAGACTTCCTTCATTTGTGCTTTGGAGTGTTGCCACTCTTCCTAGAACAACTAGTTTTCTTTCATATCTGACTTGTCTTCAACATTTTCCATGAGATGTACAAATACATATATATCTATGTAAAGTCATTATTTAAAGTATCTAAAGAAGTAATTATCAGGTACAAAGTTCACTAATTTTTTTTTTTTTTTGAGATGGAGTCTCTCTCTGTTGCCCAGGCTGGAGTGCAGTGGTGCGATATCGGCTCACTGCAACCTCTGCCTCCCGGGTTCAAGTGATTCTCCTGCCTCAGCCTCCCAAGTAGCTGGGATTACTGGCACCCACCATCATCTCCAGCTAATTTTTGTATTTTTGTAGAGACAGGGTTTCACCATTTTGGCCAGGCTGGTCTTGAACTCGTGACCTTAGGTGATCCACCTGCCTCAGCCTCCCAAAGTGCTGGGATTACAGGCATGAGCCACTGTGCCCAGCTGAAAGTTCACTATTGTTAAGCAACATTGCTTTGTGGTTTTTTAGATGCAGGTAGTTCAACCAATTCTTTTTATTTCATATTCTTCATATGATGGATTTTTTAATAAAGTACCAAAAGCTTTTTCAGAGAACTTTATTTCTTTGAGGGAATCCCAAGTATGAAAGGTAGTCAATTGAAAATACAACAAATAAAAACCTACATGGGTATATGCCATTTCTGAGATAAAGAATTTCTTTAATCCACTCTCTTTTACAAATGTTTTTTAAAAGAAAAATCTATGTGCTTTATTATGACACCAACCATGGTCATTGCCCAAGTCCTTTAAAAAAAAAATCACAAGTTCTGGCAGTTGTCCATATTCTGTCTGATATTTCCTTATTCACCCAGTTCCAATAGTTTTTTTCTTAGTTGAAAGAGGATGAGTTAGGAAAAGTCTGATTTCGGAGTCAAGCTTCTACTTATACCTCCAGAGTTATTTTCAAAAAAACTTACACAATTCTAAATCATGCAAACAATTATATTTCATAGTATATATATTGTACAAATAGCAAATAAGTCTATCCATTGTACAAGAAGTTAAAATGTTTTATGGCAGTTCTCTTCTGAAATTCCTTTAGTTGGCAGTTTAATAATCTTTTAAAAGAAGAAAATAATATAAACTCACAAAAAAGTTGTGGGTAGGTATTCAGATTATACAATCTATTTTTATCTAAGACCTACAGCAAAGCTGTACTTTCCCTTTTAAACGAAAACTATATTTCTCTTTCGCTAACCGTTGAGTTGGGTTTTTCCATAGCAATTTTGCCCAGGAAAAAAAAAGAAGCAATTATGTTATGATGTAAAAACTTACTAGTATCATAAGCTTTTAGAATTTACTGACTACTAGAATTTGACTTTTATTTATCTCCTTCAACTTCTAATTTAATAAACTTCAATTTGTATGCAGCTGTTCATCACAGTATAACAAATTACCCCAAAACTTAAGCGACTTTAAAACAATAGGCATTGATTATTCTCACAGTTTCTGTGGGTCAAAACATTTAGGAACACATTAGTTAGGCAATTCCGGCTTTGGGTCTGTCATGAGGTTGCAGTCAGGAAAGTGAGTGCCGGTCATCTGAAGGCTGGACTGGGCTGGAGGTTGCACTTCAGAGGTGGCTCACTCGCATGATTGCCATGTTGTTGCTGGATTTTGGCAGGAGGCCTCCCTTTCTCCCGATGTGAGTCTCTCCATGAGCTGCTTGAGTGTCCTCATGACATCGCAGATGGCTGACTCTCCCCAGGGCAAACAATACGAGAGAGAGGAACATGGCATCAGCAATGTCATCTATGACCTAGTCTCAGAAGTTGGATGCTATCACTTCTGCCACATTCTTATTAGAAGCTAGTCACTAATTCTAGATTATTTTCAAGAGAAGGGAAATTAGGCTCCAATCATTGAATGGAAGGATGCTAAAAATATGTGGACATATTGTTAAACCACTAGAGTATTACTTACTTTATCCCTTACTTATTTTAAAGAAAATTTAACATAAACCTAAAATTCTAGTAATAGGTAATTTATCTCATTATCAAAATACTTCCCCAAACTTTTTCAACAAACTTAACAACCCTATATATCCTGAAAAATCAGTCTCATAATTTTATTACTTTTCAGTGTAGAGGCCTAGTTCTGTTTGCACCATGAATACAATAGTTGTTAAGCATGCTAATGTTTTGACATACTAGATTGTGAAATTCTTTACTAGGATTTGAGACCTGAGATTTGTTATGGCTGTTGTTGACCATTTACCTCTATAGCGTCAGAGTCTTCATTGTGTCTGTCACTTGGTCAGCACTCAATAAATGTTGAATAAATACATGAAGCATCTATATTCCTTTGTTTTGTTCATTATTCCTGGATCTAGCATTTCCCATCATATTCATAAAAGAAAATAAGGGATTTTATGAAAATATTACAATGTGTGCCCTAGAAAGTTATGGAGATACATAATGATAATTTTTCTATATGTGATAATTATACAAATATGAATATTAGTAAATTATGAAAATTAATAGAGATAAGATTATGGAGTAGAAGATACTGATATATGATATATCAATTTTTTTTGCCTCTCTCTTCCTCTTTCTCACTCTTTTATAAGATTTGAGAAGAGATATAAAAGAAGGTTTTAAAATAATGAAATTCACATACACAGTGGCTCATACCTGTAGTACCACCAATTTGGGAGGCCAAGGTGGGCAGATCACTTGAGCTTGGGCATTTGAGACCAGCCTAAGCAAAATGGTGAAACCTCGTCTCCACAAAAAATACAAAAGTTTACTGGGGGTGGTGGCGTGCACCTGTAGTCCCAGCTACTCAGGAGGCTAAGATGGGAGGATTGCTTAAGCCCAGTGGGTGGAAGTTGCAGTGGGCCAAGATCATGCCACTGCACTTCAGCCTGGGTGACAGAGCAAGACTCCAACTAAAAAAGAAAACAAAAAAGAAAAGAAAATGCAATAATGCTGAAAAATAGGGAGTAAATGTCATCAACACAGTACAGCATACAAGGGAATTTGAAAGTTTATAAACAGAAACAGAAGAAAACTGGATAGTGGAAAAGTGGAGGGGAATTACCCAGTGAAATGCAGCAGACTGCTGGGCCACATAAAGGCCCTTGGAGTTAATGACAATGAATGTAAAGTGAGAAAAATCAGAATAATTTTTCTCCAGCTACATTTAGCTGCTTGGGGACAGGCATGGAATAGAGAGTCCAGTTTGAACCATTTTGGGGGTTCTGCCAGAAGGAGCTAGAAAAAAAGCAAGGCAGGGAAGTAAACAGTAGATGCAGAGAGGAGATGATGAGTCTAATAGGCCATGAAATCTAAAGTGGATAATAAGAAGTGAGGACATGATGGAAATGATAAACAATCAAACTGTGGTGGGATCATTGGAGCGCAGGTCCACTGAGGTTAAAGGATTGTTAGTGGCAATTTTAGGTGGAAAGATGGTGGTGATGGTGATTTTAGCTGGAAAGACGGGAGAATGGAATATCTGAGAATATGATTATGGGAGGGTTGGTCATGGCAATGTCTAAGACCATAGAAGTGGGAAGTTGGCATTAGGTGGAGGACAAGATCATTGAAGGAGAAATAAAATAACTGAGAGGCCAGATTTCTCATAAGTATACGGTAAGACAGACTCCAAGAAAACCATCTATACCTAGAATTCTCTATTCATCCAAATAATTAATCAGATATGAGCAAAAATCAAAGATTTGTTAGCATGCAAGAACTTAGAGAACAAACTACCCATATACCATAAATAAAAGTAGACTAGGCTAGACTACAGAAAAATAAAATATATAACCCCAAACAAAACAAAGTGTTGTCCCCAAAATGCCAGCACCTGAGTATGACTCAAAAGAAGTAAAGCAAGCTAGAAAAATATTAAAAGAAAATTACTATATTCAGGCACTTGTGAAATTTTCCTTCAAGTGGCAAAGTTTAAATGATATGATATCACATTTTCTCTTTTTTCTGACCTCAATCACATGACACCATGAATTCTACAGTGGATTAATCCTTCCATGCTTTGTACATAAGTTGATTATACAAATTGAAGTCAAATACTCAATACTTAAAATTTGAGAATATGAAAAATAATTAGTTTCAGCAAAAATGTAAGAATTATAATTATTGACATTGTAAAACAGTTATATAACTAAAAGACACCCAAGAAGAGAGATGGAAAGAAGTCCAAAGTAAGCGCATTAATTTCTTCATCTTTCAGGGTAGAAGATAGCAGCTATTTCAATATAAATAGGGAGTTCAAATGTATCATTCAAGGAGAACTAATATTCAAGCTATAAACAATAATTTGGAAAGTAGAAGTGCAAGTAAACTAAATTTCTCATACTTCATAGCAGGTAAATGCAGCAACAAAGCAAGGTAAAAGATTACCATATTTAGTTATAACCATAACCACAAAAAGAGCAAAAACAAACCGGTGAAAGTAGATGCCTTTGGGAAATGAAACCAAGCATGGGGCTTAAGAAGAATGATTAGTATATATTTTCTGCTCTTTCAATTCCTTAAATTAAAAAAAAAAAAACTTTGAAAAATATGTTTTTTCCATCCTTTTGAAAAGTGAACTACAAAGAATCTGGAGAGTGGGGGAGTATTTGGGGTTGGAAGACAGCCACATGATTAATCTCAAACACACTTCCTTGAGTGTCCTTTTAGGACATAAACAATTGCAAGTTTACTTAGATTTATATGGACTTAAATAATTTTATCCTATTGTGGCAATAATGAATAAATATCACTGTTTGTTTGTTTTTTTTCTTTTGAGGCAGAGACTCAGTTGGTCGCCCAGGCTGGAGTGCAGTGGCATGATCTCTGCTCACTGCAACCTCTGCCCCCCAGGTTGAAGTGATTTTCCCTCCTTAGCCTCCTGAGTAGCTGGGACTACAGGCATGTGCCACCACACCAGGCTAATTTTTGTATTTTTAGTAGAAACAGTGTTCACCATGTTCACCAGGCTGGTCTCAAATTCCTGACCTCATGTGATCTGCCTGCCTTGGCCTCCCAAAGTGCTGGGATTATAGGTGTGAGGCACCATGCCCTGCCTAAATATAACTAACCTTTAACTTTAAAAATTACCTGCTAATCTCACTTTTTCTTCTCTTTTTTATCATTATTGGTAATGTCAAAATGTCCTTTTTCAAAAACAAGTAAGAGAGAGGAGAAAGTCAGAAACTCAGAGATCAAATCGAAGTTTGAAAAAAGAATATCTGAGAGTTCATCATACAGAATAGAAACAAGATGAGACATAAACAGCATCTATTGCCATAATGATAAAGCTTGTATTTTAAAGTAATTTTGCTATCAATATGGTTTTTTACATATCTCAGTGGGACATTCATAAACAGATTTATCAAATACTGTCAAATAAGTTTTGTATATTAGATGATTCTTGACATTGCCTTTGGTAATAAATTATGAATAATTATATAAATGTAACAAATTAATTATAACTAACAATTGTGCAAATAAATGATTACTGATACAATTAATTGTTCAAATGAAAGAGTACTGATATGTTCAATTATAAATATGTTGACAAAATATATTAGTTCTAGTGGGTCACAGTTCTGATTTGGAGCACTCTATTCTTCTCATTTGAATTAAGACTAATTAGGGAAAAAATAAGAAAAAAATTTTCCTTTATTCTTCATTCTGTACCTGATCATTTCTATCCCTCTCTCTTTTTGTTAATTCTTTTAACTGTATTATCAGTTCAAGATCAGGGAGGTGTCCTTTAGGGTAAAATAACAAACATGAAGAAGCTTTGATATAGTTGAACTAGAGATCTTTTTCCTATTTATTTGTTCATTCCTTTTCTTATACATGTGAAAGCTTTTTTTCAAGATCCTTTTTGTTTGCTAAGATAACTTTCCTTCTCACCAAAATGAGATGGTTCTTCTTAAAAAGCATGCTTTTTTAAAAAGAGGAGTGGTTTTACATGTCTAAGTATATATTTCAATAATTTGTCTTATATTACAACTTTGGCCTTTTATTTTCTATTTTTAAAGTAAAAGTATTCGTTTCCTTAAAGAAACCTTAGTTCTTAATACTCTGGCCATTTTTTTCAAGTTTCACTTATCCATTTTTTCCTTATAAATCCAAAGAGAATGATTAGCTGCTTCCCAATGTTTATCTCCATGTGGAAAATTACAAAATAATAGGTTGAAATCAACTCAGGATATGGAGTTGTGATCATGTCATCAGATGTTAGCTTTAGGTAAGCTGTATTGAAAGAGACAATCAATGTGTTAAATTGTTGTCCTAAAGTAAATTAATGTAAATATAAATGCGTTTTTTTAATACAATTTTGTATTTTTTAATGAGTGAGAAGTTTCTAATACTTCAAATTTTATCTCAATATTAATGTTTGCTTGTTTGCTTTTATTGACACAAAATTTAATCAATTTACCTTAAATTTTATAGGCGATGTAGGGGAGATTGATATAAAGTAAAATTTTCAATTTGGAAGTAAAAGCGTGATGCACAGTAAAAATGGCAATTTGTTTTGAAATAAAATGGATAGTCGTCAAGGATTTTAAAGCAAGTATCTTAAGCCAATTGGCAGACAATTTTTAATTTTGCAAAGAAAAGCTTGACCTTTTCCTTGGGTGAAATTTAAGAAATAAAGTAAAAGGGATTGGAATTAAGAAGAATTAATTAATTACTCCAAGGAAGCTTCATTCTTATTTCCGTTTAAACTGCCAATGAAACACAGAAAAGCAGAGGAAAACTCACAACAGTGAAACCTAAGACTCTTGGACTACTTTGTGCCCTAATCTTGAAGTAAATTCTGCCAGTCATAAGGATGGTAGCAAATGATTAGGAGAAAATAATTCAAGGTTTGCCACACATGTAAGTTTCATTTTGTTAAAAGAGATGGAGAACTTAAAAAAAAAAAAAAAAGGCTAAAAGGAGCTTTTATAACTGCTCCTCTGTGCATAAAATCAGCAGCCAAACCAACTTCACAGTCCTACTCTATGACATGGCAGAGAACAGCCACCCAAACCTTTCCATATTTGTTTCCAACATGTTCACAAAGACTCCCAATATGTAGGGGCAACTGGTGGTAGCACTTTGACTTAAATAATGTACTGTTAGGACTGGGTACAGGGGCTCACATCTGTAATCTCAGCATTTTGGGAGGCCAAAGTGTGAGGATTGTCTGAGTCTAGTAGTTTGAGATGAGTCTGGGCAACATGGCAAGACCTCTTCTCTATAAAAATAAAATACAAGGAAATAAAATAAAATAAAGTAGTGTTAACAAAAGTAAAAAATTATGGTTACAGATGGGGGAAAAACCTGGAGATAAAAATTCTTCCTGGGTCCCACTAGTTTAAAATAGCAGAGAACCAATGGGTTTAGGGAAGAAAACTATCTCACAAAACAATAGAAACATTGGGTGAACATCAACAAAACCCTAGAAATGAGGTTGATTTCAGCATAACAGTCTGCATTTCTGTTAGAAATTTCAAAAGTTTACCAGGAGTAGGAACTCAGCCATTGATTCTCTAGTCTGTTAACAGACACTGAGACTTAGGACTGAATCTTTTGTATGGGAATTTGTAACACACGCAGAAAATGTGGACCTCTAGGAGGAACATTTTGCTAATAAGAGAGTAGTAACTATTAGGTTGGTGCAAAAGTAATTGTAGTTTTTGCCACTGAAAGTAATGAAATTATTAGAAGAAATATATTTCTAATAATACAAGATGAGGAGGAAAGTTTTAATAAGTTAGTATTATCATTAAAAGAGTCATGAATTCTATGAAGAGAAAGTCACAGAAAAATAATAGAGAAACCAAAAGGTAATGCTATGCAATGAAAGAGTAATAAAATAGAAGAAAAGAGGAGAGTAAACACAACATAATGGAAAGGAAAATGCTAAGATTAGAAAGTTTCTGCAAGGAAACTCAAAATATAATGATTAACTTAAATTCTGCACTAACAGCCAGAAACAGCAAAATTTATATTGTAGAAAATGTGATCAGTCTTGTAGAACAGTGTTTCCCCCACAGGTTAGTGTGCATGGAAATCACCCAAGGTTCTTATTAAAATACAGATTCCAATGCACTAGGTCTGTCTGGGCCCAAGATTGTGCATTTCTAACAAGCTCTCACAACTACTGGTCTGAGCACTATGTATTGTGTAACAAAGCTGTAAAGAATAAACTTGCAGAGTAACAGACATAAAATAATTAAAGAGAAGATGATAGCAATGAATGGCAATGAGCATGTGGATGTTTGTGTTTCTGAAGAAGAGATCAGAAAAGATGGAACAGTAGCAGTAATTAAATGTACAGTTAAAGAAAAATTTCCTGAGATTGACAGAGAACTGAGAATGCAGAAAAAAGGTATCACCATTTTCTGTGCCAAATTCAGTGAAGGGATTACAAATCTATAAACCCAGAACAAGACAGAATGATCTTTGCTTGTGCAATCTTTAATAAATAAGACATTGATATTGGTTTAATAAAAATAGCTATGCCTCAAATTTAGTAAGATGACCATAACTTCTAATCTTGTGGCTTTAGGCAGTCTACTCCACTGGCAGTAAGGTTTGTTATTGCCTTTGTTTCAAAGCTAAACTATAAACTAAGTTCCTCCCAAAGTTAGTTTGGCCCACACCCAGGAATGAACAAGGACAGTTCAGAGGTTAAAAGCAAGATGAAGTTAGTTAGGTCAAATCTTTTTTACTCTTTCAGTTATAATTTTGCAATATCAGTTCCATAACTTAAATGATGATTTTCACAGTTTTCATAAATAACCTAGGTAAGCAAATAAAATAAAATAATTAGGTAAATGTAATAGGATAAATTCTTGTAGACAAATTCATCATAAGTTAGAATCTAAAATTATATTAAATTAAATAATAGATATTTCATTATTTGGGTATTTTCCAATAAAATATATTTGTAGGAAAACATTCTTTCTAAAAAAAAAAAAGTGTGTCCTTTCTAAAAAGGTGAACAATTTTTGTCTAATTCAAAGCTCATTTAAAGGTCAAGTATAGGACAAGGTAAAAGGAACCAGGAAACAGAAGAGATGTAAAGAAAGTTATAAAAATAAAAAGGGTTTTTCAGGTTTTTTTGGGGGAAAGAAAGCTTAAAGAGAAACAGTTTCACATGAGAAAGAATCTCTTATGGTACATTTAGTCCTAGAGTAACATGACTGGTTGTTTAAGAAGGAGGGATGTTCAGGACAAACCAGAAAGTCCAAGAATGTCATGAACGATCTGTGTAAGTTAAAAAAAGAGGATTTTTTTTTTTAAATATACTTTTATATGGTCAAATAGTCACATTATTATTAAGTTTTGGGTTGCTTAGAAAAAACCCTGAGATTTAAATACTTTTTAAAATTAAGATTATTACATTCAAGTATCTCTCTGTATGCACTTTTAAAGTACTTGTGACATTGAATTACAGGGCTTTGACTCCTGAGTCTAAAAAGGACACCAAGTCCTACTAAATTTTAAACACTAACAGCAATTGAAACCCCATCATCAGGCCCACTAGAAGATGCCAATCAAAATAAACTGCATTCCTGAAACACAGGGCCAGAAATTAAAGCTATTCAAGTCCTTAAGGCCCAGGGACTATTGAGGAAGAGGTGGGCATGTGAGATTGTAAGGGTCAATTTTGAGACATAACATAAGTTCACTTTCTCTATAAATTAATCATTAATATCTAAGGCACACTGATGCAAGGCCAGCATATGGGCCTGTTTCAGATTAACAAGGTTTTCTTGAAGCGTTTAGTCAACTCGTATCTCACGGTCAAGATTAAAATTTTATAGATGATTGTTTATAAAATTTTGAAAAACAAATTTAATCAGCTTGATACTGTTTTCATTAGGGCTTATTGTTAGAAAATTAAGTCTCCTCTCTCAAAGAATGAAGGTTTTTGCTGTTTTTTTTTTTTTTTAAATCCTTGAGGTATCACTTTTGTCAAACGAGTGACTTATTTTACAATGACCTGTGATATCAAGTGTTTTACAGCTTTGATATTTGACAAGCTTTCCAAAATCAAATGACAAATTATGGCTTTTTCTGATCTAACTAATGCTTTAAATTATTGGGTTCCTTAACATCCAAAAATAACATAATTTGGCTTACTTGTATAAAAATTATACAGGAAACATTGTCAAATATGAAATGGTGTTTATTTTTCTTTAGGCTGGATTTGTATGAATATATCATTGCTATGTCTTCCAAAATCATGGGAAACTCCTATAATTCTAATATGACTTAGTGTACATTATCAGTAATAACTATAATTGTTATGTTAAATTGTTGTGTGCCACAGAAGTAACAAATTTCCTTGTCAATTGTGTCTTTGACTATGGCTGCTCTGAAACATTTTGTCATCCACAGACAATTGTTGTCTTGCTTTGGTCCTCCTTAGAAGGTGGTTTCGTAATCATCCATAGAACTCTAACAGGTGTCCTTAAAAGTAGGTTTCTGATAACTCTGGAGATTGTGACATTACAATAGAGGAAGAAACTTTCAAGACTCTCATGGAGAGCTGAAATGTTTGTGAATATCAAGCAAAAGAGGAGTAAAATGTGTGAACCGAATTAATAGAAGACAAAGTAATGTTTTTAACTTTTTGGCTGAAACGTTGCTGATTCTTTGTTTTGTTTCTCAGAGTCAAGAAAATTTTTAAGCTATTTACAGCTTTTAACAATTGAGTATGTTCCTACAAACAAAATTTGGAGCATGTTTGCTTCTCTCTACTGATTTCTCCAGAATTTGGAAACTATTTTTGAGTATTCTTAACTTACGACAATACAGTTATCTGCATAAGTGCGATAAAAATCCGTTGGTTGGGTGTGGAGGCTTACACTAGTAATCCTGGTCCTTTGGAAGGCTGAGGTGGGAGGGTCATTTGAGCTCAGGAGTTTGAGAACAGTCTGGGCAACATAATGAGATCTCATCTCTTAAAAAAAAATCTGTTTTTATTTGTAACAGGACACAATTAGAGAAACTGGTTATTTTACCAAGGCTTTGATTGGAATGATGTGCTTTTCTTTAAGGAATCAAGCTTGATTTATAGAAACAATAAAAGCCCCTTGGAAAAATTGGCCTCATACCTTTGTCTACATAGGCTCTGATCTGTGGTAGGAATGTCACTTTCTGACAGGCTCAGGAGCCCCAGGTTTATCTTGGAAACTCAAGAGGAGAAGATCACCCAACTTATAGGTATTTAATAACACAAATTCATGGCTGGGCTTGGCTTTAAAAAAAAAGTCTTATTTGAGATTCCTTCTATGGAATACAGTTCCATCAAAACCAATGTAAAAGCTTATGCAAAAAAAAATTATTCTTGCTGCACTGTATATAAATAATCAGGCCAAATATAATAAAACAAACCAGTTCTACCAGGATTTGTCTTTAGTAAAAATGAGAAACTGGAGAGAGAAAAACTACGTTTCAAAAACTATAGTATACATGTCGTTAGATTCTAGTCTCACCTAATGTTTTTCAATTTTTATTATTTTCTAGTTTGAACCAAATTCTAATTTTTCTCAGCTACAAGTCCTCAAAATAAGGTTTTCAATTTTCTGCTCTTTTCCTCCATTTTTCCTAATTTGGAGTCATTGAGAACTAAACTGCTTTTGTAAAGCCCTGTGAACTGAAGCTAGACAAGTTAAACTTCACAAGAAAATAACAGTAACCTATTTACATACGTAAGCCACTTTCATACCTGCCTACTGATGACTTCAGAGTAATGTGGCCTATATCAATTTTCTAGGATTATTCTTTTGTTTGCTGCTGTTTTTCTCCCTTCCTCTGCCTATTTTCTCTTCATAGGACATGAGACTTCCCAACCTTACAGAAATGAGCTTTCCTAATAACTTGGGATGTACCTGTCTAGGAGTAAACCATTACAGCTATGAGAGATCAGACGAAACCTGGGTCCAGAGACTCATTTTCTTCTAAAATACTTTCTCCAAAGGATTTAAATAGAGAAAAGGGGAGAAATGTGAGAGGAAAATATCTTGGGTCTCCAAAATCACTAAGCTAAAGGGAAAATTCAATCTGGGAACTGCTTAGGGCAAACCTGCTTCCCATTCTATTCAAAGTCATTCTTCTGCTTACTGAGATAAATGCATATCTGATTGCCTCCTTTGGAAGGGCTAATCAGAAACTCAAAAGAATGCAACTGGCCGGGCGCGATGGCTCACGCCTGTAATCCCAGCACTTTGGGAGGCCGAGGCGGGCAGATTATGAGGTCAGGAGATCGAGACCATCCTGGCTAACACGGTGAAACCCCATCTCTACTAAAAATACAAAAAATTAGCTGGGTGTGATGGCGGGCGCCTGTAGTCCCAGCTACTTGGGAGGCTGAGGCAGGAGAATGGCGTGAACCCGGGAGACGGGGCTTGCAGTGAGCAGAGATCCTGCCACTGCACTCCGACCTGGGCGACAATGTGAGACTCCATCTCGAAAAAAAAAAAAAAGAATGCAACTGTTTTTCTCTGACCTACTTGTGACCTGGAAGCCCCCTCCCCTCTTTGAGTTATCCCACATTTGCTTCAAGTTATCTCACTTTTCTAGACCAACCAATGTTCATTTTACATATGTTAATTGATGTCTCATGTCTTTTTAAAGTGTATAAAAGCAAGCTGTGCATTCTGACCACCTTGGGCATATGTTGTCTGGACCTCCTGGGGCTCTGTCACGGGTGTGTCCTCAACCTTGGCAAAATAAACTTTCTAAATTGACTGAGACCTGTCTCAAATGTTTGGGATTCACAATACATAGAACAAAATTGGAAGGATATGTTCCTGCTCCCTGATGTGGAATTCTGCGAGATTATTTATTTATTTATTTATTTATTTATTTATTTATTTAGAAGACACTGGGGTCATACTATGTCTCCCAGTCTGGTCTTGTACTCCTGGCCTCCAGATATCCTCCTGCCTTGGCCACCCAAAATGCTGGGATTACATGCATGGGCTACTGCAACCAGTCCAGGATATTGTTCATTTTCTTTTCTTCCTGTTTTTTTTCCTAAATTTTCTACAGTAAAGGTAAAATGGATCTATTTTTAAAAGTCTAAAAAATAGAAGTCACTAGTAGTGCCTATCACTTGGCATATAAAGATGTCCACTGTCTTATTTCATATTTTACAACAAAAATCTAAAGAGTTTTCAAAATTAAATAGACTCTAATGATGCTCAGGATACCTTAATAACTACAGGGCAACCGGGGACACCATTGCTATAACTTGATCTCTCCTGTTAGAGTAAATTATTTTGTTGTCCTATTTCTGATTTTTCTAGCATTACAAAACTTCCAAAACCTTTTAAAAAGAATAAATAAATTATATTGGATTTGGTTTTATTCTCTGATCTTTAAATTTTTTTTCAAATCAAAATTCACTTCAATAAAATTAAGGATAGAAAATATTCTGAATTCTATTATTTATATAAATGCCATGACTAGTATAGCTATTTTACTTAGCAACAGATTTTTAAAGCACAAAAAATGAAGAAAAATCGATGCTGGAACTGATGTAATTTTTTATGTACAAGTAATGATAGGAACCTTTTTTTCTAGTGACAAGAAAAGGGACACATATCTTTTTTTCTGAAGAGGAAAATCGTGTTTTAGAAGTTTTAAAAATATTTTTTCCTAAATGTACTTTAATTTTGCTTTCTGTGGACATTTTGTAAATCTAACTGGATATTTGGAACCACAAATTATATGTTTTTTCCCACAGATATCCAATCTGCAATTTCAACATTCTGTCAAAAAGTTTAGTAAACTTAATGGAACATAATTTATATTCATTCTCATATCAAATTCTCAACTGACCATTTTAGAAAACAACAATAACAAAAACAAAGGAAAAGAAAGTAAAAGAAGACAAAAAAAAACCCCACTCATCTCTTCTGGTATTTTAGATATTAGAAACAAACATATTGCATGTGAGTTACTTTTTAAGTCCAGAAAAGTCCTTTAGGCATTTTCCAAAATGGAAACAAAATAGTTTATCTCATCTGTATTACATTTCAGATCACCTGTGAACAATTGCTTTTTGGAAACTATAAACTCAAGTTATTTAGCTGATAGCTGCCTTCCTAAAATATTTCTCACTGTTTCTCAGTATGTGGTAGATTTTTCAAAATGGCAGGAACACGGTCCCCTCAATATCTTTAGATACTTGTTATCTTCCTAAATTTATCCTTCACTCCATAGCCTTTTTCATATGAATTTGAAGTGCCCTTTTATTCTGATGCTGGGGTCTGCCAGCATTCTGGCAATGGGAGATTAGGTGATGGGATATGGCAGATCTTGAAAAGCACCCATGTGAGTGTGCATGCCTGTGCTTGCCCTCTTCCTCTGCCATGAGAACATGCACCAGCTAGCCTGCTAGAAGACAAGAGACATGGAAAGCACAGCTGAGCCTCCCTAGTTGCCACAATGGTGTTACTAAATCAGATGATAGTCAGCTCACTTCTAGACATGACAGCAAGTCCAAAAGAGATCAGCAAAGCCACAAAACTGACCACCCAAAACACACAAGGAAAAAGCATATATTATTGTGTGCTAATAAGGTTTTGTGGTTGCTGACTACACGTCATTATTGTGGCAATATAGAGCTGATTCAGCTGATACATCAGCATTGTGTTGGCACTGTTTTATAATAAAGTGAATTGAAGAGCTTTGGAACATCCTGTGGAGAAAGCAATGAAGAGAGAGTGTCAGAAGTGATTATGAAAAGAATATTGAACAAGAAGAGGAACTTCTTGAGTAAGAAGTGGAACTGAGAGGTGCTCATCATGACATTTAAATATTTCCTGAGAATTCTCAGAAATATTAGGGGTGAGGAGAGAGCTAAATTTCCTATAGCCAAATGTAGCTTGGTGACACAAAATATTGTATTTGGTTACTTAAAAGAAGAGGGGGAGGTAAAACCTGAGAAGGCCAGAGCACCTGGGACCTTGTTTTACTAAAGTTTATCATGGTGAGTTTCTTGAATCCTTAATGAAACAAGGAACAAAGAATAGAAAGTAAAGAATGTGCTTCTTTTTCCCATAATTAATAAGCCACCAAGGAGCAGAGACAATATATTATTTATTTATTTTATCTCCCACAGTATCTAATACTGTGATTTATGCATAAATTAGCACTCAGTATGTGGTTTGTTGAATTCAATTGGACTATTATGAAATAATTACATTGTAATTCCCTTGAGTTCTACATTAGAATTCTCATCCAAGATTTTTCTGAAAGCCACATTCAAGTGTTCAAAATTGACACAGAAGCCCGTGTTTATTTGCATATAGTTCAATTTTAAAATCTTACCAACCTAATCTAATTTCACGTAATTACAAATTTAGTTTCAGTGGCCCTGGTTCCCCATGACAAAAGAAAAAAAGAGTACCTGCGAGAAGTAAGTTGAAGATAAGGAGTGAGGAGAAGGAAGGTTAGTGGTAAGGCCACCAGTGATTGTAACAGCAAAGGGACAAGAAAAAAGACTGGAACTTTATTTAGAGCATAAAGCTGATGCCTGGCTTGCCCTCTTGCTCAGATGGGACCTCAGGTAAGTCACTTAATGTCTCTAAGATTCTTTTCCTTTAATTACTTCAATTTTCTGTAAAATGAAGTGAATAAATATGCCCTATTTACTTCATTGATCATCATGAGAATGAGCGGATATGGGATATGTGAAAACCATACAGACATTACACAATGTGATAAACCATCATCCTAACACATAAACCTAATCTTTATTGAGACTCAAGATTAGGGAACACAATGTTCTACATAGCATCATGCTGATCTAACTCTAGCTTATGATGTTAACTAACCTTTTCTAAATCCTGAGTGCATAATACCACCCCTTCTAAAAGAAATGTCCACTTGCCATTTGGCCGAGCTATAAACAGACGCACCAAGAAACTTCCTCAGTGAGGCTGTCGTCTTGGCATTCGATCCATGATTCGGAGATTTGGACTGGCTAAATTGTAAAGACTTTAAATAACTTGCAATTGTCTTGTTTCTTAGACTATGCACATTTTCTCTCTTTAAGTTAATGTTAAAATGATATATGTAATAAATTGCATATTTGAGTAAATGACATATGCAATAAATTACAACATATGCAATAAAATCAATTAGGTAGCCTTTTCTGAAATTCAGTAAACCCACCAGGAAGGGTCAGAGATAAATCCTTGATATCTAGCAAAAATGAATAAAAATAAGATTTTCAACAGAATCAGTGGATTTTATAAAAGATAGAACTTATAATAGGAAAGAAACACTAAGGGTACATGATCATCTGTGAAGCATAATGCAATGAGAACAATACTGGACTTGAACTAAAAGTTTTGTGTTCATAGCCCAGATTTACTCCCAACTATAATATGATGTTGAGTAAATTACTGAGTGTCACTTAAGCCTACATTTTTGCATTTATCTAAAGAGAATAGTACCACCTACCTTACAACTTTACTGAAAAAGATTCAACTGGGCCAGGCTAATTAAATAATAATAAAGTATACCATACTCTTAGTTTCCTTTTTTAAAAAATCTTTCCTGAATTTTGGTTAGAGTAAGTCCTGATTCAAAGGACAGATGTGTGTGTCCTCCTTCCTTGAAACTAAGGCTGTTTCTGGTGAGCTTTTGCTCATCCAACTCTAATAGAAACTCCATATTCTTGCTATAAATAAAGGCCTTTGTAATTTGTGACATTTACTTCTTACCTAAATATTCTGCAACTCCAGATCTCAGACTCTGGCTCTGTCACATGGAAAAAGTCTTCTGCGTGCTCAGTGCGTCAGCATACTCTACCACCCTTTCTGTATCACCTCGTATGGTAGGAGCTTACATAATTGTAAAGTGGTTGCATAGCAACCAAATTATCAAACATCTCCATCCCACTTCTGTCTTAAACCCCCAAACAACTAGTGGAGCATTTTCAGTTAACAACAGTCTTTAACCAGAGGAGAGAAAATTCCAGGTTGCTGATTCAGTTATTTCTTTTTATTTACCTCTATTTTTGTATTCACCCAGCTTGTGTGAAAAACAAAAACTGAAGTGCTCACAGATGAGGCAGTGATTAGCATCTAAACACGCCATACGCCAAGGGATAGATGTTGTTGTTGCAGCTATCCAAAGTTAGCCAGATTATCACTGAAAAATAGCTTCCCCCAGAACATAAGCAAGCCACGGCCGACTGCTCGTTTTTGGCTGGTGGAGTGAAACAGACTTTACAGTACACTGGATCAGCTAAACTGTGAATTACAGGTGAGCCAAAGCCATTCTGTCAGTCATTCAAGGAAAAATGACTTCACTCAGCTAGAGGACACTCCCTTGACAAAAAAAAAAAAAAAAAAAAAGGAAAAAGGACTTGAGAAATCATTGAATCAAGACTTTCCTTGCCTTCCTTGTTTAGTTCCATTGATTTGCCTAAAGTCATAAAAACAGTAACCTAGTTGCAAAGATGGAATAAGGAAAAATCTTCCTGCTTAAATTAAAGATTCCTCCAAGGAGGCAGCATGATACTGTTTTAAGAGCACAGGGCATTAAGCATAACCACCTTGGTTTACATTCTAGTTCTCAATTACAAGCTACCACCAGGTTAACTTATAGGGGTTTCAGTTTCCACAATGCTACCTTACAGGATCATTTGGAAAGCTACATAAGACAATCCACATGATATTCATGTTACTGCACCTTGTGCAAGTTATGTTAGCAATTATTATTATTATTATTATTCGGTGGTCTAGGAAATCCAAATTTGTCTGGTCCAGAAACAAAAATAGTTGTCCTACGTCTTCAAAAGAATGGAGCGTCCTACATTCAATGGAACTGTAAAGTCAAATAAGCTTTAAAAATTTAAAACTGTATCTAAATCACTGACTATTTGGTTTCTTTAAAATTCTCTCCCCCCGGTTCTTGCATGACTATTCTAAGTGATCAATGAATTTGACCAGCTCAAAACAGTAACCACATTTAATGTGGAATTAAGAAATAAGAGTTTGTATTTCTACCAGAAACTCTCATTTGACCCTTTAAACCAGATTCTAGTTTTGTTTGTTTGTTTGTTTGTTTCGGTGGGAGGAAAGAGGAAGAAAATGAACAAAACAAAAATATATGCAGTATAAGAAACCTGGCCTAATTTGAGCCTTGAGCCATGACGTAAACATTCTTTTAAAGAGAAGCTTCAATGATTAATTACCACAGTTTTTCCCCCCGCCCCCAGGAAATCAACAATCAACTAGATGTAACACATAGGAGACTTTATTTTTGGCTAGTCTAGTAATTATAGCCAGAACAGAGCAGGGCAGGTAGATAGGAAATATTTTAGAAACTATTTTATCAAAGCATCAGGATTTTCAAAACGAACAAGGCAGAGGTTCCCTCCCACACTTAAAATAACAATGAAAAACATGGCTGCGGTTAGATCCTTTAAGAAAAAGAATCAGTTTGATTCTGACTCTTGGGCCTGGCCACGCTTATCTTCTATAATAGTATAATGCTCTCTTCTATAATAGTCTTCTCTTTGTCTAGTGAGGAGGAAGACTCATTCTTTCTCCAACCTCAAAGAATCAATCAATATGAACATAAATATTCAAGAGATCTCAAGTTGTCCTTTTGCCTACCTCTGTGATACCAGGAATATTTTCTCAGATGACTTCCAAGTGTTGTTTTGCCATGTCTGTAAAAACGGACTATCAGAAGTGTCTGGATCAAGCAATGGGAGCACTTAAATAGAGCTTTCAGACCTTTCATCTTTCTTCTGGAATAATTTCTCTGACTCTCATGCATACAGCGCACACTAGCAGATGCTAGTGTTTTGGTATTATTTGTGACCTTCTATAAAAGTTGCTACTAGAATGGACACGGCGGCTCATACCTGTAGCCCCAACTACTCTAAATGGCTATGGTATTCTCAGGCCAATCTCATTACAGTGTAATAATCTGCCATTCCAAAAATATTTCTTTTATTTTCTTGATAGCGCAGTAGACCCTGAAAGACATTGTAGGTCTTTTTGTTTGATTAATTTCTTGTTCACTTTGTTTTCAAACATCATCAATGTAGAAGAGGAAGATGATATTAACAAAGACCATGTAGTGCTTAAAGTATGTGAAGCTGGTTAAAATATTCCCAGTTGATACTTTTTTCCCTGGCCATATGAAGAAATTTACAGGCCAGTCATGGTGGCTCACATCTGTAATCCCAGCATTTCGGGAGGCCAAGGCAGGAGGATACCTTGAGCCCAGGAGTTCGAAACTAGCCTGGGCAAAATAGAGAGACCCCATCTCTACAAAAATAAAAATTAAAAGGAAATTTACAATTTTTGGCTAAGAGGATATAGTATCAGGTGAGAGAACTTTAAAGCAAACTTAATCCAGGCAGTGCCACCACCCTCTGCCCCCACCGACCTTCATTAGTACTGGATCAGGAAGCACTTTATACTCAATTATTTTTGCTTTTCGGTGCTGTGATCTCGTATAAAAGTTGCTGCCAGGCTGGGCATGGTGGCTTATGTCTGTAGTCTCAACTACTCAGGAGGCTGAGATGAAAGGATCATCGCTTGAGCCTGTGAGGTGGAGGCTGCAGTGAGCTGAGATGGTGCCACTGCACTCCAGCCTGAGCAACAGAGGGAGACCTTGTGTTACATAAATAAATAAATAAATAGAGATGCTACTATGTTCAACTGCAAATGTTAGATGAACAGTCATTTAAATGAGAATTGAAGCCTATGGTAAGAAAGACATGAATTTTTGTGATGAATTTAGTAAAAAAGGTGGTTGGTGGAATTTGACTCACAAAACAATGGTGAGTCAGTTAGGAAGTTGAGCAATTTGGACAAATGAGGAAGAAAAGACCATAAAGAGCAGGTACAAATATGGAAGTGCCAATAATATCAGCCTAATTTAGCCTAGTTTTTCCTAAAACTTTGGGTACTTAGTAAAATTGTAGAAAAGTTCATTTGAGAACCATCTGGAACAACAGGGATGAACTTTGAAAAATTATGTTAGTTGAAACTTTACAATTCCACTTATATGAAGTACCTAGAGTCAAATTCATAGACACAGAAAGTAGAATGGTTGTTGCTGGGGGTTGCGGGAGGGGAAGATCGGGAGTTATTTTTTAATGGGTGTAGAGTTTCAGTTTGGGAAAATGAAAAAGTTCTGGAGCTGGATGGTGATGACGGTTACAAAAGAATGTCAATGTACTTAACGCCACTGAACTGTACACTTCAAAACAGTAAATTTTACATTATGTATATTTTACCACAATAAAAAAGAATCACCTGAAGCAAGATAGCAAAGGAAGAAACTGACTAGGATGATACAATTGAAAGAACCATGAGAGACAAATATATATAGACCAAATTCCTTTTATCATAGTCTGTTTTTAACCTTAAAATGTATAGAAAAGTTCAGCAAAAGAGTGCCCCCTTGTGGACCTCTGCGAGGTGGCAACATGCACAATTAATCCTGAATGTCCCTGTACAATTACAAGGCTCTTTTGAATTATACATGCTTGCATTCCTTGATGACAGGGGCATCAAAAACCTCCCAAAAGTTAACTCAAGATCAGAGACTGAAGAAAAGGATGCTGACATATTTTGAAGAGCTTTCTCTTAATTTCTAAGTTGGCAGAGTCAAAAGACGATTCATTTCTTGAAGGTTTTTAAAAGTTGAAGTTGAACGGTTGCTATGGAATTGCAACTTAGGATGCTTATGTTCATGTTGGATTTCTGGAGGAAGTCTCTCTACAAGAAAAAATATTTAGAGTATTTTCTGTAGGGGATATCTTTGAAGATTAACCTTCATTCATCACTTCAATTTGTTCTGTTTCTCAGCAAGAATGACTTTTTTGTTACTTCTATTCAACTTTGCTCTTAATAAATAGAAAACTAGAGAAAATAAATATCTGTATGACTTCCACAAAGTGGTATAATGTCCTTCCACAATATGTATGTTAACACTTTTTCATTTCAAGTAGCTTTTTGATGATTATATAATTGTTCCTTTTTTTTTTTAATCTAGAGAATTTCTTCAACCTCATGTAGTAGCCAAGGAACATATTAAATAAGTTTTTCAAGGTCGCTGAAAGAATGAGTGGGAAAGCAATATTAAAATTTTGATTTCTCACAGTGATGTTAGCTGGTTGCCAACACTGTTGCTCTAAAAATGTAGTTCTTAAGTAGAAACACTTTTTTAGTTGGGATTTCTCAAGGTAATTCTATGATTTTGTGAGGAAAAATGACATAGTATTGACCAAAATTTCTTTTGCAGGCATAGATAGGTTCCTAACTGTGAATATCCTGATTTTGAAGAAAGCAATAGATTAACTGCAACTGCTGGCAGCTTTCACTTGACCTTGCAAAGGTTACAATTATCCAGAAATCTCATACGAAGCACCATTTAGTGAAAAGTTCAAATTAAATATCGCTTTACACATGGGCTTCTGTTTCCTTAGGATCTGGAGTTTGAACCAGACTAGTATTGATATAACCGTACCTAGCTTAAGCAGTTTGTATTGATCCACTCTGAGATGCTTTGGAGACCATTAGATATAAGTTCACACTGTTATTGTAAAACTTTATGAACGGGCTATTATCCCTTCCAGTTTTAACTATGTGGAAGTTTTTTATTTTTTTATTTTTTTATTTTTTATTTTTTATTATTATTATACTTTAAGTTCTAGGGTACATGTGCATAACGTGCAGGTTTGTTACATATGTATACTTGTGCCATGTTGCTGTGCTGCACCCATCAACTCGTCAGCACCCATCAACTCATGGTACTGGTATCAAAACAGAGATATAGACCAATGGAACAGAACAGAGTCCTCAGAAATAATACCACACATCTACAGCCATCTGATCTTTGACAAACCTGAGAGAAACAAGAAATGGGGAAAGGATTCCCTATTTAATAAATGGTGCTGGGAAAATTGGCTAGCCATAAGTAGAAAGCTGAAACTGGATCCTTTCCTTACTCCTTATACGAAAATTAATTCAAGATGGATTAGAGACTTAAATGTTAGACCAAATACCATAAAAACCCTAGAGGAAAACCTAGGTAGTACCATTCAGGACATAGGCATGGGCAAGGACTTCATGTCTAAAACACCAAAAGCAACGGCAGCAAAAGCCAAAATTGACAAATGGGATCTAATTAAACTAAAGAGCTTCTGCACAGCAAAAGAAACTACCATCAGAGTGAACAGGCAACCTACAGAATAGGAGAAAATTTTTGCAATCTACTCATCTGACAAAGGGCTAATATCCAGAACCTACAAAGAACTCAAACAAATTTACAAGAAAAAAACAAACAACCCCATCAAAAAGTGGGCAAAGGATATGAACAGACTATGTGGAAGTTTAAAAAAAAAAAAACTTTTAATTTTGGAACAATTTGAGACTTAGAGAAAAGTTGCAAAAATAGTATAATTTTTATATACTTTTAATCAGTGTCTCCTCATGTTAACATCTTACATTATTCTGCTACCTTTGGCAAAACTAACAAACTTATACTGGTACATCCCTATTAACTAAACTCCAAATTTTATGTAGATTTCACTAGTTTCTCCACTGATGTTCTTCTTCCATCCCAGATTCCCATGCAGAATATCATATTGCATTTAGCCATCATGTCTCCCTAGTCTTCTCTTCTCTGTGAAAGTTTCTCAATATTTTTCTATTTCTCATGACCTTCACAGTTTTAAGGAATATCTATTTTGTAGAATGTTCCCAAATTCAATTTAAACCAAGAAGATAAAAGTTATACACTAAGAATTTTTTCTCATGATTAGACTGGAGTTATGGGTTTTCATATCAGGCAGGCGTATATGGTATCAACATAACTTATCACTGGTGATGAGAACCTTGACCACTTGGTTAAAGTCGTGCTTTTCCACCAGAAAGTTGCTATTTTTCCTTTCACTGTTCTTTGGGAGAGCATCACTAAGTTCAGCCCACACTCCTCAAGATGGAAGGGAGAGGAGAGAATATCTGCATATGTTATTTGAAATTTTCTGGAAGGAAAATTTGTCTCTTGTCTCCCCTTTATTTATTTGTTCAGTGATTTCTTTGTACCAGTACAGACTCATATGCTATTTTAAACTTTGGGTTATAATTCAATACCACATTATTTATTTTACTGCCCAAATTATTCCAGCTTTGGCCGTTGTGGTTTCTTTCAGGTTTGTTACAGTGACCTTTTGATATGCCTTCATTCTTTGGGGAGTGGGGGTTGTTCGTTGTTTGTTTGTTTGCTTGCTTGCTTTTGAGCACTTCTGGCACTAAAAGATGATCCAGGTTCATCTAGTATTTACCCAACCCCAGCCCTAGAATCAGTAATTCCTTCAAGGAGCTCTAATTGATTGTTTCTATTGGTGACTGGTATTTGAAAGCAAGATCTGGGCACTTAGTGTGTTCATTGCTATAGGATGTCATTACTTCTAGGCTCTCCCAGCAAACTGAAGTAGGAAACACATGTATGTATGCTAATAATACATATATATGTATATAAGCACATCTATAATTATTTCTCTGTCTCTCAATTTATATATAGATGATTAAGTGGTTAGATAGATGATTAGTAGATATTAATAGATAATAGGGATTCATACTGAAGTTTCTGACACTAATCTAGTACTACAGAGTTTATTTGAGTCTTCTGTTGAGACTTACTAAAAATCTTGAACTTTACTTCCTTTTATTAACTGAATCTTTTTGGTATTACGTTTTATATTAGTAAAGGATGTTTCCCTATTAAGCTGATGCTGGTGTACTTTGGTAGCATAATGGTGTTGCAGTATCATTCTCTATAAATCAAGCAGAAATGTCTTGACCCATGTGGCAGACACTGCTGATTATCTGCCTAATATTTCATCTTTTCTTCATTCCACAAATTTTAAGGACAGCAATGTGTCCAGTTAAAAATTCTCCTCCATAAACTCTCTTTAAGGTAGAATTTCCCCTTGTAATCTAGACTTACAAGATGCAAGAGGAAACTTCCTGTAGGAAGCTTGTGGGAATGTTATTGTTTTCGCAATAAAATTCACCTTTGCTCCTCATCCTGCTCTCTTCCTCCCATATGAGACATACAAATGACATCTGGAGGTGGGGCAGCCATCCTATAACCAAGAGGATAAAAGACACTAAGAATGGCAGAGAAGGAAGGTAGAAGGAGCCTGGTCTGATGAATTCTCTTAGCACCATCTATGCACCATCTCTAATTCACCATCTTTAGTCTGTGTACCCCCAGACTTCTTGTACATGGGGAAAATGAGCTCATATTTGGCTAAGTTACTTCTGTCTGTTATGCAACATTCAACACAGTAATCTAACCGCTTTGGAGAAATAGAAGGACATATTTTTTTCTTTCTAAATTGGATGGTCTATTATTGTAATTACATGTGGCATAAAATACCAGCCAGTGCTTGTTCATTATATTATGTTTAGGTGTTGAAGAGCATATTTCAGTTTCAAGAGTTAGTATGCAAAGAGATTAATGGCATTTGGACTATTCATTCTAAACCAGCATGTTTCAGGATTAGCCAAAAGCTCATCCATATATAGTATTTAAAGAAACAAACTTTGGAAAAACAAGGAAATTGTGTATGGGTCCTAAGGTCATCGATTAGTATCATAAGAGATTGATTTTCAGAACGTGATTCAGTATCTTACATATACAGTCTAATAATTCTTGGGGGGCCAAGAGGGGATATGGGGTAGAAAGGGAGAGTAGGGGAGTTCATGTCAGAGTTCATGGGAGAATACACGGTTTGAAAAAATTAAAATTATAATGATTTTTGATCAATGTACTTAATTTTCTTTGAGAGTGAATAATGATAATAGTAATAGACATATATGATATTCTGGGCAATATAATAGGCACATAAAATAATTATAACATTAACTTGTCACAATAATACTTCGCAGTAGCTATTCTTAGTATCTGCATTTAAACTCAAATGCAGAAGTGTAAGATCACATATCTAGTAAGTGCTCATAATTCAAACCCAAGTGTGTCTTATTCCAGGATCTAGGTTCCTACCCATTTCACTGAAGTGTTTTTTGCTAAATAACTAAAGGAAGGTGTAGCACTTGCATTTTATCAAAAGTCACTTTACAAAAGGGATTTTTAAAAACTTGAGTAATACTGTCATATTCCTAACGAAAAATGAAAAGGTATATTCCTACCCACCAATAGGAGTAAATCACATTGCTAAGTGACATAATTTTGTAAATACATGTAACAGTTTAGACTGACATTTAATTTGCTTGAGTCCATGACGTCAGGCCATTCAATATCACTAAGGCACGCTTTCTCAATCAAACCATAAAAAATGAAATATATTTGTTTCACATAAACTATTTGCAAAAGGAGTATGTATAGTTCTGCTACATTGCTCATAATTTATTTTTGTATGAGGTATTTTGATACCATGCCACAAAGGGTGGGGAGCCTTCACTCTCATTTTGATTTAGGAAATGCCAGATACCGGTGAGCTCAATTGATATGCATAAAGTATGAATTATGAAAGGCTTTAGAATGATTTTGTCATTTTTTTCTCCTTCTATTCAATGTATATGGTTTTATTCTTGAAAATTATTGGTTACTTAATAAATTGAAAAGTAGAAATTTCTACCAAACAATAATTTTTCCAATATTTATAGTGTACTATTTTTGGTAGACAAAGGTTCTTTTTTTTTTTTTTTTTAACTGTATATAAAATGTCACAGTACCTATAGGAGCTGACACATTTGCAGGGACTCCCCTATCTATTGCCTTGTGAACGTAAAAATTTGCATGAAGAGTTTTTGGCATACCTTATACAACTGTGCACAGGACTGAATAAATTGTCTCAAATAGCAATGTCCCAGTACAGTCTTAGCAGCAAAATCTCTTATCTGGAAGTAGCATCCATAATAATTCTATTATAATATCAACATATTATTGCATAAATCCTTGTTGATTAAAGAAAATAAATATACTTTAAAAAGTCTTCAGCACATAAATGAATATATATTCATAAACAGACACAGCTAAAAATCAATATAATTACAGAAGTACCCTCTGGTAAGGAAAGCTGCCCATATGTCATATGGGATCTCCAGATCCATTAATACTTGATTAAATTTTCTCCCTCCATGCCTATGTCAGTAAAACATTCTTCTCAAGTTTTCTAGGTCTTATATTGTCTTGGTTCTTCTGGCTTGTTTGCCCTTTGAACTAGCTTAGCTAATGGATAATCTTTCCACCTGGAAATATCCTTTCTATTTCATGCCGTGTTAACCCAAATGTGAGGTTCAATCATTTATTGTTCTCCCTCAAAATAGAAAATTGAATAAAGCCTATATATATGTAATATAATTCACCAAATTTAGGGGGAGGAAAGGGATAGGAGGGACTTTACCTTGAAGCAGCATGATTATTTTAAATTGAGTAATAGACATCCTAGTTACTAAGAACCCTTCAGTCATCCCACACACTGCCAGGTATTTCTCACTGCTGCCTCACTGCAGACTGACCCCGGCCTACTACTGTCTCTTTGGTTCTTTATTTATCTTCCCACTTCTATTTCGCAACTTCCTTGTCCTCCCCTCCATGAGTTGCCTTCTAAGAACTCCAAATTCAGCAGAGAAATTCACTTTGTCTTCCTCTAAGTACCCTAAAAGACAGAGCCTAACCAAAACTTCTGCAGTGCTGTTTTATCAGGAAGTGAAATTCCCGGGAAGCAAGAATAAGGTAAAGAGCAAAGTGAAGCAGGGAAGGAAGAAAAGAAAATAGGAGACGGTGCATTACTGACCTGGTCATAGTTTCACAAGAAAAGATATCTCAGTATCACAGGACAGGGGGAAGTTTTTGCATCTCCAAGCAGCTGGGGGAGAAAGGCAGGAAATACATCTGCAGGACCCTTTCCATCTCTGGTCTCTCATCAGTCAGTTTCCTTCCAATAGGACATTAACTCCTCTGTACTTGTGGTTTTAAACACTTGTATTTCTCATCAAATAAATATGTAATAACACTATTTGATTCCTGGATATACTCAAATGATACATTCTCCTGCTGAATTTTTTGTCTTTTTAGAGACGGAATCTCACTCTGTCACCCAGGCTGGAGTGCAGTTATGGCTCACTGCAACCTTAAGGGAGCCTCCAGAATAGCTGGAACTACAGGCGTGCGCCACCACGCATGTCTCTCCAGGATTTTAATCAGCAAACTCACTGGCGGCTATCATCTGCCATTTCAAAAAAACCTCTTGCTAGTGTCCTGCTGGAGGGGAAAAAAAAAACTACATACACACACACACACACACACACACACACACAAAACTGGGAATTCTGTCCATAAATTCACCAACCTTAGACAGGCTTTGAACACTGCCCAACCATGCTGCTTTTCCTTCCCAGCTTGCTCTCCTGCTCTATACACAATTTTTAATCTTCGCTCTCCTTAAACCTAAAGCCCCAAGCTTTCCCCTCACTCCCAGGAGATGACTTTACCACCTACTTCACAAGGAACATGACAGCCATTAAATAAGACATTCCATCATATTCCTATCGCCCAATTTTCTTTTTTTTTTTTTTTT
>NW_012101247.1:250843-284820 GCF_000951045.1 Mandrillus leucophaeus
GTGTTAGCCAGGATGGTCTCGATCTGCTGACCTCGTGGATCCGCCCGCCTCGGCCTCCCAAAGTGCTGGGATTACAGGCGTGAGCCATCGCACCCGGCCCCCTATTTTCAAATCTACTTGCATCCTTAGTAGCAATGACAGGGCCTGGCATGGAGGGGATATATAGTAAATATTTGCTGAATAAATGCATATCCATCCTTACCTCCTCCATCACGTGTAATGAAGAAATCCTTTCCTTTGTCTCCATATTCTTTTTCATTTGCCTTTCATGAATCTCACACTATTCATTTTTTTATTCTCTCCTAGACTCTTTATCCTCCCCCTCTTTACGGGTTACTTCTCACGGGCATTTAAGTATGTTATAATGTCTCTAAGTTAAAAAAAAAATTCCTGCAGACTTACTCCCACCCTTCCATAGCTGTATGATATTCCATTGTATCCTACAATTTGTCCATTCTTTTGTTGGTTGGTTGAGTTATTTTCTGGTTTTTGTTAATACAGTGTTTCTACAGACATATGTAGTATTTTCTCCAGAAGAGAAATTGCTTGATAATTAGATGTGCACAAACTCAACTATGGTACATAATGCCAAATTGCGATTCAAAACGGTTGGATCGTTTACACTCATGCTGGCCATGTGGAAGGTTTTCCATTTTTCCATGTCATCATACTTTGATAGTCTCAGAATTCTTTTTTTAATTAATTACTTTTTAATTTTTTTTCTCTTTTTCTTTTTGTTTTGTTTCACATTTTTTAGGTTTTGCACATCTAATGGGTGTGTAACGGTATCACAGTTTGGCTTTACTTTGAATTTCCCTGGTGACTAATGAAATTGTCCATCTTTTAATTATAGACCATTCCTCTTTCTTCTGTCAGGAACTTAAACTTTTGGCTCATTTTTCTCTTGTATCATTTATCTCTTTAGTGTTGCTCTGCGTTTCTTTCTATAGTCTTGATATTAATAATTTTAAATCATATTTGCTACAAATATGATATTTGTGATTTGGTTCTTTCTTTATGCTCTTTTCTTGTTAAGCAGATGGACTTATTCTTAATATGGTTGAATTAAATAGTCTTTTTCTTTGTAATTTGAGTATTTTGCTTCTTCTTTGGGAAATCTTTGCTCTGAAATCATAAAGATTTTCTCATAGATTGTCTTATAAAGTGTTATAGAATTCTCTAATCTACCTATAATTAATTATGTGATAACCAGCTTACAAAATGGCACCAATAATCCCTGCCCCTGATATTCATACCCTTGTCTGTGGTATTCCCACTCACTGAAGAAGGCTGACCTGTATAATAAACAGGATATGCAAAGATGATGGTGTTAGACCTCTGAGCCTAGATAATAAAAGGCATTGCAATTTCCACCTGTCCTCTCTATTTCTAGCTATGAGGGAAACCAACTTCTGTGTCATGAGGACATTCAGGCAGCGCTATGGAGCCGTCCATGTGGCTAGGAGCTGAAACTGAGCCAAGAAGCAGTGAGGAACTCGCTGGTAACAGCCATGTGGATAAGCCATCTGAGAAGTGCGTGCTCTAGTCTCAGTCAAGCCTTCAGAAGACTGTGGCACCTGACATCTCAACTGCAACCTCATTAGAAACTCAAGACAGAACAGCCAGAGAAGCTGTTCCTGAATTTCTGACCCACAGAAACTGTGTCTAATAGATATTTATTATTGTTTTGAGCCCTAAGTTTTCGGAGTGACTTGTTGCTCCAAATATGTTAGATAATATATTATATATGTAAGGTAACATTTCAGTTTGATCTTTTCACAAGCATGATCAGTTATTTCAGCACTATTTAAGAATTTCTTTCTATCTTCTGTTATCAGCAAGATCAGCTGTGTCATAAATTAAGTTTCCAGTTATATGTAGATTTGATTCTGGACTCATTATTCTGTTTCACAGGTCACTTTGCTTATCCTTGAGTGAATACCTCATTATTTAATTATTATATATATATGTTTGATAAGGCATACGGTTTGCTATAGTCTTACCTATTTTTAACCCTTTTGTCTTTTATATCTTTAGAATCACCTTGACATTCTTTACAAGAAATTCCGTTGGGTTTTGAGTGGAATTACATTGAGTATAAGTACCAGTTGGGGGAAAATTGACATCTTCAGTATGTCGAATCTTTTAATCCATTTGTAATCCATGCTGTGTCACTGTTTTTATTCGGAGTTGTCTTTCAAAATGTTTTACAGTTTTCTTTGCGAAGGTCACATACATCTTTTGTTAGTTCTATTACTAGGTATTTCATTTTTATATACAAGAATGAAATATTAATAGATCTTTAAAGAAAATAAAATTTAAAATAGCATAAGATATATCAAATTGCTCAAGTCAGAAACTGGCACATAGTAAATACATGATAAATATCCTAAAGCAGATATATGAATGAATAAATAAATGGATGAATGGATGAATATGAGACCCAGTATGCATATCTATAACCGATTATTTCAGATACCATTCTGCTTAGGTATTCAGTATTCTCGAGGGATTTTCTCTCCACAATAAGAAACCTTGATGTTTCCAGTTCTTACCTCAGTATGCCACTGATAAAATAAAACAGATCTAAAGGAATAGTTTCAAAGAGATGTAAAATGACATCTTGTCAACTTGTCTTTTCCTTTTTCATGACTCCTTTTTCTTCTTTCTAACTTTTGGCATCTATAATTGAGATTTCCTTCCAAGCATATTTAGCTCAACTTAAATATACTTCATTAAGGCTTTGGCAAACCTTTTCGCGTATAAGGATAATACAGAATTATCTATTTTTCTATAGTTTGTTTTACTGCTGCTGTTATTGTTGTTTTATTTTGTTTGCTATAAAGTTAAGACTCTTGTTCAATGGAAAATATGATCAAAAATAATTTTCAAAAATTATTTAAGGCCCCATCATTACAGCAATCAGTAGTCCTACTGTGTATGAAATTTCTAAGTATTTCTAAATGCTCAACCCTAGACATTCCCTTCACTGATATTTTTAAAGTGCTTCTAGTACCTTGGCCATTTAATAACTTATGTTCTTTTTTCAAAACCTTAGGAAGAAATTGCGTTTTGGAATTGGGCCAACAGTATGTGTTTCTCCGGTAGATAAGCAAAATTTCATAAGAACAAAGATGATTCAAGCACATGTCTATCATGAAACTGTGAGAAAAAGCACCCAAAGTCACAAAGATAAACATCAAATCCAGTCTTTGGAAATTTCCCCCACCATACCCGAGCATCTTTTGAAGCAGATATTCAATTATTTTGAAGCATTTTTAAAGAATTTCCTAGATTTTATCTAAAAGACACTTTTGAAATCTTGATTAAAATTCATGGAAATACATCCTAGATGAATTTGGATGACTGTCAGCAAGTAGGTGTGAACCTTTATTTTATCCCTCAGTGACTCACTCAGTTGTGAATGGCTCTCTGTGATCTGGCCACAGCTTATTTCTTGCCACATCCTATTTTCAATCCTCTTCCAATCATGTGGAACCTCCAGCATCTCCTTACACATGCCATGTTATTTTACACTTTTGTGACTTTGCTCATATTGTTCTCTCTCCCTGGAAAGCTCCCCGACAAACTCCACTGCCGTTACCCACTAGACAAGTACATCCTGTTTTCAGAATCAGCCCAATATCACCTTTCCTACCTAAGGAATCTTGTCAGACTGCCCTTCATTACCAACAGACAAAATAACTACCTTATCTTTGGTACTCTCTCTCTTCACTCTAGACCTATGTAGCATGCTACCTGTAACACTGTATTTCTTTGTTTGCATTTGTGTTTTCCACTGAGCAATGATAAATTATGTATAGACAAAAATTGTATTGCTCACCTTTGGATTACTAGTAGTGTTCTGATTCAGAGTATGTACTCAATAAATTCATCTTGAAAAGTGAATGAATGAATAAATGAACTCCTGTATCTCCATCATTGATTTACTATTTAATCAGTGAAGTTTTTAAATTTTATTCTCCCATATCTTGAGATTTAGTCTTGTGTTAAATCAGTTGCACACATTAGACATTACTTTGTCCTTTTCACTTCTTCTTAGCATATATGGGATATATAATCTTTATAAAGGTTAAATAAATATATTGTAATATATTATAATACAATAAAGGTACATCTGAAACAACATAGTGCAGACACTGTTTCCAATGTTCGACATTGTGCTGGAGTAAAACTTAAAGGATCTTGGAAAGAAGAAATACTTAAATACTGTCACCAGTGTAATGTGCCACATTGTAATGGTGTTATGCATATTGCATATGTTATCTAGTAATGCACAAAAAGCCTAAAAGATTTGTTCATATTTTCCTCATGTGCAAATGAAAACACTGAGTCTCAGAGAGATTAAATAAATTGCCAAGTGTTGTGTCAAGCAATTTTGATCCTGGTCTTTCTAATATAAAAGTCCATGTTTTAAATTACTAACTGTTTGACATGTAACAATAATAGATCATTACATGGTAATATAAATATATAAGTGAACACGAATTACATTTTTACTTCGGCATTCAATCAAGTGCAATATGTCGTTTTGGTTGATGGATACAGAAAAAAGCTCAACATCTTGCAGATATTAGGTTGAAAAAGAGGACATTTTTATATCCGTTTCAGATAAACATATATATTTTTCTTTGATACTACACCAAAATTTGACAAGTGACTGTTTCTTAAAGGGTAGTTGCAGCATGAAATCCAAAATAACATCAATAAACTTTTCGTTCTCTATTACACTAAAATTCATTGGTTTTATCTTACACAAGGTGTGGATGATTTTGTAACATCATGTATTGGTCATTTAGAAAACATTATTCCACTGGATTATGCAGATTTTCTAAATGCTGACACATTTCATTTTACAATTTCAAAAATGAACATTTATTAATGTCACCAATCTCATCAAAATATTTGAACTATTGGGATGCATCAAGTTCATTCTGGTAGACACACACTTCTCAACATGTAACTCTCCCTTGAAAACTCAGATTTTATCTTTGGCAACAAATGCAGTCCGTTGTTTTCCTTGAATTAACAAACTCACTTTGCTCATTTTTGAGAAAATATTTGCCAATTATCCAAGTCTGAATAGACACGGTTTCTTTGTCAATGTTCGTTCTTTTAATGGTGTTTTCTGAAGAAAAGTGTCGTTCATTTGCAACTCACTGGCACAAATGCTTTTCTTCCGGACACCCATCATACTTGAGTAAGCAGCAGAAGCGCCTAATGCATACTTTCCATTTCATCATGCAGAATATTAGCAGGACATTTTCTCAAGGATTGAGATTTAATAACATAAATAATTATAACTACTTAATCAATGATATACTTAAGTGAAACAGGCATGCAATAAAATGTTTTTGAATAAATGAATAAGCTGCCTTGTATTAGGCCCACCAAGGTGAATTTGAAGGTATATATTTGACTCATGGAAACAGAACTAACACAGTGTTTCATGAATGAAAGTTCACAGATAGATCCCACTAATTGAACTCAGAATACTTTCTTGAAGTGAACTGAGGCCCCATTCCCAAATAATCAGATTTGGTCCATCTAGGGTGAAAAGAGAGACAATGTATATATTAAAGTACTCTCCAGATAATTTTGAAGAACTGTCAGTTTTGGGGACTGCCTGCTAATGGGACTGTAGTTACCAAGTTTCTCTGGGCGATGATGAAAATTCTCTCAAATTTTATCAAAGGCTAAAAAATAACTGGCTAACATTACTAATTAGAATTCTACTATAATCCCATAGTACAAGTTTATAGTTTTTAAATCTCAAGTGTGTCAAATGTATATTCTTGCCAACTGTGCTACCCTCCAAGATAACAAGGAGAGACTGCTTCCAAGGACAGGTATCAAATGAGTCTCTGGGTTAATTCCTGTCCTTCCTTTCATATTCCCCTTGATTGACTTACAAAATAATTACATTCTTTTCATTCTTTTAAAGTGTGAACTCATTAATTACAGGTTCTTTGGCATAATTTAAAGGAATTATTTTCTTAAGGTATGCCAACAGAGGGTAATAGAGGTGGGCTGGGACATTTATTCTTCTCTGATCTTTCTCTGATGCACCCAAAGGCTATTTAATGCACAACTGCCCTCTTATTGCAACACCAAAGTATGTAATCACTATTTATATTTTACTTTCACAATAGAGAAATTGTCCAGACTAAGCATGTTAAATCGCGTCACAAATGACTTTTTTGTGTGGTAAAATATAAATAACATAAATTTACAATTTGAAAGATTTGAAAATCTTTAGAGTGCAATGGCATTAAGCACATTTATATCGTTGTGTAACTATCATAGCAAATGACTTTTATATAAAAGAAATTCAATGGAAAACTCAAGTATATCAGATCTACAAAGTATCTTCAATTATTAAAGTAAAACCATAGTTTTAATAAAGAACATTATCACAAGACTCCATATAAACTAATAATCCTATTGATAAATTCCTGACATTGTTATTTATAGGACTGTCTTTTAAAGTATATTTACATTTGAATTTTTTTATAATACAAAGATTTTCATCCAGATTTCATATTAAAAATAAAATCATTGATCCATCATGATACGGATTGTATATAAGTATATTAAATGTCAGACTTTTTATCCTAGTTTCATTTTAAAAACAAACTTTCCTATCAGTCATGGGCAGATGTTGATAAGGTAATAGTAGCTGTGGCAGAGAATGCATTTTTATTAAGGAAAAATGACAATGTATGTCTTTAATAGGTAAGATTATTAACAGCTCTTTGCAAGTATCAGAACTTGTTACAAGATATTTTAAGCAAAAGCTTTAATAACCAATAATCCATTCACAGTGTTTCTTATTGGGGTACCAGCTGCTACTGTTCCTTTTCTCTTCACAAGACTTCAAATTCCAAGGTTGTGTGTACCTAACAATACCGGACAGGTCAAAACATAGCCACCGACTTGACAAAGAGAATTAACCATCTAAGCCTAAATATCCCCAGGTTTTCCCCTTTCCACATCCTTCCTTCTTTATGCCCTCTTAAGCATTGCTGTTTCCCATGTATCCAACTTCCTACTAAACACATATAATTGGACAACACATCTCAAACACAGTTACAAAACCCAACTCATTATTTCCTCCCCAACCTTCCTCACAATGGGTGGGTGTTTTTGATCTCACTGAAGGTCGCCACCCCTGACCAGTCTCTCTCCCCATGCAGTGCCTCAGCTCCAGAACTAGTTTACTGCAACAGACTCTAATGAGTTGTCCTGTCACTCAATTCTATTCTCTACACTACTAAAGTTATCTTTCTAGTATTTGAATCTAATTATGTTTCTCCTTTACTTAAAAATCCATCAGTAAGAAAACAAGGAGCAGAAACTTTAAACATTCCTAAATACCCTCATACTACTTGCTTCACACTTTCCACTACGCCCTCCATTCCCATTGTTCCCAATAATATCCTTCTCTCCAGTCAAATGGAATTGACTGAATTCTCCTGTGGATAAAGCACTTTTCTTTTTCTTATAACATTGTTTCTTCTTCCATTAAAAGTAAGCTGAAACATCACTTCCCCCATAAAGTGTCCTAGAACTAAGCACAGTATTGGCTGAGGTAACAAGCAATAAAAGTTTGTTGAATGGATGAATAGTTGAATGAATTTAATCAACTAAAATGTTTAGATTTAAATATATAGCCAACCATACTACAACATAAGAATCCAGAATTATTGTCCCGCTATTCAAAATACTCTTGTATAAATCCAATCTACTAAATGTTTATGTTTCATTTTGGTTAATTCTTAGACAAGAGGGCTTAGTGCACTACAAAAGCCATCACATTAGATTTTCATATAGTTTTATTTTTCCTCATTTATGCAATGTATTACACATATATGTATACTCTAGTGAAAATTTTTTTGATCTTGACTTACACATTCAGTTGGTAGACATTCGTGTGGGCATGAATGTAAACATGTCTAGTCACCAGAATATCCTGATTCAAATAGGGAAGCAAAAGGCGAGACACTCTCAGACAGGAAGCAACTGTCAGCATCCTTTAAAAAGAAACCATAGGCTGTGGTTCATTTATTTATTTGCTTATTTGTGACTTGTCCCCAGTGCTTGATGATGCTTAGCACAAAGAACTGAGTAAAATTATCTTTAATATTTTCTATTTATATAGCAATTTACATTTAAAAGCACTTTCAAGTTAATTCTCTCCTTTGAAACATTTGTTGATATGTCAATTTTAGTTAATATTCCTGAATATTTGATGATTTTTAAAAGAAACCAAGTTATAGATTCATTTTACTATATCTAAAAATTAAAATTCTATTTTGGCTGAATTTTGTAAAATATCTCCATTATGTTTCAACTTTGTTTTGAATTTTTAAAATGGTCTGTCATTCCAGTAATCCCACTGCTGGGTATACACCCAAAAGAAAGAAAATCAGTATACTGAAGAGATATCTGCACATCTATGTTTCCTGCAGCACTGTTTACAATAGCTAAGTGTCCATCAACAGATCAATGGGTAAAAAAAAATATGGAACATATACACAATGGAACACTACTCAGCCATAAAAAAGAATGAGGTCCAGTCATCTGCAACGTGAATGGAACTGGAGATCATTATGTGAAGCAAAATAAGCCAGGCACAAAAAGACAAACCCTGCATGTTCTCACTTATTTGTGGGATCTAAAAATCAAAACAAATGAACTTATGGGCATAAGGGTGGTTACCAGAATATGGGAAGGGTAGTGGGGGTGGGGTGGCGGGGAAGGTAGGGAGGGTTAATGAGTACAAAAAAAAAAAAAGAAGAATGAATAAGACCTACTATTTGATAGCACAATAAGGTGACTATAGTCAATAGTAACTTAGTTTTACACGTTTAAAAAACTTAAAGAGTGTAATTGGATTGTTTGTAACTAACAGGATAAATGCTTGAGGGGATGGATCCCCCATTCTCCACGATGTGCTTATTTCACATTGCATGCCTGTATCAAATCATCACATGTATCCCATAAATACGTATACCTTCTCTGTACCCACGAAAATTAAAGATAATGAAAAAGGTCTGTCATGTGCTTTATAATACTTTTAAGTGAACTTTAAGTTATTTGTTTTCTTCATCTTTTTTCTTTTTTCTCATTATTCCTTTCTTTTTTTTTTTTTCCCAGAGACAGAGTCGTCTTATGTTGCCCAGGCTGGCCTCAGTCATTTGTTTTGTTTTGTATAAAGTAGACAGGAATCACTCAATAAAAAAACTAGTTTTATGGGGTGGTGGGGGATAGGTGTTTGTTCATTTGTTTGTTTGTTTGAGACAGGATATCACTCTGTCACCCAGGCTGGAGTGCAGTGGCACCATCTCAGCTCACTGCAATCTCCATCTCCCAGGCTCAAGTGATCCTCCCACCTCAGCCTACCAAGTAGCTGGGACTACAGGTGCGCATCACTAGGCCTGGCTAATTTTTTGTATTCTTTTGTAGAGATGGGGCTTCACCATGTTGCCTAGGCTGGTCTCGAACTCCTGAACTCAAGGGATCCACCTGCCTCGGCCTTCCAAAGTGCTGATATTACAGGCATGAGCCAGCGCGCCTGGCCTAGAAAATATATAGTTCTAACCCAAAGTATTCTAATCACTTCTGTGGATTGATGTTCTGCTCCAAATTACTTCCATGAATATAATCTGAAGATTTCAGTGTTCTTTGTTTATCACGTTTTTCCCAGTTACTAAGGTGAAATATCAAGTCACCACTTCATTTTGAAGTTGCTCCTCCTCATTCTCGTGCCATTGCAGTGCTCTTATAAATATTATCTTTTATTTTGCTGATGAAAAGTAATAATTGTTATTTCTAGATGAAAAGATTGTGTTTCACTTTTTCTCCTGTCTTCCTCTTCAACCTAAACCTTTGAAACCTGCTGAACTTATTCTTATATGCTAGCTACAATCAATGTCTTAATATTTAATTCCCAGAAGGACTTACACCAAGACTGAATACATAATAGAATTTATGTTTTAAATTGTCTATATAGTTCATGTAGCTTCAGTCATAATTACTAGGAATCAATCCGGTAACAGATGGAGAGGTGTAATTGGACATAAATAGTTAAATAGTAGTTAACAACTAATGATTGACTCCTCCTATGGGCCAGGCACTGTTGTAAGCCGCAGGATACAGTAATGAACTGACCCTGCTTCCATAGAAATGTTACAATCAACCAGAATGATCAATAGTGTTTTATATGAAGCCTCTTCGTGTCTATTATTCTGCTTGGAGTGACAGCTGAAGTTTTATATTTATTTTTCCTACCTTAATGTTCTTTTTGCCCAGTACCTTAATGTATTATTTAAAATTTTTTTATTTGTATGCACATTTTTATAACACCTCAAATTATTATTGAAGTCCATTTTTAGCATACATCCAATAAATGTCACTCTTTTCTCCAAAAAGTGAATAGGAAATGGGCTTTCCTTTGTCTCAGCACATTCAAGAATGCAAAGCCCTCCTGTTGGAAATCAGAAAGTCAATACTAAGGATGCAAAGACAGAAACCATTCTGAGTAATTAGCAACACACATTTTGCGGGGCAAACTTTTGAGAGAATGGTGCTTACATATTTTTTAAAAAAGGTTAATAATTAAAGTGAACCTTGAGGAAGCAATCAGCCAAACTCAGAATGTGGAAAATTCAACAGGGCAAATAATCCAATTTCATCAATAAGTAAATGGCAAAAGAAAGAAAGACAATTTTGTTAACATCATAGCTCATTCTGTAATGAGTCGAGATATAGAAATGTGCATAGAAACCATGAATTTTAAAATAGTGTATTTAAAAAGTAAAGGTGAAAAGAACAGTAAGGTATGAAAAATAAATAGCAGAGAGAGAAAGAGAAAGAACTGCTATGGATTGGGAGAATTATAACAGACAAATGTACCAAATATAATGTACAACCTTGTTACAATCCTGATCCCAACAAACTAGCTATAAAAAGACAATCAGGGAAAACTAAACACATACTAGGCACTAGATAACAAGAAAATATTGTTAATTTTGAGGACATGATAATGGAATTGTAGTTGTATTTTTAAAGTGCTTATATATTAAAGATATGTATTGATATATTTATTGATAAAATGCCAATGTCAGATATTTGCCTTCAAATATTTCAGATACATTTATTTGCGTAGTTTAAAAGTAAGTAAAAGATAAATAAATATAGCAAATCTTGAATCACAGTATGTTTCCAATAGGGTTTACTTTTATTTGTTTTTTATTATTATTATTTTTTGAGATGGAGTCTCACTCCGCCACCCAGGCTAGAGTGCAGTGGCACGATCTCAGCTAACTGCAACCTCCACCTCCCGGATTCAAGTGATTCTCTTGCCTCAGTCTCCCCAGCAGCTGGGATTACAGGCACCTGACACCACTCCCGGGTAACTTTCGTACTTTTAATAGAGACAGGATTTCACCGTGTTGGCCAGTCTGGTATTGAACTCCTCACCTCAAGTACCAGTGTCCCTCAGCCTCCCAAGTGCTGGGATTACATGGGTGAGCCACTGCACCAGGCCTCTAACAGGGTTTAAATGAATACAAATAATATTCTCATTTTACAAAAACACCAACTGAGGGAAAATTTTATTTGAGAGTGATTTCTTTGGGACTGTGGTTCTAGGAATCAGAAGGAGAATGGGAAGAAGAGAAAAGTAACAGAGGAATGCATATTGATTTGGCTACCACTTTTGTATGACAGGACGATCAATCTCGAAAGAACATCTGAAAGCCTAGTGAAATGCTCCTCAGAATCATCCACTGGGGAAAGAAAAGGGAAAGCATTTGTCAATCAAGTCCCTTCCCCATTAGTCAAGAGCTAGGTCACAGGGCATTACCACCTCTACACAAGCACGAATGCTAAGAGTTCCTGTGAATATCTAATGACTAGGCATACTTCTAGCAGGAAGTAAGAGGTACCCAATGTCTGCCTAAGGCAATGTGTTGCCAGGTTGCACCTCAGTGAATTTGGTTGAATCCTTCGTGGGAACTAGTCTTCAAAACTAAGGCCAGAATAAGAGGATTAGAAGTGGCACACAGGAATTGTTGCAATGCAATCCATTTTTTGTGCCTACCACTCGTATCTCTTTTTGCTTTGCATTAAATCCAGTCAGTTACAGAATCCCCTACAATATGGTGGCCAGCTGGAATCTCTATAAAGACTGAATGCAGGAAAGTTAGTGAAACGAGCCGCAGTCCCCAGTGCAACACCAGATTCCAAGGCCATAATTGACATAATTCATCTCCTTCCTGCACTAACAATTTCAGAATTCTCTGACCCTGGGCCTACTCCTTGGTTGGTCTATGTTGTTTGCTTTCTGGAATGACCTAGACTTTCTTCCATAAGGGGTTTATACCCCTGATTTCTTTGTTTTTGGCAAACTGTGGTTGCTACAATTTTCCATTCACAATTATCACTGGGCCTGTGACACCAAGAGACTCCCAGTGAACAGCTCCTAGACATCCTGTAGGTCCTAGATATACACCTCCCTGTCATTATTTTGTACCAATAACTCTAGGTCCTAAAGATAAAAACCGAGAATAATTATCACTACCAGTACAACTATTCTTTGCCTGCTGTTTGATTTCAGGATTGTAAGTGTTCAAATGTGACAATATACAGATAACCAATAAGATACTCCGAATGTAGGCCAGTCACGGTGGCTCACATCTGTAATCCCAGCACTTTGGGAGGCTGAGGTGGGCGGATCACTAGGTCAGGAGATCGAGACCGTCCCGGCTAACACGGTGAAACCCCGTCTCTACTAAAAATACAAAAAATTAGCCAGGCGTGGTGGCGGGCGCCTGTAGTCCCAGCTACTCGGGAAGCTGAGGCAGGAGAATGACGTGAACCTGGGAGGCGGAGCTTGCAGTGAGCCGAGATGGCGCCACTGCACTCCAGCCTGGGCGACAGAGGGAGACTGTCTCAAAAAATAAAATAAAAAAAATAATACTCGGAATGTAGTATTGAACGTGGTAAATAGAACAATTAAAATGTGGTAAAAGAACAGGTCATACATGGTGTTATTAGTAGCAGCAGGTGACACTATACTTTTGTAAACTTGACCTCAAACTATCAATCACCTTTAATTACATACAAAACAAAACAAAAAGCCAGGTGGGTAAAGGTCTCAAAATACAAGTGTTAGATGAGATCTTCTTTTCATAAATCATTTTCAAAAACTCTAATACCTGTGTTAGTTTTTTTTCTATTTAAAATAATTTATACTTTTTCCTCACTCGATAAGGATTTGAAGGAAACGTGTTAAACTAATAATTTGTTAGCAAATGTGAACAGGACAAAGCTTTTTCAACAGAAGATTGGGGTCTTATCTACTTCAGCAGTTATATTTAATCCAGGTGCATTTGTTTACTCAGTAATGCCTCTATTTATTTGTGCATATCTGTGATAGCCTCTTATATGAATTGGCCTTAATCCCTAAAATAATCTTATGAGGTAAATAACGGTGGAGGTGTGGGAAGTAGTTTACCCAAGATTAAACAGTTACTAAACACCTAAGCCAGAATTTCAACTCAGACCTGCTGCCTTCAGAACCATCATCTGGAATAGTAAAAAGGTATTGTTCGATTTATAATTATAAATATTTGTAGAAAGTCTCTCTAGGTTTGGATTCTTTGGATTGTCATGTTGTGATTCCAAACTAAGAACAAAGGTGTAATTAAGAATAGACAAGAAATTCACAGGCAGGTGCTTTCAAATTGCCGGCTTATATACTATTCCATCATTGCCTGTTCTATCATAGGCAGAAATAAAACACTTATCTAATTTTTGTAGGTTGTAAATCAAGGTACCTTCATCTACTATGGCCAAAGAATTGTTATTTGAGTTAAATCAGAACAATAACATGCTCTCCTGGGATTTTGATATGTGAGTAAAGTGATACAAGGATGGAAAAACAGGTAAAGCATAATTATTCCAGGGCCAGCATTCTTATAACACAATCAAGCAGTTCAGGCAGCCATGATCTCCTTCCAATAAACTTCTCTTTTTTTTCCCCATACATTAGACCATCAGTTTCTGTTGCTAGCAATTAAAGAATCTCAAACAATACATAATTACAACCCACCAAGGTCACTTCTTTCTCCAAATCTCTATTATATTGACAACCCACACGGTACAATCCAGCATCAATGTTCTCTAATTCTACCCAGGAATGTTGCCATCTGAGCTTGAGTGGAAACTGCTTGGGCATTTCTATTATTATTCTTTGGGGTTGCCTGACATGACCTAGCACAGGGCTAAGTGTTAAATTGATGGACAGACTTTCAAAACATATTAAGATAGAAAAGATGGCAAGGGGGATAATATGGGTAAGGAGGGGAAAGGAGATGAACATAACGATCAGGGAGAACCAAAGCAGAAATCCAAAGCCTTCTCCATATTCCCTGCTTCAATCTACTCATACTGTTGCGAAGACATTGCTTCCCACGGGACAGCTGTTCAGACTAATAGTAAGTACATAAAAACCATTCATGTTGGTCACGTCTGTTTATGTAAACATAATACATCATGATCACATTTTCTTTGTGCAAATATAAAAAAGTTACATAGAATAGTATTCTCTTCTTTCTCTGCCACTAATGGTTATAAAAAATATTAAGAAACTTGGCATAAAGAAAATAATAATCTTTTATTAGATGCCATGAATATAATATTTTTTAAGAGTTTTAAACATTTTAGTTGGGTAGCATATTTTCCTCATCTTGCAGAGCATAAACAATTCGTTCCACAAAACATTCAATGCAAAAGGGTGATTACTTATAGTATATTAAATTGTTGAAGGAGAGCCTGTACTGTTGAAGTCATTCTGAAACATGAATTAAGAGAATTTGTGATTTATAAGGCATGGTTTTTTTCAACTTGAATACTGAGAAAACAGAAAGAAAGGGTAGCCCTTTGAAAAAAAATGCTTAGATTTTTAGAAAATAGTAACCCTACTGGTTAAATTATGTAATGTCTACCATTTCCTTTTTGCTTTTATCCACATTAATGCATGGCTTCTAACAAATACAAGGGCTGACTCCATCTCAGAATGGCCTTATTTACCTTGGGATAAATTAAACATCACCTCACAATGCCTACCATGCTTTCTTTAATACTCATAATTTTACCTGAAACTTTTCCTAAAGACGTGTTATTATGGTAAAATACATAGGGATAACTAAATTAAACATACCTTTGAATGTTTTGCATAAAGTACATTTTCTGAAAGTAGCAATTGTCTATGAAGTCATTCCATTTTGAAGGACATTCATGAACTTAACCTCTTACAAAACTAAATAAAAATTGTTTGAAAAATTAATTCAGGAAATGTATAAAGAAATTAAAAAAGAAAAACAGAGGATACAAGAAACAAGGCCTGCTATGTCTGATCCAAAAGAAGTGGGGAAGAAAGTCTAAAACAAAATTAAGAGTATCATAAATCCAAGATGCTTGGACAATTCTCCTTAGAGTAGCAAAATTCAAAGATACAAGGTTGCATTTACATTTTTATTCATCCAACTACATTACTTGCTTCAATGGAAAATATTTATATATAGTATGTATATTCAAAGTATGTATGTTTACACATATACAATAGTATATATGTCAAACACATATACAAAACACTATTGTATATGTGTAAACATACTTGGCTTTGTGAACCCAAAGGTATCTGAGACAAGTTTCAATCAATTTAGAAAGTTCATTTTGCCAAGGTTAAGGACACGCCCATGACCCAGCCCCAGGAGGTCCTGATTACATGTGCCCAAAATAGTCAGGGTACAACTTGGTTTTACACATTTTATGGAGACACGAGACATCAATAAACATGTGTAAGATGTACATTGGTTCAGTCCAGAAAGACCAGAAAACTCAAAGCGGAGGTGGGCTTCCATGTCATAGGTAGATAAGAGACAAAAGGTTGCATTCTTTTGGGTCTTCGATAAGCTTTTCACTGAATACCAAATTTACATGTGAGAGTGGGGGTAGGAGAATAGTCACTTATGCCTTAGTCTGGTTCTGTGAATCTGTAATTTTATGTAAACAATAGGGCCAAGGAAGAATGATACGCATTTGTCTCAGTTGAGCAGAGTTTGAGTTCTGTCCTTTGTCTCGCACCTGTGAAGATAAGCTATCAATTTACATTGCCAGGGTGAAATTCAACAGAACTGTTTTAGGGTAAAAATCTTGAGGCCCACAAGGAATTTCCTTTTTTGAACATTATAAGGGAGATATGTAGCTTTTTTACCTTTGTAGCTATCTTCTTTAGAAAAAAAATGGGAGGCAGGTTTGCCCGATGCGGTTCCCAGTTTGACTTTTTCCTTTGGCCTAGTGATTTAGGGGTACGGAGATTTATTTTCCTTTCAAAGTTTTTAGAATGAATCTACAATGTATACAAATATAATTTTAGTGACTGTAAGCCTTAACTATAAATATAATAACTCAATACACCTAAGAAAAACTAGAAGGCAGATGGGAAAGGAGAATTGAGAGGTAGGATGGGCATGCTAAATGTCTCTTGGCTTCTGAGTAGACAATCAACAGATGTTGTTGAATACTGTTGATAAATCTAGAAATGGCAGTCACTGACTGTGAAACTAATGAAATGTGTTTCAGGAATCCTGACTTGCAGGGGCCCTTTGCAAAGCATTGGGAGGAGCCCTAACAATGTGTAGTTGTAATTCTGTGTTATTTTTCTTAAAGGGGTGTGCTCCCAGATGAAAAAATTGGGTACCCACAAAATTTGGATCCACTGCTGAGCTTCTCCCAGTTTTGGAAGGGACCTATGCATTTGGAGGGCCAGGAAGCTAAAGTATCCTTAGCTATAGGGTAAATCTATCTTCTTTGGCAACCACCAACGTAACTAAAGACAGAAATCATTGACATTGGTTGCTTCAGGGGATGATCTTGGTAGAGTTGGGGTGGGGTGCAGAAAGAGGCAGGTGTGTTCTTTTCATTTTATAGACACTGCTGTGATTTCACTTGTTTAATTTTACCCTATTATCTTCAATATATATGTATTTTTAACAGTGACAATTAATTTACAATTCATTAGTCAACATGCTCTTTTCTCTTTCATGCATACAAAAGCCATAGGTTGAAGGCAAAAGATAGGACTGTAATGTATGTATATATATGTTTTATCAATTTTTCCACAGGTGTTGTGACATTCCTTATGTTCTTATACACACATCTATTCTGGCTTTGGTGCTACCTTTCAAGTTAGTAGAAATCCCACATGGGAAAGCAGCAGTGAGTAAGATAACAGGAAATAAAAACGTCTGTTCTTATATTCTAGTCCTTAGGATGAGCAACCACGGAAAGGATCAGCAATGACCTTTTCTTATCAAATATATAGTGTTATTCATAGGACTCTTAAAGATATAGGAGTATTTTCTTTTTATAAAGAGTTTTGTCTTAAATGGAATTTCTTCTTTCCCAAGATACTTAAAAAAAGACGTTCAATATTTTTATTATAGAATCCCTGTAGTATTTTAACACCAAGATTTTGCTTTTGTAAATAGCTAGTAATATTGTTTGGGGCAGATGTATTTAAAAGTCTGTTGGAGAGTAAGAAAATGATTTATGGAGATATTTCAAAATATCTAATAAATTTAAAAATATCTAATAAATTTCAAAATATCTAATAAAATTTCAAAATATCTAATAAATTATCTTGCCAAACTGAGTTGTTGCTTTTTTCTGGTAATTGGACTGCTCTTTACCTGCCATTGAAGGAATGCAATTGTAAGCAGACACTAAGTCCATGGCAACATTCATAGATCAGCACTTTCCTTTCCAATACCTGAAAAACGTCATTTCTCTGAAATTCTGCTTAGACTTTTCTCCTGTTAGCAACAGATTAGATGACTAGCAGCAAAATAAATGTTTAAACATGTTTAAACTAGAAAACAATGTTGAGTCATTCAAGGACTTAACCAAGAGAGAACAGCCTTGGCAAAAGAAGGGAAAGAAGAGAGGAAGACATATAGATTTCCTCCGAGCCTTGGGTGAAAGCAGATTTGCCAGGGACTCCCAGTTGATAACTGGGGAAGTCTCACTGCTTTCCTTTTGCTTATCTCCTAGGAAGCTTTGTGAGGGATGGCAGAATATAAAAAGAGGATCTAAACTAATCAATCTATGTGAGTACTCATCTTTTGCTTTATTCACCACTTTGCTTACTTCCAGCTGAATAGTCAATATTATTAGCAACATTTTTATTACCTTATGAACTTGAATATACATTTGGTATAAAAGACTTGCAAATAACAAAAGTATTTACCTGGGAGTTTATAGATAATTAACCCTTGGTTTGTAGGATTTTTAAAAAATGAATAATTTATTTTCAACTTTGGCTAAGAAAGACTGCATGAATATGTATAACATCAAACTGACCACTACAAGGTATTGTGAAAAGTTAGGCCACTTTAAATGAAAAGATACTAAGAAATGGAAGCATTACATATTAGACTGTTAAACATTGCATAAGGGATCATAAACTAAAAGAGCTTGTTGGTAAAATGAAGGTGGAAAGTCAAAGAATCTCCAAAGTCCCCTCAAAGGTATGTTTCTTTGAGTAACAGGAAAAGACTACATGAGGAAATTCAGAAGCAGAAATATAGAGTTGAATTTTTAAAAATTATAAAGTGCTCTTGAAAAACACATAACTATAAAGGTATGGTGGCCTACAGTTGGCATGAGAGGTAAGCGGTGAAAACAATGGTCTATTTGTAGGAATGAGTAAAAAACTTGCCTTAGGGAGCTTGTGGAACAAAGGAACAAATGTAAGAATACGTAGGTGAAATTACCTATGGTAGAACGTTCATTAGATAAATTATTTTAGAAGCAGGCCTTAAAAACCCCCAGAGAAGCTGGTGATAGTAGAATTAACAGTAAAAATAGAAATTACATGAGTTGTTTTTGAAATTAAAAAATGAATTATTATTATTATACTGTAGCAATTAAAAGTGCTAGCAGGAGCAGAATACCATGCAAAATATTGAAGACTAAATTAATGATTTAGTATCATATTCTAGAGTTCGAAAGATTAAGAGAAGAGAGGAAAACATCAAAGAAGTTCAACAAAAAAATTTATTAAAAGTTCATAAGACTCTAGAGATCTCACCCCTACTATTTCTCCAAAAGCATCTCACTCCTCATCACCTTCCTACCCCCAGCAAGATGCCTCGTGTTCTGGTCACAGCTAATTTTCACATTTTTTTTTGTTGTTGTTGATACAGGGTCTCCCTGTGTTCCCCAGGCTGGTCTCAAATTCCTGTACTCAAGTGATCCTCCCATCTGGGCCTCCCAAAGTGCTGGTATTATAGGCTTGAGCCACCGCACCCAGCCTATTTTATTTCTTAAGACTAAAAATTAATTCCAAACCAAAAAAAAAAAAAGCTCTGCGAGGGAAGGTACTGTGTCTCTCCTATTCACTGCTGTTATCCCAAGACCTACTATCATCCTTGGCATGTAGTAGGTACAAAATGAAGCATGGTTAAGTTGGGCATGGTGGTTCACACATGTAATCCTAGCACTTTGGGAGACCCAGACAGGAGGATGGCTTGAGGCTAGGAGTTTGAGACTACCCTGGTCACCATAGCAAGACCTTTGTCTCATAAAATTAAAAAATTTAAAAAAATTAGCTGGGTGTGGTGGCATGTGCCTGCAGTCGCAACTACTTGGGATACTGAGGCAGGAGGGTTACTTGAGCCCAGGAGTTACAGGATGCAGTGAGCTACGATTGTGCCACTGCACACTAGCCTGGGCAACACAACAAGACCATATCTCTATTTAAATAAATACATAAAAAAGAAAGGTTAAATGAATGACTTAATAGATTAATAAGCAAATTATTAATAAGCAAAACCATGAAAATTATATGATATAAACTATAATGGAGTAAGTAGACAAACGTTTCTTCTAAGGCTGCCTGTGCAAACACAGTATGTTTCCCCAGTCTCTTTGTGAAATTCTGGCACCACTATTACCAAAAGTTCCTGGTACATCTGCCAGGAATCAAGGACAACAGTCAGTAGTGGACCCAGAGGCTAAATAGCCAAAAGTCTCTGAGAATTGTGTACAAGAACCAACGGTTCTCATGCTGGTATTAATTGTGTACAAGGACTGGAGAGCATTTCTATTTAAGAAAAGCAAGCAAATTTGTTCAACTGCTACTTCCTAGTGAGTAGCTATGGAGAACATACTTTATTCCAAGCACTAAACCAAGTCCATAGAAGATAATGAAGAATATAATGTAATGTGTCTGCTCACATGAAACTCAGAGTCTAATGAAAGAAACACACATATACATATACAGTTTTCTTCAACCTTGAGAATTATGTTCTTGAAAACTCAGTGACAAGATAATTTGTAGGCTAAAAACAAACTAATTTAAGAGACAATAGAAATGTGGCGTAAAGTTCATAATGAAAACAGGAAGTTCTTATTAAATGTGAGATATTTATATCTTTAGGAACAGTTTTTAATGACAAAAGGATCATTTCCTATGATATTAAAATTCGAAATTCAGTTTATTAAATTTTATGTTCAACAGACAAATACATTCTACTTTGCATTTTGGCAGTTTATTTAATCTTAATTTTAATTTTTTTTTTGAGACAGAGTCTAGCTCTGTTGCCAGGCTGGAGCGCAGTGGCATGATCTCGGCTCACTGCAACTTCCGCCTCCCGGGTTCAAGCAACTCTCCTGCCTCGGCCTCCCGAATAGCTGGGACTACAGGCACACCCTGCCATGCCCGGCTAAATATTTTTATTTATTTTTATTTTTTATTTTAGTAGAGATGGGGTTTTACCATGTTGCCCAGGCTGGTCTCGAACTCCTGAGCTCAGGCAATTTGCCCACCTCAGCCTCCCAAAGTGCTAGGATTACAGGCTTGAGCCACTGTGCCTGGCCAATTTTAATTTTTGAGACAGGATCTTGCTCTGTTTCCCAGACTGGAGTGCAGTGATGCAATTATGGCTCACTGCAGCCTTGACCTCATGGGCTCAAGGGATCCTCCTGCCTCAGTCTCCGGAGTAGCTGTAACTAGAGGCATGTGCCATGACACCCAGCTAATTTATTTTATTTTTGTGTAGAAATGGGGTCTCACTATGTTGACCAGGATGATCTCAAACTCCAGGCCTCTAGTGATCCTCCTGTCTGGGCTTCCCAAAGTGCTGGGATTATAGGCATGAGCCACTGTGCAGAGCCAAATTTTAGCAGTTTCTGAATAATGTTTGATAGGTTCCATGCAATATGTTAAAACATTTTTAAACTATACTTACAAAATATTCAGTTTCCTTCTTAAATATTTCAGTTGTATATCTTAAAATCCTCTCAAATATAAAATTAGTTCTTAAGAGATGATAAGCTTTTAAATAATTTGATTCTTAAGTTCTCTTAAATATTTTAATAGTTACCCTTAATGAAGTCTAAATCAAAAACAAAATAAATCATTTTAAATTAGAATTAAATGTTTCATATGTTTCTCTAAAAAGCCAATTTTCTTTTTTATTTCAAGGACATTCCAAATATGCTCAGATTCCATAACATAGAAATATTAATATGATAATTCTGATTTTCTTTAACAGTTCTGTACTTAATTCTAAATATTCTAATAGAGGATGCTTACTTAGTAAGGAAATAATTATGTCATCTTAAGACAATTTCAGCATCGCTTTCCCAACACTTGAGCTTTCACAACTAGAGCTTTTGGCTCTTTTGGATTCTTATTAGGGCCTCATGGAACAGGTTTAGCATTACTTGTTTTCTATCACATATCAATGTGACTTATAGCCTAAATAAATCACATCATTGGGTTCAGCTTACAAGTATCTGATTCTTCCACCAACTCCATAGATATCTCACACTCCTAGCCTAGCTGCTTATATTGCATGGTTGGTTTTGTCCTTTGTAAGCACTTAAGATGTATACATGCATTTTCTGGCTACCTTTGATCTGGAAGGAGTCTTATATTTAAAACATATACTTCCTATTTCCTAGGACACACAACTCTTATTGATACTATGATGATAATTCAATTTTAAATATTTCAATGGCTTAGTTCGACAATTCAGTTACAACTTCTGAATCAGTCAGAATTTGAGTTACACTGCATGTAACAAAAAGTCCAAAGATCAATTGTTTAAAAAAAATAAGTGCTTTTAATTTTCCTATGTATGAGGAATATAGAACTGGGCAGAAAACTGCTGACATGGCAGCTTCATTATGTTATCAGATACACAAATCTTTATATTTTTCACCCAGCCTTCCCATTCTCATGGACAAAAGATATTGCATGCTTAATAACAAACAAACAAAACAAATGAAAATCAGCATATAAAATAGGAAAAAAAGTCCTTTTAAAAAAAATACTTATGTAAGCATTTAAGCTTTTAAAAACAGCTTTATTGGGTCGGGTATGGTGGCTCATGCCTGTAATTTCAGCACTTTGGAAGGCCGAGGCAGATCATGTGAGATCAGGAGTTGAAGACCAGCCTAGCCAACATGGCAAAACCCCGTCTCTACTAAAAATACAAAAAAATAGCCAGGCGTGGTGGTGGCTGCCTGTAATCCCAGCAACTCAGGAGGCTGAGGCAGGAGAATCGCTTGAACCCAGGAGGCAGAGTTTGCAGTGAGTCGAGATCGTGCCACTGTACTCCAGCCTGGGCAACAGAGAGAGACTCCATCTCAAAAACAAAAACAAAATAAACAACAGCAACAACAACAACAACAAACGGCTTTATTATAGTATAATTGACATACAAGAAATTGCACATATTTAAAGTGTACAGTTTGGTCACTTTTGACATATGTACATACCTGTGAAACCATCATTACAATCAAGATAATGAAATTAACTATCTAGGTCAAATATTTCCTCAAAACTTCTTTGAAATCTCTTCCTATTGTTCTCCTTCACTCCCACCAATACCATTCCCTGACAACCAATATCTGCTTTCTTTAACTATAGATTAGTTCACATTTAATATAACTTTATGTGAATGGAATAACAGACCCAGCACAGTGGCTCATGCCTGTAATCCCAGTACTTTGTGAGGCTCAGGTGGGAGGATCACTTGAGTCCAGGAGTTCGAGACCAGCCTGGGCAACATAGGGGGACCTCATCTGTATTATAATTAATTAAATAGCTGGGAGTGGTGATGTATGCCTATAATCTCAGATACTTGGGAGGCTGGTGTGGAAGGATTGCTGGAACCAAGAAGGTCGAGGTTTCAGTGAGCCATGATTGCACTGCTGCACTCCAGCCTGGGTGACAGAGTGAGAACTTGCCTCAAAATAATTAAATAAATGGAATAACAATATGTACTGGTTTGTCTGGTTTATTTAGTTCAGCATAATTATTTTGAGATTCATCTATGTGGTAACACGTATCAATAGGTCATTACTTTGTACTGCTGATTAGTTTTTTGTGTATAGATACATACTATAACTGCTTATTTGTCTTTTTATCTGTTGATGCACATTCTGGTTGGTTTTGATTTTTGTCTACGACAAGTAAACTTCTGTGAACATTAACAAGACTTTGAATGGACTTACGCTTTCATCTCTCTAGCAAATACTTAAGATTAAATGATTGGATCATATAATGTGTATATTTTTAACTTTTTAAAGAAAATGCCAAAGTATTTTTTTAATAGTCATGACATCTTACAATCCCACTAGCAAATGAATGTTCCAGTCCCACCACATCCTCAAAACACTTGATATGGTCAATAAGTTTGACTTTTAGGCATTTAATTAGGTGTATAGTAATACCTCATTATAGTTTTAATTTACATTTTCTTAATAACTAGTAGATTTCAGGCATCATTTAATGTATGTATTTGCTATCCTTAAATTGTCTTTGGCAAGGTATTTTTTCAAATATATTTTCCATCTTTTAATTGAGTTGCTTGCTATTATTGAGTGTCAAGAGCTTTTTATATATTTTGGATATGAGTCCTCTATCCCATACATGATTTGCAAATATTTCACCCATCTGTGACTTGTCTTTTCATTCTTTAAGACGTGCCTTTTGGCCGGGCGCGGTGGCTCAAGCCTGTAATCCCAGCACTTGGGGAGGCCGAGACGGGCAGATCACGAGGTCAGGAGATCGAGACCATCCCAACATGGGCTAACATGGTGAAACCCCGTCTCCACTAAAAAATACAAAAAACTAGCCGGGCGAGGTGGCGGGCGCCTGTAGTCCCAGCTACTCGGGAGGCGGAGGCAGGAGAATGGCATAAACCCGGGAGGCGGAGCTTGCAGTGAGCTGAGATCCGGCCACTGCACTCCAGCCTGGGCGACAGAGCGAGACTCCGTCTCAAAAAAAAAAAAAAAAAAAAAAGAAGTGCCTTTTGACAAAAGAACATCTGGAACTAACAAAGTCTCATTACACAAGATTAAGATGCAAAAATTCATTATATTTCCCTATAGTTTCCATGAAAATGTGGATGCCAAAATTAAAAATACATGCCACTTATGATCACTAAAAAAAATGAACTACTTAGATGTTAATCTAATATAACACGTATTGGACTTGTATACCCCAAACTCCAAAATACTGATGAAAGAAATCAAAGAATATCTAAATAAATGGAAAGACAAACCGTGTTCATGGATTTGAAGACTCAACATACTCAATATAGTAAAGGTATCAATTCTCCCCAAATTGACATACAGGTTTAACACATTTCTATCATTAATCTCAGTAAGAATTTTTGCATATATATATATAAGATTGTTCTAAAATGTATATGGAAATGCAAAGGAACTAGAATATCTGAAACAATTTCAAAACAGAAGAATGAATGGGGGAAGAATCAGTTTACTCAGTTTCAAGACTTACTAGGTACTTGCGGTAATGAAGACTGTGTGGTATTGGGAGAAGATTAGACATATAAATCAATGGAGCAAAATAGAGAACTCCAAAATAAACCCATAAACAGGCCGAGCTAATTTTTGACAAAAACGTAAAAGCAGTCCAATAGAAGAGAACATAGCCTTTTCCACAAAGCTGGTGCTGAAGCCAGTGGAGATACATAGGCAAAAAAAAAAAAAAAGAAGAAAAAAAGAAAAGAATATTGACCTAAGTCACATGCCTTATACAAAAATTAATTCACAATGGGTCAAGAGATTAAATGTAATACATAAAACTATAGCACTTTTAGAAAAAAACATAGGAGAAAATCTCTGGAACCTAGAGTTAGGCAGAGTTCTTAGACTTGAAACCAAATACATAATCATACAAGAAACAAAATGATATATTAGACTTTGTCAAAACTAAGAGCTATTAACTCTCTGTTAAGAGATGAAAAGAAAGCTATAGATTGGGAGAAAATATTTGCTCACCACATATCCAACTAAAGATTAGTATCTAAAATACATAAAGAATTCTTGAATATCAAGAGTGAAAAAATAAACAATCCAATAAGAAAATGGGCAAAGGGCACGAAGAGATATTTCACTGAAGAGGATACACAGATGGCAAATAGGGACATGGAAACAGGGTGACCATGATTAGCCTTTAAAAATTGCAAACTGATACCATAGTGAGATAACACTGCACACCTATATAAATGGCTAAAAGAAACAAAGAGACAACACCAAACATTGATGAGGATCTGGAGGATCTGGATCCAGAGAATGAAGGAATGTAAAATGGTACAACCACTCTGGAAGGCATTTTGGTACTTTTTGAAAAAAGTAAACAAGCCACTTACCAAACAAATAATCCAGCAATTACATCCTTGGGTATTTATGTCAAATAAATGAAAAACTTATATTCACACAAAAACCTGTACACAAATATTTATAGCTGTTTTATAAATAATAGCCAAATGCTGGAAATAACCCAAGTCTTCAAATGGGTGAATGGTTAAACCAACTGTGGTATACCCATACCATGAAACACTACACAGCTCTCTGTCTATATATATATGTATATATAGATAATGAAATATATATAATGAAATATATATTACATATGATATATATATAATGAAATATATATATAATGAAATATATATATAAAATGAAATACCCAAAACAGGCCTCGCTAATTTTTGACAAAAATGCAAAAGTAGTCCAATAGAAGAGAACATAGCCTTTCCCACAAAGCTGGTGCTGAAGCCAATGGAGATACATAGGCAAAAAAAAAAAAAAAAGAATATTGACCTAAGTCTATATATATACACATATAATGAAATACTGATACATGCAACAACCTAGATTAATCTCCAAAGAATTATGATGAGTGAAAAAAGTCGCTTCCAAGAGTTTGTATATATACTGTATGATTCCATTTAAATAACATTCTTGAAGGGACAAAATTATAGAAATGGAGAACAGATTATTTATATCCGAGGTTAAGGAGAAGGTGAGGGCAGGAGGAAAGTCAGTGTAGATATAAAAGGACAGCACAAGAGATCCTTGTGGTTATGGAAATGTTCTGTATCAGTGTGAATATCTTGGTTATGATATTGTATATTGTGCTGTAGTTTTGCAAGCTGTTGCCATTGGGGGATACTGGGTAAAGGATACATGCGATTGTTCTGTGTTATTTCTGACAATTGCATGTGAACAAGTACAATTAAAACATAAAGCATCTTTTGAAGTAGAGGGATTTCCAATTTTGGTGAAATCTAAATGATCAGTGTTTTTCTTTTAGGGATTGTGTTTTTGGTATTTAATTTAATGAAGTAATTTTGAGACAGAGTCTTACTCTGTCACTCAGGCTGGAGAGTAGTGGTGCAACAGGACTCACTGCAAACTCCGCCTCCCAGGTTCAAGCAATTCTCATGCTTCAGCTTCCCTAGTAGCTGGGATTACAGATGTTTGTTACCCTGCCTCTCTAATTTGTTTTTTTTTAAGTAGAGACTGAGTTTTGCCCTGTTGACCAAGCTGGTCTCGAACTCCCTGCCTCAAGGGATCCATCTGCCTCGGCCTCCCAAAGTGATAGGATTACAGGCGTGAGCCACCACACCTGTTCATTTAATACTATATTTAAGAGTTGTTGCCTAATGCAAGGTAGTAAAGGTTTTCTCCTAGGTTTTCTTCCGGAAGATTTTCAGCTTTAGGTTCTCACCTTCCATTCTATTATCCATTTTGAGTTAATTTTTGTACATGACTTAAGCTATGGATTGAAGTTTATTTTTCTGCCTGTGGATATCCAAATGTTCCAGCATCATTTATTGAAAAGATTGTCCTTTCCCCGCTTAATTGTCTTTTGCTGTGTTGAATGACTTCAGCTTCAACCTTAGGAAAGAAGAAAAGGAACAGCAAATGGTGTATTACCCTTCTTTTAATATATTGAATATATTGTTGGATTTGATTTGCTAAATTTTTGTTTAGAATCTTTGTATCTATGTACATAAAGAAAATGTTTTGTATCTCTCTTGTAATTGTCTGGTTTTGGAATCAGGGTAATGCTGATCTCAGAATGTGTTGGGAAGTATTCCATACTCTTCAATTTTCTGAAAGAATTGGTATAGAATTACATTATTTTTTCCTTAAATGTTTGGTAGACTTTGCCAGTGAAGTTGACTGGGCTTGGAATTTGCCTCACGGGAAAGTTTTAAACTACAAATAGTTTCTTAGTAGATATAAAGCTATTCGAATAATCTATTTCTTTTTGAGTGAGCTTTGGTAATTTGTCTATTTCAAGGAGTATGTCTATTTCATACATTTTTCCAGTATGAAATATTTATAATATTACCTTATGATCTTTTTAATACTTGTGGAATCTACAATGATGTAACATCTCTCATTCCTGATACTGATATTTTGTAGCTTTTATCATTTTTTCCTGATCAGTCTTGTGAGAGGATTATCAATTTTACTCATCTTTTTCAACAACCAGCTTTTAGTTTCATTGATTGAAACTAAAACTATTGTCTCTGTCTTCCATTTCAGTGATTCCTCTTTGACTTCTCTTCTTAACATTTTATTTTCTCTTCCTTTTTTTGTTTTTTAAGATTGAAGTTGAGATCACTGATTTGAGGTGCTTTTTTGCTTCTGTTACAGGCATTTGGTTTGTAGCTTCCCCTTAGCTCTGCTTTAGTAGTATTGTACAAATGTTGATCTATTATGTTTTCCTTTTCATTCAGTTGAAAAATACTTTCTAATCACTCTTTTAGCTCCTTCCTTAGCCCATGGTTAATGTAGAAGTGTGCTATTTAGTTTCTAAATATTTGGGAGTTATCGGTTTGAACTGAATTCTACTATAGTCAGAGAATATACTTTGAATGTCTTAAATCTTAAATTTGTTAAGATTAGTTGTAAAATCCAAGATATGCTCTAACTTGGGTAAATGTTCTGTGTATACTTGAAAGAAATGTGTTATCTGCTGTTGTTGGATGGAGTGTCAATTAGGTTAAGTTGGTTGATAGTGTTATTCAAATATTTTATATCCTTATTACATACTATTTTTTGTGTACTAGTTCTATCAATTATTGACAAAGTATTAAAACTCTCTGACTCAAGTGTGATTTTTTTCTATTTTTATTTCATCACTATCATGCATTTGGAAGCTCTGTTTATTTATATTTATTTTATTTTACTTTATTATTTTTGAGTCAGGATCTCACTCTGCCGCCCAGGTTAGAGTGCAGTGGCACAACCATGGCTCACTGCAGCCTCGACCTCACCAGGCTCAAGTGATCCTCACACCTCAGCCTCTCAAGTATCTGGGACTTCAAATGCATCCCACCACACTTAGCTAATTTTTTTGTAATTTTTGTAGAGATGAGGTCTTCCATGTTGCCCAGGCTGAAGCTCTGTTTTTAGATGTTTAACTTCTAGATTTATGTCCTCTTGTTGGAATGACCCCCTTTATCATTAAGAAATGGCTCTGGTAATCTTGTGCACATTTGTTGCTTGGCCGAGCTTGGGTCGCCTGCCTGCCCCTAACTCTGGAGAATGCTGGGAAAGTGAGCTTCTGGCTTCCTATTTTTGCAAGGCAATGTTCATAATTCAGGCACTATACTAAACAGAGAAAAAGGGTCCAAATGTAGGAAGTGATCAAAAAGTATAATAAAAGTCTACTATCTTTTGAGAGATAAAATATATGTATAAATTTTATCCAAGCTGAAAACATAGTTTTAAAAATAAAGATACAAAGTAATTTTGCTATGCACCTAAACTATAACAGAAACCTAAAGCTTTATGTTTTCATATCTGCAAATGCTTTAAAATTATGGATGTTTATTAGCTGACTGCTTTCCCCCCATCATTCACACTGTGAGTCTCTCATCCATCAGGATGACAATTGAAAGCTCAGTCTACACTTAGCCTGTAGGTCTGTGAGAAATAGCTGTGATTACTGTGGGGCTCCTGCATGGAAATTTCATGGCAATTTTACAAAACAAAGATCATACAGAAGAAATTGACTTTGCTTTTCTTGTCAGTGCACTATTACATTCTTATTCTCTTACCAAATGACTCCCTGATGAATATCTGTCATCATTTGCCAGTGGCAATAACATATTTACTGAATTTTTCTATACTCATTCAAACATCTCTTATAACAAATAAGTAACTCAAAGAAAATAATGAAATTATCTTAGCTCTTCAGCTCAGAAACACATTTCTTTTTTGTATTGCATTCTGAGGAATGCTTTTTTTCCCACTAGGAAGCTTTATTTTTCTTTTTAGTACTAGGGAGAGCTACTAAAATGGTTCATCTCTTTCTAGTTCTCTACAGAGCTCAGAGTAATTTTCCGAGATGAGAGATCATTGATTGATAAGTATATAGATTTAGCTTTCATCTTCAAAATTTTCAAGATTTTTTTCGAAGATTTTCAAAGTATTGATTCTTAGTCTATGTTTTGAGATTTATGGATTTGTGTAATATTTCTATTCTTTGAAAATTTTTCTTTAGAAGAATGTGCAAAACCACAGAGTGATAGGCAGAGTGATCACGTCTGGTTAGTAGCTAAGTAAGATGTTCATTAATACAGAGCCAATACACACAGAAGTTGTACGTTGCTACTTGTAATCTAGATTCCCCAAGTTGATGACAAAACAGACAGTGATCACTAATAGGCCCGATAAAGGTAGAAAATAAGTAGATTTTAAAACTGAAGCAAAGTAAATTATTAACTCTTTAATTTGATCGGCTAACATTTCATAAATAATTTTGGTACCAATTAGGAATAACCATTTTTGTTACAGTTTTGTTTTTCATATTATTGTCTTGAAATGGAGAAAAAAAATCATTGTATTTAAATAGTTTTTAAATTTCAGCCCATCCATTTCTTGTCTCTCATGAACTTGACTAGAAATTTGTCTTTATCAATTCTTTGGCATACAATAACTTATATGATCATCTATTTTTACATATGGGCATGTGTATTTTCCTGCTTGAGAATGAGAACAATTAAGGACTGCAAAACAAACTGCTTTTCATAAAGCAAATGCTCAAAACATAGTATATTTCTATTAAAATCTATAATTTATGCAATGTGTTTCTTAAGAAAAAAACATTCTATGTCTGATTGGTTGCTCAGTTAAAATCTGACCACTGGTTGGACTAGAGTTGGAGTTTAGATGTCATGCTCTAAAGGCACTTCGTGTTACCTCAAGTTGTCATTATATTATCCTTAAATGTGGAAAGTCATGACTTACATACCCATGTCAATCAGAGTCCATACAAACTGACACCATTCATTAATTCATTCATATGTTCTTGGAGTAAACATTTGAGCCCCTACATGCGGCAGTACTGTACTAGCTGGTCTCAAGGGCTTTAGTGTTAAACAAAGCAAACACAGGCCTTGCTCTTATGTACTAAGGACACTCACTCTTCTTTAATTGCAGGCCAAGTTGTAGATCAAACCTCTCTAATTGCACCTACGAAGATCAGTTTTCTAAAAGGATTCCCAGTTTAAGAAAATCACAGGAAGAAAGTAGTGAATGCTCTTACTTCCACCATGAAGGATCTCTGTCTCACATTTACTGACTCTTAGCATGAAAATCAACTTCAGCATTATCCAAAGGTGGTTCAGTGTAATCTAGGTATAAAAATTTTCCATGGTATACATTTGTATGGGTCCGTTTTCACATTGCTATAAAGATACTACCGGAGGCTGTATAATTTATAAACAAAGGAGGTTTAATTGACTGACCATTCTGCATGGCTGGGGAGGTCTCAGGAAATTTACCGTCACGGCAGAAAGGGAAGCAGGAAAGAGAAGCATGAAGGAGGAATTTCTAAGCACTTATAAAGCCATAGGATCTCATGAGAACTCACTTTCATGAGATCAGCATGGGGGAAACTGCCCCTATGATCCAATCACCTCCCTCCTTTGACACGTGGGGATTACAGGTCCCTCCCTCAACATGTGGGGATTACATTATGAGATGAGATTTGGGTGGGAACACAGAGCCAACCCACATCAACATTTTAAAAATTGTGAGAGAGAATCTGGAGGGAAATTACAATAGCATGCTTTTGGATATATTGAGGTTGGCCACTCTTGCTGAAATGTTTTTTGCACAAGTTAATTTAAATGATCATTTTATTTTGCATGTGTAAGTACTACTGGCTGCGAAGACAAAAGTATCTTTCCAAACAGTGTTTGTTCATACCATGCAACATTATATGGACAATGAGTTACTCAATTTGTATTATCAAATTTAAAGTTTTTGGTTTTTTTGAGTTGAGGGTGTAAGGAAACAGGAATTTATTAATTTATATAACTCCCCTCATTAGCCAATTATAAAATATATGTTGATTGTTTCAGCTGCATACTTTGCTTAGTTTTAACTTGATAAATTCGTTCAATTTGGCTAAGTAGGGTCACAGTGGTACCATGCTTACTGTACTTACAATTTCTGACAGAGTAAGTGTTAAAACTGAGTTTCCAAATTGGATTCAAAATGCAAAACAAAATATATAAAATTGTTTAAAACAGCAAGAAGCTCATCATGTTACAAGTTCAATTTAAAAGGTGTTTTCTACTTGGGCCTGGTGGCTCAAGCCTGTAATCCGAGCACTTTGGGATGCTGAAGCAGGAGGCACGTTGAGGTAGAAGGATCGCTTGAGCCTGGGAGGTCGAGGGTGCAGTAAGCCGTGATGGCACCACTGCACTCAAGCCTGGACTACAAAGCAAGACCCTGTCTCAAAATGTAATAAATAAATAAATAAAAATAAAATTATTTTCCACTAACTAGCTCAAATATTGGAACTGCCTTAAGAACCAATCTCAAACTAAATTAATCACTCTCAGTGAAAGAAAGTGAATTGTTAGTTTCATTAGTGAGTCTACTTTGAAACAAATACTTCCCATTGTTCTCATTTCAAACCACTGGATCCTGCTTGATGAGGGCATTTCTTGAATTCACAAGCCAAATTGTTTGGGTTTTTTGTTTGTTTGTTTCTTTTTAACTTTGACCATTTGTAGCTATCCATCTGGGTCAATAAAGAATACTTTGACATTCCACAACCAAAATTCAATTACTCTGGTTTTTTTCCCCTGTAGCAATTATTTAGTACATTGTGCTATGTATTATTAGTTAATTTTATATTTGGTCATGTGGATATTTTACTAGCTGAAATATATTACATTTGAGGATAGGAACTAGGTACTATCCTTATGTGTATACATTGGAAACTTATGACACCTGAAAATGTTGAAGCCTTCTTGTCACTTTGGGGGAAGCCAGTGGAGGGCAAACCCAATATGCTAAGAATAGGAGAGTAGAGAAAGTGATAGAACCTGCTCCTTCATAACATTTTTGGAAAAAGCGGATCATGCCATTCGTGATGTTGCCCAACACTGGCCGTTCAGATTCATGCCTTATATTTCTGTAGCGTTCAGGACAGTTTGAATATGGATTATCTGTTAGAACTGAAATCATCCAATTACGAATACAGTATTATCATTCCCAGTTACAGAAGAGAAAACTGAAGCTTATAAAGAATAAGCTGCCCAAGGTTACACAGTCAAGGAAATAGCGTAGTGAAGACCTGAAGTGGAGTTTTTGTGACTACATCTAGGCTCACACCACCCCTCACCCCCAAATACACACGATTATCCATTTAACAGAACTCTTTCCCTATTCTTGTTATTAATATGATCTTCTTTCTTATGATGACATTCTTTTTTGTATCCCTGCCTCTTTTTCTCGGAGGAAGAAGTGTCTCTCTTCCTCCCTATGACTAGGCTAGCCTTGCCTCACCCTGTATGTTCTTGCTCATATCCTTTCCGCCTTCTTTGGGACTTTGTCCTATCAATCATTCCAGCTCTTGAATTGACTATTTCTTTTTACCTCAGCATCTAAATAAATTCATATCATACCTAATCCCTGCTCACATCCTTTCCCTTGATCCTGATAACTCTTGAAGCTACTCTTTCTTTTATTACATTTAGCAAGAGACTTATAGAAAATGCAGCCTATGTTTGATATTTCTCCTAATTTTATCTTAATTAAAATTGCTCTCTTAAAAGTCTCTGAGGGGAAAGAGACATTGCAACTCTCCCTACCCAAAGGAGGAAGAGATGATATAATGATGTGTCACAGGCTCTATTGCTGATTGGGTCACAGTTACCAGTGGGCAGAGTCAGTGTATGTTAAAAGGTCATCCATCCCTCATGCTTTATTGCACTTCCTGCTCCTTGTCTCTCTGTAGTGGCAGATCTAGACAGGGCACTGGCCATTGGGGTATGCTGACCATCTTTTCTTATTTCCCTCCATTCTTGTCTCCTTCCTTTCATCTTTTTCCTCCTCCTCCTTAGAGCAAGTCAAAGAAAGCTTCTTGCAGGAAGTACTAAACACCCAAGTATCTCTTATATCTCATAACTAAGCCATAGGACCCATACTTTACCTTTGTACTTATTAATAATATAATATCTTTATTCTGATGCTGCTATTGCTTATTATACATACAGAGAGAAGGAATATTCAAAAGGATG
>NW_012101247.1:284895-325133 GCF_000951045.1 Mandrillus leucophaeus
TGCCTCAGCCTCCCGAGTAGCTGGGACTACAGGGGCCTGCCACCATGCCCGGCTAATTTTTGTATTTTTAGTAGAGTCGGGGTTTCACCACGTTGCTCAGGCTGGTCTCAAATTCCTGACCTTGTGATCCATCCGCCCTGGCCTCCCAAAGTGCTGGTAATACAGGCATGAGCCTGTCTCTTATACACATCTAGATGTGTATAAGAGACAGCTCGTGATTCACCTGCCTTGGCCTCCCAAAGTGCTGGTAATACAAGTGTGAGCCTTTCATTGACTTTCTATTATAAAAATCAAAGATTTTCCATGAGTTTTCATTCTCTTTGATCTCTATATAATATAATTGATTATCTTAACCAGTTCTTCCTTCTTGAAATGGTTTACTTGTATTTTATGCCATGTTAACTTACTAATTACTTATGGCAACTCAAATATGTTGGTTTTACTGCCAGCATGTATTCACCTGACTTCTGGCAAAATAGTACATCAGATTTCTGATGGGAAAACCTCCTATAGTCTCAGCGCATGTAATTTACCTTCACTCACAGCTCATGATGTGGGTGTTGATTGGCCCTAGCCTGATCATCAAACTGTAATCTCCCAGTCTGCAGTAACTGGGTCAGGAATGGGACCACGACTGGCAAATCCAATTAGATACAATATGAAGTTTGCTAGGGCTTTGGAAAAAGAGGCTCTTTCTCTGTCCTTTCAGACATGAGTGGAAAAGGGTATTATATTAGGCTATTATTTTTTATTTTATTTTTTTATTATTATTATTATACTTTAAGTTCTAGGGTACATGTGCATAACGTGCAGGTTTGTTACATATGTATACTTGTGCCACGTTGGTGTGCTGCACCTGTCAACTCGTCAGCACCCATCAACTCGTCATTTACATCAGGTATAACTCCCAATGCAATCTCTTCCCCCTCCCCCTTCCCCATGATAGGCCCCGGTGTGTGATGTTCCCCTTCCCGAGTCCAAGTGATCTCATTATTCAGTTCCCACCTATGAGTGAGAACATGCGGTGTTTGGTTTTCTGTTCTTGGGATAGTTTGCTGAGAATGATGATTTCCAGCTGCATCCATGTCCCTACAAAGGACACAAACTCATCCTTTTTTATGACTGCATAGTATTCCATGGTGTATATGTGCCACATTTTCTTAATCCAGTCTGTCAAACACCAAAAGCAACGGCAACAAAAGCCAAAATTGACAAATGGGATCTAATTAAACTAAAGAGCTTCTGCACAGCAAAAGAAACTACCATCAGAGTGAACAGGCAACCTACGGAATGGGAGAAAATTTTTGTATATTAGGCTATTTGTTGCTATAAAGAAATATCTGAGACTGGATATTTTATAAGAAAAGAGGTTTAATTGGCTCACGGTTCTGCGGGCTGTACAGAAAGCACAGCACTGGCATCTGCTTCTGGAAAGGTCTCAGGAAGCTTACAATCGCGGTGGAAAGCAAAGGGGGAGCAGGCACATCACACGGTGAAAGCAAAGGACCAGATCTCCTGTGAACTCAGAAGGAGTTCATTTATCATCAAGGAGATGACCCAAGCCATTCATTTGGGATTCACCCCTAGGATCTAAACACATCTGGTCAGGCTTCACCTTCAACACGGGGGATTACATCTCAACATGCGATTTTGGTGGGGACAAATATCCAAACTATCTCAGGTATAAGGCTTGGAGTTTGCTGTAGCCCTTTGAGCACCACATAAAATTTAAGAATGGAGCCTAAGGAGTAAGAAGCAGAGTGGAGAAAAGGACCTCTATGTGACATCCTAGTGTTTTTAGTCCTTCATCCACCTATACTTGACGCCAACTTATTAGAGACTTTTCAGATTCTCACAATAGCCAATAAATATTCCCTGTTTCCCATTATTTTGGCTTAGTTTGATCTCGATTTTCTATCTCTTGCAACCAAAACAATTCAAAAACAAACAAATAAAACAACAGTACCTGTATATGTATTTTACTATGTACATACACATGCATATAAATGCATAGAGAAAGTTCTGGAAAGATACATTTCAAAGTGGTAGAGGTGGTTATCTCTGGCGAAAGGGGTCTATTATGGTGGGAAAGATGATTGAGAAGGGACTTTTGGCCTTTCTTTATTGTTAGACTGCTTTGGAACATGTTCCTGGAGGTTGTAAAGCAAATGTCCTCAAAACTGGAGTGTAGTGGCACGATCTCGGCTCACTGCAACCTCTGCCTCCCTGGTTCAGCCAATACTCTGCCTCAGCCTCCCGAGTAGCTGGGACTACAGGGGCCTGCCACCATGCCCGGCTAATTTTTGTATTTTTAGTAGAGTCGGGGTTTCACCACGTTGGCCAGGCTGGTCTTGAACTCCTGACCTCGTGATCCACCCGCCTCGGCTTCCCAAAGTGCTGAGATGACAGGCTTGAGCCACCGCGCCCGGCCTCCAATGCCTTTTTTTTCACGCCACATTTCTTTTCAAATGTAACCTGACCGCAGATATGTAACTGTCCTAATACGGAACAGAACTTTTTAAGTAGTTTCTTGTTCTTTGACCCCAAAGCTGAATTTCAAGCAAGGGATGCTCAGGAACCAAGATGTTCACTACACCAACTGAAGAGGGAACTGTCAAAGTACCAGATGCTTCTCATCTGCGGAGCCGTTCCCTACAGAAGCCGTGGGAATTGGTTCACCACCAGGGGGCGCAGTTTTACTGTACCGTGGTGTGCCGCGGAAAAGGCGCGCTCTCACCTGCAATATTGTCCGAGGTCTGAATATTAAAGAGTTCATTGTTGCCGATCTAAAGACTCTCTCTGTTTAACTGATCCCTGGGAATGACGGTAGAGCCTTGCTTTAAAGCCAGACGATAAAATTTAAATAGTTAAGCCCTCTGGGTTCATTAGTTTATTTTCCTTGTTGCTGGCAAGGAAAGTGCTATATTGTAGAGATAATCTTGACTGATAATCAAAATGAAAGCGGTTTTGACAAATTCTAATATAAGTTTTTATTGAAACAGGAATCACAAAATCCTTTTGTCTAAAAGGAAAACAGTTTTAGCTGCATGAAAAATAGGCCCCGGGCTAAGAAAGCTTTTGCTCAAATAAGGGAAATAAAAGAGCAGTGGAATTGTAGGAATAGAATCCTATGATGCTTGACTTTTTGCCCTCAGCCTGAAGAATGAAAGCAAATCAGAGGGACAAAACATCTTTAGCAGTCCCAGCTACTAGGGAGGCTGAGGCAGGAGAATCGCTTGAACCTGGGAGGCAGAGGCTGCAGTGAGCCGAGATAGCGCCACTGCACTCCAGCCTGGGAGCAGAGCAAGACTCTGTCTCAAAAACAAAACAAAACAAAACAAAACAAAACAAAACAAAAGAAAAATATTTAGCCCCTGATGCGGAACTGTATAAAGTAATTTTAAAACATTTAAATTAAAGGGGGGAAAACCCCCAAATGAACCAACAACTGTTCATTCACTCAACAGTTAAAAAAATAAGTTGCAAATCATGTCATCTTTGCTTTGTTTCAAGTAAATGAAGCTGTTAAAACAATGCCTCATGGAGGGCAACAGTGGGGATTCTCAGGAGAGAAGATATCCCACCTTTTGGTTATCATGTTGGGGCAGGGAGGTGGAGACTGCCTGCCGAATCACAAATCAGGGTCTTGGGTTTTCTTTCTGTTACTGGGAATTACACGTTACATGAGTGGAATGCATATTGTGAATTTTCTTTTACAGGTCAGGGATCCATGGAAGGAGGTTTGGGATTCACCCCAGGAGATATTTTATCTCCATCCTCAAAGAATCAAATGTACCATTCCTTTAAAATAAGCATACACTGAAGAGGGACTGGCGATGAGAGTGGAAACTAGCTTTAGAAATGGGAGAATGCAGCCCTGAATTGCTCCAGAACAAACACATTTAATGCCAGGGAAGTAGACCACGCTGGGTAATGTCACAATACTATAAAAGGAAGGGTACTTGCTAGGTCGTATTCTAGGATATTTTTTCCAGCCCTATCTCCAGGCTGCTGGAAGGACAGTCAGGCTGGTTTAGGTGCTCTCTCCCTACCCTCCAAACAGGGCAAACATTCTGGGTGGCTTCCAGACTGCCTGGTGGCATCGCCAAATTGGCTTGCTCCACCGCTGCATCTCGGAAGGCAGGGTTAATTCCATACAGTTGCCAGAGCCCTAAATGAGGGAGCCTAGGTCAGAGGTCGCACCCACCAGGGAGGGCGGGATTTAGGGGTGCGGGGCGGGCTGAGCCTGGCTCCGCCCAGGGAGGGGGCGGGACGCTTTCCGTGCCCCGCCCCACCGGCTCGCGGTTGCACGTGACCCGCGGTTCCGCCTCCCGCCCGCTCCGCAGCGCCAGCTCGGCAGGCGCGGGGTGTGAGTGTGGAGTGAGACCCGCCGGGCTCCAACTCCGCAGCGCCGGAGCGCGGCGGGCAGCAACTTTCTCCCGCGAGCGGCCGTGGCGGCGGCTGCTGCCGTGGCAGCCGGAGCGGAAGCCGGGAGGAAGAAGGCGGCGGCGGCGGCGGTTGCTCCCGCCGGCTCGGGCTGTCCAGCTCGCTGAGACTGCCGGCCCGCGGAGCCGCGTCCCCCCGGGCAGCCCCGGGCCCCTGCCCTATGTCCCGCAAGGCGAGCGAGAATGTGGAGTACACGCTGCGGAGCCTGAGCAGCCTGATGGGCGAGCGGCGCAGGAAGCAGCAGGAGCCGGACGCGGCAAGCGCGGCCGGGGAGTGCAGCCTCTTGGCGGCCGCCGAGTCGAGCACCAGCCTGCAGAGCGCGGGCGCGGGCGGCGGCGTCGGGGACCTGGAGCGCGCGGCGCGGCGGCAGTTCCAGCAGGACGAGACCCCCGCCTTCGTGTACGTGGTGGCCGTCTTCTCTGCGCTCGGCGGCTTCCTGTTTGGCTATGACACCGGGGTGGTGTCAGGGGCCATGCTGCTGCTCAAGCGGCAGCTCAGTCTGGACGCGCTGTGGCAGGAGCTGCTCGTGTCCAGCACGGTGGGGGCGGCTGCTGTCTCGGCGCTGGCCGGAGGCGCCCTCAACGGCGTCTTCGGCCGCCGCGCTGCCATCCTCCTGGCCAGTGCCCTCTTCACCGCCGGCTCCGCGGTGCTGGCCGCGGCCAGCAACAAGGAGACGCTGCTCGCCGGCCGCCTGGTCGTGGGACTCGGCATCGGTGAGTTCGGGCTCCGCTAAGGGCGCACGGGACCCCAGTGTCACCGCCCTTGGCCCTGGGTGTTGCGTGCCTCTTGCCCATCGGGGTCCTCGTTGGGTCTCGCCGGGTCAGAGAATCCTCCATTTCTCTGGCCTGTAGAGCCCATCTGTTTGTTGGTCCAGCCTCCAAGGGTCTCCCGGGAGGTGGGGGGTTTGAGGGTGGGGGGTCACTGTAGTCTCCCTCGAGCCCACGTGGAATCTTTGATCGTCCACGGACCAGTCAGTCCGAGTAGTTGTTGCCTCTCAGCACTTCCAGGAACCCAGCTGAGCCCCAGCTTTTTCCTTGATCCAGCCTAACCTGATGGTGCTTCTTGAGCTCACGAGGGTCTCTATTTTCCTGCACTGTCCCACCTTCCCTCTCCACTGCTACCCCTTTCCTTTTCTAGGGCTCCCAGCCTGCAACCTAGAGCGTCGTCAAGTTACAGTGAGATAATATTTAGAATTAAGTAATTCCGGACTCTGAAAGGTTTATTAGCTACCCCTGCCCTCTTTCCTTATCTAGCATTTGTCTTTAGATGGCATCTCCTTTTGCTTTTATGCTTTTTCTATTGCCTTTCAGCTTTCATTCTTTACCCAAGTTAATTCCATTCTCCTCTGTTTTTCTAACTTTTTCATTTGAATCCTTTTTTATCCATTCTCCTCTTTGTTTTGCCTCTCCTGCTTTCCAGTTGGGAACCAAATTATCTATTAAAGGTCATATTCACTTCCTGAATTCATTTTAGGAGGTACTCCCCCTGTGGATAAATGCCCAGCAAGATAAATGATTGGAATTTACTTCAAAAATGAAGGCATTAATGTTCTCCTGGCATTGATTTTTTTTCACCCTGGTTGCTGAGCAAGGGAGGTACAATTGGCAAGTTTTTGGCAGAGGGAAGCCATTTAGAATGTGCTCAGTATTATTAGAAAGCACTTTTGAGGGAAAGTGGGGGGTTGTGACTTAAATCTCACTAGAATTTTTCTAAGACACACCGCTGATGCCTTTTTCATGTTTCGTTTCATAATTCAGTTTTTTGTTTCCCTTAGGGTGCTGTTGAAGTATTTCTTCCCTATGGCTGGGGCTTGATGAAAGCGCTTTAAACCTAGGGCTGCTAGTGATCTGTGTATTCACCACTTGTTTCATGTTTGTGCTTTTCACCCTTTCTCTGTGGGTTCTGAAGGGAAGCAAAGGCCATATATTCAACTCCACATGCAGGAACCATGAGCCTAAAACCCAGCTCGCTGCACTTTATATTCAAAGTTTGTCAGTAGTGACCTTCCTTTTGCTTGTTTATTGTACTATTAGGAAAGGTAGGGCAAAGCTCTCAGTAACATATTAAGTTGGCACAAAAATGTCCAAAGTGACCAAAAAATCCAGCTGAAATGAAACCTCTTTGTATGGAAACTACTTGCGCCTTCAGGACCCTTCAACAGATAACCTGCTAAGTGACCACGATTCTTTTCTCAGCATTGTCTGCTTGGGACATCTGGACTTTTTTTGTTGCGTCTGACATAGAAATAACATCATTTTAGGTAGCAAGAATTGTTCTGTCAACCTGAATCTTTTCTGTAATTTTGAAATTGAATCATGCTTTGCAGAACTCTCTAAATGAAGCTTCCTAGTGTTTTGCTATGGCAAGTATTGGTTAAAATTTTGGGTATTATGTTTAGTCTTTTTATCTGACCTGCAAATTGAGCCCTGTTCTGTGTAAGATCCCCTTCCAGATATTGTGGGCAGAATAGTGAGAAGAATGTATTATACTTTAGTAAATGTAGCAAGGTGGGACAAAAGCAATGTAGAACTTGCTAAGCTTTATAACAGAGATTCTCAGAGATAGCTGATGAATTCAGAGAGGATACAGTTATCTCCAACAGAGGGAAGCCAGAAGCTCTTACCAATGGAAATGGTATGTTGACATGTCAGTATTTTAACAGAAATGAGGAAGGGACCTTCTAAGCAAGGGATAAAATGGGTAAAGGAAGGAAAGCATAGCGCATACTTGGGGAATAGGTGGAAGCAGCAATAGAGGACAAAGCAGGAGATCAGATTGGAAGTACGGGTGTGCAAGAGCTGTGGAGGCCTCTCTGTCGTGCAGCCTCATTCTGTGGTCTCTGGGCTGATTGGTTCAACAGAGAAGCCCAGTTTAGGTATAGTCTTCATTCAGTTCTGGTGTAGCCCATCTCACTTCCAGAAACATACCTCTCAGAATAGAAGCCCTGAGGCAGTTTCGTAAAAGCCCTCTTCATTTTCAAAATGAAGAATGTTTTAAGATCATAAACAGGCTTTGAAACAGGCCATGTTCGAAACAAAACAATAATGAAATAAAACCACTTCAAATTAGGATCTATGCAAAGCATGTAATTATACAAATACAATCATTAAAACTTAAAAGATCACTAGCCTTCCAAAAGAAATCACAAGTGTGTGTGTTTTTTTTTGTTTTTTTTTTTTTTGTTTTTTTTTTAAGCTACAAGGAAATGGGTTCCCAACATGAGCATTTTTTGAGGGACATTAAATCAGTTTGCTTGTTTGGTACACTAAATCTGGGTTAATTTTATGCTATTGTTTTTTAAGTAGTTAAATTTTATGTGTAGTCAGGGATTTGTTGTTTTGTCCTTATGATAGTTAGTAAATGTTGATGAATAACAAAATGTGGCTTTTGATGCCTTTTTCAGACAAGTTTGCTGTAAGAACTTCCTTCCTCCACATGTTTACCTGTGGTAAAATATAAGGCTCATGTGGGTCAGGGATTTCTGTTTATTTTGTTCACTGATACATTCCTGCCACGTAGGAGATCCTTGTTGAATAAATGAATGGTGAGCAGAAACGGAAAAAAATCCAAATTTCATTGCTGGTCGAGTAGCACTTTAAGTTAAAGTTCTTTTCAAAACACAAAAATAGTGCATTATCAAAATACTTGAAAGGCCATCTAAAGGTTTTGGTTGTAATAGTTTAATGAAATCATTATCTATTCAACACTTGCTAATTGAGCTTCCGTTATTGATCCTGTCAGATATGGGGCAGGCAGTAATTAGATAAAAACCCCACCTTGGAGGTGTTCATTCTGTAATGGAGTAGAAAGATACATAAACAAGCAATTAAAATAGACATTTCTGCATAGTGTCAGATGACACACAGAAGAGTGAGTGGTCAGTTTATTCTTTTAAGGGAAAAAATGGAACACAGGATTGAGGAAAGTTCTACAGTGGGATATTCAAAGTAGGGTTTGAAGAGTGAGTAGGTATTCAGCAGATGATGTAGATGAAGCCAGAAAAGTGCTTGTTTAATGCTTTAGTATGTGCAAGACCTGGTGGTAATACTTTACACATATTACCTCATTTAATCTTCCTGAGTCTGGGAAATGGGTCCCCTTTTGTTGGGTGTGGAAACAGTTAAATGGCAAGGTCACTGATTACAGAGGCAGGATTAAAAAAAAAAACCTTGAGTCTTTTGCTGTATTACCCTACTGGACATTTAAGTTAATAACTGGTGTAAAGGCACAGAAAAATCAAAGCAGTGTTTGAAGCATAGGTGAGTGAGGGGTGGTGATGGGGTGGTCATGAGACTAGAATGTTTTGGGGGGATTAGGCTGAATATGGTTTATTTGGTCCTGCCTATGCAGGGAGAGCTTTTAGAGGTTTTTAACGGTAAATAATATAATCAGATTAAACATCCTTTGAATCTGATATGTGAGGGTTTTTGTTTTTCCCATTATGCTTTTAAGTTCTTTTACTTTCTTCCTTAAGCCTTCTCATGTCTTTGAAATTTTGGGTATTAGCAATCCTTTGCTGAGATGGCTACTATAGGATGGGTAAAGCATAGCATGTGACCATGAATTACTGATATGGGAGGAGTCAGTGGACCCTTCAGCAGAAACCTTTGCAGAGGTGAAGATAGCAAGGAGTAGAGTATAGTTATTAATGAGTATTAAATGAATTGCATAGTATAAGACCTTAAGTATCAGAAGTCAGGGAGATGTGTATTTCTTTTGATTTAAGGATTCCGTTTTCTTGACTGGTTGTAACAAAATTACCGAGTGCCTGTTTTAAATCGGGCATTATTTTGGATTTTCTTTTCTTTTTTCTTTTTGGTTCACCAGAGGCATCTTTGGTTCCTCTAGTTTATTTTTCTCTTGTACTTGAGTCCTGACACTAGACTTTCTCCATTTCGCTGCCTGCTACCATGACCACCTGAACTTTTTAAACGTGAAAAGTCAAATTTGAAATAGGACATACATTTTCCATCTCAGAAATGATTGTATTCTAACAGCGTTAATCATTTTTTTTTTTTTTTTTTTGAATTGGAGCTTCACTCTTGTCGCCCAGGCTGGAGTACAGTGGTGAGATCTTGGCTCACTGCTACCTCCACCTCCCAGGTTCAAGTGATTCTCCTGCCTCAGTCTCCCGAGTAGCTGGGATTACAGGCACCTGCCCCCCATGCCCACCTAATTTTTGTATTTTTGGTAGAGACAGGGTTTCACCATGTTGGCCAAGCTGGTCTCGAACTCCTGATCTCAGGTGATCCGCCTGCCTCGGCCTTCCAAAGTGCTGAGATTACAAGCATGAGCCACCACGCCCGGCCCAGGGTTAATCTTATTTTGTATGTTCTTTCCACGCAATCCCATTTTCAGGTGTTTGTTTAGCAGTATTGTACCTATAATCAAGGTTTTTAAGTATGGTTAGTTACAACAGGATTGAAGAATATGAATTTGCTCATTTGCTTTATTTATTTTCTATGACCATATATTTCCCATGCATAACACACAAGAAATTGTCTAGAAAAGACAAAGTACAAGAGTATACTACTATTAACACTATTAGCATGTACACGGTCAGTGAAAAAGCATACCCATTAGGCCTTTCTCCCTGGTGTTGGCATTTATTCTACTGCTCATTGTAAGTGGTGATTTAGGGCCTGTGTGGGGAATATCAAGAGGTCTCTAAATTTGATAGTCCCCACTATTCAAAACCTTTCCTGAGAATTGACATACTAATTTATACAGCACTGGATTCGTTGAATTAATCTTAGATTTACATCAGTTTCTCCTGTGTCAGCCTCTTTCAGGACTCCCTCTACTGGAACACAATTTGTAGCTGTAAATTGCAGCTTGTAATTAGTATATTATGGCCTGTTGAGTAATACTTTTAAAAATACCACATTTTTGTTTTTCAAACAGCATTTGAATTCTTCCTCAGTGCAAATGAAATGTAAAATCTTGTTTGATCAAAAAATGCAATGTTGAGATCAGTGTCAACAAAGACTGTCATTTAAGGTAAGCATAGTTGGGCGGAAGCTCTTAAGTTTCAAATAGTTAATCAGCTAATATACAGTTTTGGGGGGAGGTGCTCAAATTTGTATTTTTCCCCTATTCCCCAATTTCTGTCTGTGTGGTTGTTTTTGAAGGCAGGAATTCTGTACTGGATTTATGCTCCCTACTGGTATGAAACTGACACATGAAATAAAGCTTCCTTTGACTTCTTGTATTTCCTTGTTTTATACACATTAACAACTTTGCTCCCTCCCCTTTTCTGTCTGGCAGCGTAGGGACTGACATTGCAGTTATAGTGAGGATTATGATCTAATTGTATTTGCCTGGTAGTATAGCAACACCCTCTTCAAGTGAGTTGTCAGTAAGATAACGTAAGTCTGTTAACATGAGTTATGTGAAATTGTTCACGTGACTTCCTTGGAAAACATTGTGCTTTTTCATTCATCCCTTTTTCCCTCTTCTGGATTATAAACTTAAAGTAAGAATGCACTCAAAGTTAACTGACTTCACACTGACATCTTTGGTTTGAACACCTTTAATGATGTAGAAACTGCTAAGAGAACTGAACTAGTAAGCAGTCGTTGCTGTCTTTACCCAAAATCACCTGAGTGTAATTTTCTTTTTCTCATATTGAGCTTGGTTCCTTTGCCCATCTTTCTTGTCTACACCTTTTTCCATTTCTTTATCTTTCTTTTTCCTGTGACCCGTTAGAGTCCGTAAATAGTAGCAACACTTCTAATAGCAGCTATTGCTAATAGTATCAAAACTTCCGTTGTCAGGAGGAAAATTCATACTCACCAGAAAAGCCTCAAACATTTTGCACATATAAAATTTAATTTCTCTGGTTGTAGAAAGAGAAAAAAGTTTTACAGGGACTTCTAAACTCAAGTTAAGAGTACTACATGCTTTCTAGTTAGGCCTTTTATTAAAGGCCACTATTTGAAATGGTGCGGTCTGCAGCATATGTCCAAGGCCACATGGCAGGGGCATCATTTCACAGCAGGGCCAAGCACTGTGGCAGCTGGTCACCAGCGAGCAATGGCACCAGTGTTCTTCTGATTTTAGTGCTGCCCTGCCCTGCACTGGGAGGAGTCTAGGCAGTCCATCCTTGTGGCAGGGTGTGGATTGGCCATCAGCTTAGCTGCCAGCGCCCTGGAAATAGTACCTAAGACTTGTTGAATGCTTACACTTCTAAACATTTTGCACATGCTAATTCACATAGTCTTCATAATAACCCAGGGGGATAATACAGTTACCTTTATTTTAAGATGAGGGTATTTAGGCAGAAAGAGATGACGTAACTTTCTCATGATCACAAAGCTACTGGGTGGGGCCGGAGTTCAAACCCAAGAGGTCTGGCCTCCCAGTCTGTGCTCAACCAGTCTGTGACACTCACTCCTTCCTGAAACTGGCATAATTCTTCTTTACCATGATATATCATGTGGACATTACTTTTGTTTGTTTTAATATAGATTTTTATTTATTGTGGTAAAGAACGCATTACATTTATACTCTTACCCATTTTAAGGTGTGCAGTTTGGTATTGTTGGATATATTCACATTGTTGTACAACAGATCTCTAGAACATTTTCATCTTGCAAAACTGAAACACTGTATCTATTAAACACAAATTCCCCAGCCTCTCTTCCCTATCCCTTGGCAACCCACCTTTCTGCTTTCTGTTTCTATGATTTTTACTGCTTTGGATACTTCATATAAGTGGAATCATGCAGTATTTGTCCTTTGTTGGCTTACTTCACTTGAGGTTCATCCATGGTGTAGCATATGATAGAATTTCCTTCCCTTTAAAGGCTGCATAATATTCCATTGTGTATGTGTGTGTGTGTATATATATATACACACTCATATATACATATATACACACATATGCATATATACACATATATACACATATATATGTGGCTTTTAATCTATCCATTCATCTGTTGATGGACCTTTGAGTTATCTCTCCGTCTTGGCTGTTGTGGATATTGCTGCAATGAAGATGGGAGTGCAAACATCTCTTTGAGGTCCTTCTTTGAATTTTTTTGGATATATACCCAGAATTGAGTTTGCTGGACCATGTAGTAGTTCTATTTCTAATTTTTTGAGGAACCTCTATCCCATTTTCCATAGTGGCTGCACTCCTCCCAGTGTGGGGCAGGGCGGCGCTAAAATTGAGAAACTAGGGTTCCAGTTCTCAATATGCTCACCAACATTTGTTGTTTTCTTTTCTTTTGACAGTGGCCATCCTAATGGATATGAAGTGATATCTCATGGTGGTTTTGATTTACATTTCTCTTAGGATTAGTGATGTGAAACATTTTTTCATAGACTTGTTGGCCACTTTTACCTTTGTATATCGTCTTTGGAAAATTGTTTATTGTATTTTCAAGTCCCTTACCTATTTTTAATTGGTTTATTTCAATTGCTGTTGAGTTGTAGGAGTTCCTTATGTATTCTGAATATTAACCCCCTATCAGATATATGACTTGCAAATGTTTTCTTTCATTCCATTGGTTGCCTTTTCACTGTTTATTGTGTCTTTTGGTGTATAGTTTTTAAATTTGATGTAGTCCTGTTTGTCTGTTTTTGCTCAACACACACAAAACTAAAACTGTTGGAGTCATTTGTCATGCCCCTTGAGAGTAAGCTTTTTGGAAATTCTAATAAAATACTAGATTTTACTTCTAGGAGTATGTAATTTTGTTCCCTGGAATACATTCTTTGTGAAAATACATAATCTTCATTTCCTGTGATATAATGCTTTTTAGCAGCTTGGCAGAGGCGTTATAAAAAGTGGACTCTAAAAGCCCATTCTGTATGACTATATGTGTATATGCTTGCATTCACTCAGTAATTAGGAACATTAGTATTTTCCTTAGTTTAAGTATGAATTAAAGGAAGTGCAGAGAAATTAGGGAAATTAGCACTGTTAGTAACAGTGGTGAGATTTAAACCCAGATTTCTGATCAAGAACCAGTGTACGCCCCACCTTTCTATTATATGATAAATCCAGTTTTTGATTGTGAAAGCTAAATATAGTCACCATAATGCTTCCCAAATTAGTATTAGTATTTAATGTGCTAGCAATGAAAATCCCAACACGATACTTTCACAAAAGAATTTCACAAAATGATTGTAATCAGATTGAGGGAACAGTAGTAAGACAGTAGTTATAGACAGAAGTAATTACTGCAAAGAAATAATACGTATATAATATATAGGGTATACAATATGTATTATTAAAACCAGAATGGGATGAATGGAACAGAATCAGAATTCCAGTGATAGATCCAACTGTTTGGAAGAATTTAGTATTGAGCAAATAAGAGGGAAAAGAAAGAAGCAACTGAGAAGAGGAAATAGGAATATGAATTTAAAATAATGTAAATGAAATTTAGGTCTCATATTCTCTGTAGTGTGTTGGTTTAAGAGTCTCTAAGTTTTTAAATTAATGGAGTGTTTTTTCTTATCTATATTGATGACATCTTTTATTCTAATTTTTAAAACCTCAAAGCAGAGATTTTAAAAGCGAGGCAACAGACTGGAAAGATATTGTGGTAAATTTATTTACTTAAAAGAAAATATATTTATCCTCAAAGTATACTAACAGATTGTTTACAACAAGAAAAATACAGTTAGTAAATAGACTCTTGGGAAAGTGTTAAGCCTGGTTACTAATTAGAGGTGAAAATTAAGAGAACACCATACTTACTAAATTAGCAAATTAAAAACTCAGGGCTGGCCGGGCGTGGTGACTCACGCCTGTAATCCCAGCACTTTGGGAGGCTGAGGTGGGTGGATCATGAGGTCAGGAGATTGAGACCATCCTGGCTAACATGGTGAAACCCCATCTCTACTAAAAAATGCAAAAAAAAAAAAAATAAAAAATAAATAAATAAAATAAATTAGCTGGGCGTGGTGGCGGGCTACTCAGGAGGCTGAGGCAGGCGAATGGCATGAACTTGGGAGGTGGAGTTTGCAGTGAGCTGAGGTCATGCCACTGCACTCCAGCCTGGGTGACAGAGCGAGACTCCATCTCAAGAAAGAAACAAACAAAAAAACAAAAAAAAAGCTAAACAAAACTCAGGGCTAAGTTGTTCCCTAGGAAAATATGATTTTCTGATTGTAAAATAAATTGGAATAATTTTCTGTAGAGAATATTCTAGATAAAAAACTGACATATTTGACATGCTTCATTCATTTGTTCTTCATTCAAGAAGTTTATTTTGAATTAGTAATATGTATTATATCCTGTGCTCTTGCAGTTCATTTGTAAAATTGCTAATAATTCTTTGATCTGGAAATTTCACTTGAGAGATTGTAATATAAGGAAATAAAGAAAAACTCATTTTGTTTAAACGTATTTATAGATGTGCAATATGTAATTTTAAAAAGCTAGGAGGAACCTCCAAGTGCCTAGTGATTGGGAAATGATTAGTTAGACCACATCACATTGACATTAAACAAAAAAACGTCTAGACCTTAGATACATATATCCCGCAAATATTAAGCCCGAAGAATAGAACCTAGTTGTATGGACACATTGATTGCAACTACCTAAAAAACTACACTTGGACATAGAGTTTGGAAGAAGGAATAAAGGTGTATGTTTAGTTTACATATGGCACAGGGCATTTTACATTTTTTTTTTTTTTTTTTACTCTTCCCTTTAGATCATTGTTCTACTTCACATTCACATTTTTGTTTTAAAAGGCACAGAGACACACATAACAAAACATAGCAGCAAGATACTTTTTTCCAAATTAGATTTTACTTCTTATTCTATGGAAGGACATTTTTAGGAAATAATGACAAAAATGTTGTAATCTAATCGTATAATAGCGATGTGGGTGTATTTTTTCCCCCAGATTTTTAACTCATTGCATGAATTAGCAAGGTCTCATGATGTACGAGGTGCATTTCTGGGATCTTATTATTGTATGTATCTCAGGAAAGTGTCTTGCTTACTTTATGGCTGAGAATGAGAGCTTCCATGGGCTCCTATCCCACACTCCCTTCTCTCTTTTGGGTTTCCTCAGCTGTTCCTGCCTGGGCCTTGCACAGATGCTGTCTTCTTTCTGTTTCTGTAGATGAACTGGCAAAGGCTTCTCCCTGTCTCCTATTCAAAACTGTCATCCCAGCTCTTTCTCTTTTGTCTCATAACATTTCTCCTTCTACTGAGTTAGTCCTGTAAGCATGGACACATGCTGTTGTTATTTTTGCAGTCTTTTTTTTTTTAATTAAATTTATTTATTTATTTATTTTTAAAATTATACTTTCAGTTCTAGGGTACATGTGCACAACATGCAGGTTTGTTACATATGTATACATGTGCCATGTTGGTGTGCTGCACCCATTAACTCGTCATTTACATTAGGTATATCTCCTAATGCTATCCCTCCCCCCTCCCCCCTCCACAAAAGGACCCGGTGTGTGATGTTCCCCTTCCTGTGTCCAAGTGATCTCATTGTTCAGTTCCCACCTATGAGTGAGAACATGCGGTATTTGGTTTTCTGTTCTTGCAATAGTTTGCTGAGAATGATGGTTTCCAGCTGCATCCATGTCTCAAAATTTTTTTTTTCTGCCCCACTTTATCTTTCGGTTACTATCCTGTCTGTCTCCTTTTCTTTACATAAAACGGTTGCCTATATTCCTTCTCCGTAGTTCCTCTCTTCCCCTTTTTTCTGAACCCTATCCAGTCAGGCTTTTATCCTTACCACTCCACTGGCGTTGCTCTTATCAACTTTACTGTGTCCTCTGTGTTGCTCAGCGCAAGGACTGTCATCAGTCCTACTTGTCCTACCAAATGCATTTGACACAAGTAAATCGTGTCTTCACGGACTACTTTCTTTGGCTTCTAGGACACCACATTCTCCCAGCTTTTTCTGTAGGCTGTTCCTTCCCCCATCTTCTTTGCAGATTCCTCTTCATCTCTCAGATCTCTTAACTCTGACCAGCCTCAGAGTTCTCTTCTTCTCTACATTTACTCCTTTGGGGATCTCATCTTGTCTCATGGCTTGGAATAACTTCTGTGTTGCTGAGAATTCCCAAATCTAGATTTCAGCCCAGACCTCTCTCCTGATCTCCAGATGCTTGCACCCGTCTTCCCTGTTTTGTCCACCATCTCCCGCTTACCAGGTCAGAGCATTCCTCCTGGGGCTTTCACCAAAAGCCTTGGAGTTGTCCTTGACTACCTCATGTGCCCCTTATCAGGTCGGCTAGGAAATCTTTTGAATCTAGGCCCTAATTACATCTGAAATCTGTTTCTTATCACTTCCTCTGCAATCACCCTGATCCCAAATGCCACCCGTCTCTCACTTGGGGTATTGTCAGAGTCTCCTACGTGTTCACTCTGCCCTTTTCTTGACCCCTCTGCTTGCTTTTTATACATATGACAGCCAGAATGATTCATTTAAAATATAAATCAGACTATGCCATTTCTCTGCTCAAAGCCCCTGATTAGCTCCCCACCTCAGAGTAAAAGCTAGTGGTCTGCAGCAGCCCATGGGATCTTGCCCCATGCCCACTTCTTTGATTTCATTTCCTACTGCTTTGCCTTCCCTCCTTTTCCAGCTGCCCCCACCTCTAGGAATACACTAGACATCCTTCCAGGCCTTTTTGTGGGTGGTTTCCTCTGCTGGGAAGCCTCTCCCTAGATACCTGGAGCACTCTTTCCCTTTCTCTCTTGTGTTTCCTCAAGCATCTCTTCTTAGTGGTGTCTTCCTTGATCATTAGGCTTAAAGTTGCAGCCCCCACCACTGATTTCCCCTGCTTTATTTTTCTCTATAGCAGTTTTCACTAGCTGAAACACTTAATTAGTTGTTACTTATTGATTATTTTCTGTCCAATAGAGTGTAATCTCCATGAAGGCAGATTTTAATTTTTCTGTTTTGTTTATTGCTATTCCACCGTTGCATAGTGTAGTGCCTGGAACGCAGCAGGCATCCAGTAAATATTTAATCTGTAGATAACAACTAAAACAGTATAATCTTAGGGAATAATTTTGAGCTGAGATTGGATCAAGGATGTTGTAGGAAATTTGTGTAGTGGATGGAAGTAATTAAATGTACTCTAGGGTTGCTTCTGGCACTACTCTATGGTTTCAAACTTTTTAAAGCGGTTGGGAGAAAATGGGTATTATTTTTAACTTCAATTAAGACTTTTAAGTCTAATATTGTTTTCAGTCTCTGCAGTGAAATGGGTCTCTCCATGTATCTAGGGAGCCTAAACAAACGAAAGTTGATTTGTGTCTGAAAAATGATCTGACAGACGCTCAAGGATGAACTTGGAGTAATTACACTTAGATGTGACAGTGGAATCAACAGAAATGCAAACTTATTACATGGGATATATCTTTTCCACATGTTAATAATGCTCTAATGTCTCCTCTCTTTCCTGGCAGACAGATTTGTGGGAAGAGGGATTACTGATTCACACAGTTGCATCTTTGTGTTTGAACCTGGAATTAAAGCAGGAGCGGAAGGGCGTTGGAGTCATAGTTCACCCGGGCTATAAAGAGGCCTGATCAGTTTTCCCTGACCTTCACGTCTTCTGTCTGATGACTCAAGTTTTCAAACTTTAGTGAGTCTTTCTCTTGGAGAATGGAGATACGGAATTTGAAACCTCCTCTTATTTTCTCCTTAGCAGCCAATCCATGTTTCAGATTCTATAATACATTTCACTAAGTAGCTATTGAGTGTCTGTATCTGGCCAGGCACATTGTGGCTTGGGATTCAAAAAATAAGACAGATTTTATTTTTCATTATGGTCTGATTATAAATTTAGGGGACAAAAAACATGTGTAGTATAAAATGAAGTGGTAAGTTTTTAAAGATGATATTACATACATGGAATTTAAAAAATAAGTACCATAATCTTGAGATTGATCTGATCCTTTTAAATAATCCAGATTTTAATTCTGGATGGGGTTACGTTTCAAGTGAAGCCGATCTGCAACTCTTCATAGCAAATGGAGTGGCACTCTCACCAGTCCAAACTGTGATAATTAAAACACTGGTCTTAATATTGCACTTTAAGCTTATATTTGAATATGAGTGCTTCACATAAATATGGAAACTTACATTGTCAAACAAAATGATTAAATTATGCTGTGTAGATTTGGCTTGAGCCACATTTCCTGGTTTACTGTTTTGAGTTTTTAATCTTACAAACCCTGTAAATCCTCTATACTTGTGAAACCATTCTTGCCACCCCAGACAGACCTTATTATGCCTTTCTCTGTAACACTTCTATTACTGCCCATAGTGATACTCATATGTCATTAATACAGACAGTAATAGAAAAATATATAAGACACAGTCGTGCAGAGGAAGGTTGATGAGGTCTACCTGGAGCTGGCAAGTCAGGTTTTATAAAATCCTAATTCATAGAGTTATTGTATAGATTAATTGATATACTATTTTCTGTTAAAAGCTTAACATTATTCCTGATGCTTAATACATGCTCAGAAAACATTAGCCATTATTGTTGTAATTAATGTGAATTTTTCTTCCCATTTTATCTCTGTTGGAGGCAGGCATCAACATTTTTTGGATTGGTGAATAAAACCAGACTGTCCTGAATTAAGTTTTCCTGGCACATGTGTAATTAAAACCTCTGTAGGACTATTAGATAGTATGAGTACAAATGAGTGAATTACCTCATTTCGCCTTTATAGTTCCTGGTTAAAGAGAGAAAGACATTTTGAAATTTTCATAGTTCATAATTTGAACCTTGAAATTTAGGATTGTACAAAAAGACAGGGAATTTAATGCATCAAATGAATGTGACATGCTATTATTCTTTGTTGCTAGTAGTTGGCCAATTTCAACTTTAATAGAAGTTCAGCCTTTTGTAATAGTTTGCAAAAACAGCAAAAAATTTGAGCAATAAGCTTTTAATTTTAGATTTCCTTCTTATCCTGTAGAATAAAGTTTTAGCAGTAGTGTCAACATAAGTAAATTGTGAAGAATCTAATGATATTCAAGTGAATGAGGATACTCTATTTTTGACCTACTGTACAAATTACAGTTCATAAAGTGAAATTCAAGCATCTTATTTTGCACAACATAAAGTTCAGCCATGTGCCACATAACGACATTTCAGTGGAGGATGACCACATATAGGATGGTAATAAGATTATAATACTGCATTTTTACTGTACCTTACCTTTTCTATATTTAGCCATGTTTATACACAAATACCAATGTGTTACAGTTGCCTACAGTATTTAGTACAATGACATCCCGTACAGTTTTGTAACCCAGGAGCAGTAGGCTATAGCATATAGCTTAGGTATGTAGTGGGCTGTACCATTTAGGTTTGTGTAAGGACACTCCGTGAAGTTTGCAAAATGTATTCCTGAGAATGTATCTCCGTGGCTAAGCAATGCATGATTGCATTTGCGTGTGCACATCTTTAATAAGAATATCTTACTAAAGATTCTGAGGCAGTGACTTTGTTTACTTTTTCATAGGTAATATAAAATAGACAAATCTAAAGGACTTTATTTATTATGAATGAATAGTTCTTGAGGCTGGGGAAGTAAGAACCCTTTTTTAAAAAAGGTTTATAGCCTGATGAAGGAAATGATGAATGTTGCAAAAGAAACACATGACTTTGTTACATTTGTTTGGTAATTATGTAGTTATTTATTCATCTGTGCAAGAGATCATTAGAGCCTGGATTATTTTCAAAATTTCAGTTTCTAAATATGACATACATTTTCAAATAAAAATGTATATATATATTAAGAATACAGAATTATAGTTATTAATAAGCATTAAAACTTTGCCTATGGATAGCTACTGCTGTGGTTAATAGTTACCTTTTATTTGCTTTAAGTGAACATCTGGCTGACTTAATCTAACTCAAAATAATTTTTAGACATAAACTCAAAGCCACTGTCAGTAAATTTTTCTTTATTTTTAAGCAGTCATGAAGATGAGATACCCAGAGATAAGCCATATGAGCAAATAGTGCCTTAATTGCTCAAAAGGTAATGAATTCTAAGAATTAAGATGAATAAACATGACTAGTTTCTAGCAAAATTATAAAATATTAATGAAGATTTGGAAGCATTTAGAAAAGAGTCTGATGATTACTAGGAAGTTTTGTGTGTTCACTAGAAATATGCCTTACTAAACTATTCTCATTTGTTTTTTCTTTGAAAGCATTTTTTGGTGAGTAGATTAGGAAAATTCTGCAGATAAAGCATTTGGCACACTCTTTCACTGAATATATTCGTAGAACATTTTCTTTGTGTTAATAAGCAAAGTAAGGGAGCAAAATAAACTTTAATCTTGTGGGGCATACTGATGACAAATAATCTCTGAAATTTGGGAAATTAAAAAAACAAACAAACATGGTTTAGTAGGATGCCTTGTCAGGGTTGAAAAGTGGGCCCAGAAGGTCTCTACTGGGGTGCAACCAAGAGCTCAGTCCTTCAGCTCTGTGCTTATCAAATCCATGGAGCCCAGAGCAAGCTAAATGGCTGTTACACTTGATAACAGAGCTAATATTAAAAATAAGATACTGGAATGCTGTTAAAAACCAAGAAAAGTTAAAATTCATAGGAAATGTATTTATAATATGGGTATCTCCATATATTTTACGTTTTAAATATATTTGCGTTATTGCCGTTGATCCACTCTTAGAGCTGACCAACAGTGAGACAGACTCCTTACGGAGAACGTTAAGAGAGAGTTTACAAAGTCTATATAGGGAGGCGGTCAGTGTAAGGTACAGGGTGACCTTTGTTGAGGAGATGAAGAAGTCTTCCTTGTATTCAGAGCCTGACTGAAGGGCTTCTCTAGTCCCGCATGATTCTAAAATTCTCAGGCTTCTTTATTGATTACAATTGAGAAATGATTTTATCAAAGCTGACAGAGAATTTGTCCCCTGAAGTGGAATAAATCATCTAAGATCCTCAAGATTGCAGATTACTAAAGAGGAGGACAGTGTCTCTTTTTTGTAACTTCTATGAGAGGTCAGTAGACAGTAGTTGGCTCAGTGACACCTGAGTTATTCTGTTTCATTCCTTTTGGCTTCTGTCTTTTAAATTATCACATTCACTTTTCTTGGATAAAATTTAGGTCTTTTTTTATGAAATCAAGAACATTATTTTATGTTCTTTTTACAGAGAGAGTTTGTAAAGTACGAAGATGACCACTCTGAAAGCCACATGCCCCTGGCACCCTCTGAAGCACCTCAGTCCTCTCCTGACTCTTTAAATGATTCATTCTGCCATTTGCATGCTTCCTCTGAAGAAAACCAATTATTTAGTGTTCTTGAGGTGATTGACTTGCAAATAATCTTGTGCTCTTAAAGCACATTTTTGGTAAATTTTCAAATTTCTGAAAACTAGAAATTATTTCTTTGGTTGTAATTGAGTGAGATCAGATATTCACAGATTAATAGACTCTCAAAACCAGTAGGTGCTGCCTTCATACCAAAGGTTTTACCATGCTAGGATAAACATTCATCTTCAATTTTTTTGTTGTTAAAAAGCATACTTCACAAGGAATTTATTATCCCAGTCATTTTATCACATACCTCTTCTGGAGCTTAGGGTCCCAGCCCCTTCTTGTCTCCTCTTTTGTGTCTCCCCACTTATACCCCTACCACACTTTGGTGTTTTTGAGGTTTCTTAATCTTATGTAAAGTGTGCATAAAAAGCATTTTTAGAAAGCCTTGCTATGTTTATTGATCTGTAACATACAGTATACATAGTGTGCTTGCTGTATTAACACAGCTCCAAGACAAGACCCCTAGCTTTCCTACAGCTCTACTAACTCCCCCAAATCCCACTTCTGTAGAACTTTGGAGCTGTGGCACCTGTTGAGGTAATGGTTACTTTCCTCAAAAGGTTGCCATTATGATGATTGACTTCAAAAAGTATAAAAAAAGTCTTTTGAAAAATTGACAGTTCTCCCCACAAAGAGTTGAGTGATTATTCAGCTGCAATTTCTTCTAACTTGTAGTTCCTTCTGATATATGATGTTGAGGTTTTAGAGAGAGCAATTAAAATAAAGTGGTCTAATTAAACAGTGTTTGCATCATCTTTTTCAGTTTAGATGTTGAGGAAGTGTTCAGGTCCTACCAAGCAATTTTTTTCTTCTTTTGAGTGAGAACTGTCTCTACTTTTGGACTTACTGTCTTCACTTGTCCCCCTTTTGAGCTTTTATATCTTAAATGTTATGCCATTTACTCCTTTTAATAGATTAAACTTATTTTCAGGTTATTAAAAAAAAAACCACTTGTCTCACAGAATCATAAGACAAACTGTATAAAACTCTTGGAACAGTGCCTGGCACATGGTAGTATGCAGTAAACGTTATCTGTTCTTTCATTTTAGTTTAAACATATCTGCCATGCACCTGCCTCAATGGAATAGTGTAAAAGGATATTTATACTTATAATCAGTATAAATTATAGTTATTTATACTTATAATTAGTACAAATTATATAATTTATACTTGTGAGTTTTATGAATTTATACAAATTAACCCCTTCTGAGCCCTAGGTTTCTCAGCTTTATCCACTTCTTGGTGGTTTTATGAGTATTAAGTAGTAGTACAGAAGGGCAACTGGTACATATAACCTCCTGGTAGTGTTGGCTTACTCTGCTCTCTTATGAGGTAAGAGTTCCTTAAGGACAGGGACCATGTTTTTGTGTTTATCCCCGGATCTGTCATAGCCTCTGGCACATAGTAGGTGTTTGTGAGTTACATAAATGGGATCATTGGGAAGGAGAATGAACAGAAGAACGTATAGAAATTTTTCTATTGTAGGTAGCATTCTTCCAGGGGAAAAAGGTTATTTGAAAGCCATAGGGGTCTTAAAAACTCAGTTTTTTCGTTTAAAGCTTAAAGCGTTTTGATATTTAATTCTATAGTATTACAACTAATATGACCATGACTGACGAATGGAAGAAACACAGAGGGATATAGACTGGAAGAGAAAGGAGAGAGGGAGAGAAAGACTAAGATTTAGTGAGTACTGTGGAAATGTTAAACTCTAAAGTTACCCTCAAGAGTAGCTTCAAGAGTCTTAGCTCAATTATCAGGGGCCTTTGGAAAGCCAAATAGGTAGTTAGCCTTTATTTAAAAAATTACTTGCTTTTAAGACTTTGAAGGATCCTTTCTGAATGGAAGATACAGCCAAAGATGGTAGTGAGAGGCATGGAAGATTCAGGAGGATGTGTGTGGTTGTGTCTTCAGTAACCCGAGCAAACGGCCTGGGATTAGAGGAAATCAATCTGAGGATTGGGTACATTTTGTCCACGTTCACTGTCAGAGTTATCAAGCAATTGGGAGGTAAGGTTCTAGAGTTGGTTTTGATGTCCTGTCTCAAGACCTAATTATGCCTCTTGGGATGAGGTGAGGAAAACATGTGTCTTGGGACTGGCCGTTGGTAACTGCATTAGAGAAAATGAGCTTGGCAGATCTCCCACAATTTGGAGATTTCTCCAGAAACATACTGCAGTGTTAGGTCCAGGGAACAATCCATGATCTGGCCTTGGATTAGAGGCAACACATAATCATATTACCTATCAGTTTAGTCCTGATGCCTATGAATGCCCAGTTCTTCTTATCATTCAGCTTTTGGATGGGAGACAACAATGCATGTCTTGTTTCTTCTCGTATTTGTAACTGATTTGCTTTTAAGACTGTGTTGTCTGCATTGCCTTCTGCTGTTGGTGTAATAAGAAAAACCAATGGGGGAAAATATTTCTTATCTTTAGAGATGAAATAGACATGTAGCTAGAGAATAGATATGAGAATAGACATGTAGCTTGTTTGATGGCCTGTGTCATTTCTCAGTTTGGATTTACTGCTATGTTTTTCTTAATAGTTGGTTACAAAAACAAATGGCACCGAAGGAAAAGACCACATTTCCTTTTATCATCGCAACAGGTGTTTATTTTTATTTATTTTTATGAGTATATAAAATGAAAAGTATTCAGATTAACTTGTTATTCAGAGAGGTGATATCAGGTGGGGAGTAGTGGGATTAAAAAAAAAACCTCCCATGCCAGCTGCATTCTGATTGCCAATGCATCCGTGATTGGTGCCTTGCTCAACATCTCCCAGGTGCCATCACTTCATAAGTTTCCCAGATTTTGCAGTTTCTTAGAAGGCAGCAGGGAGGGCCTGCCACGATGGCTCATGCCTGTAATCCCAACACTTTGGGAGGCATATGGCAGGTGGATCACGAGGTCAGGAGTTCAAGACCAGCCTAATATGGTGAAACTTCGTCTCTACTAAGAATAAAAAAAGTAGCTGGGCATGGGGGCGGGTGCCTTTAATCCCAGCTACTCGGTGGAGGTTGCATTGAGCTGAGATTGTGCCACTGCACTCTAGCCTGGGTGACAGAGCGAGACTCCATCTCAAAAAAAAAAAAAAAAAGAAAAGAAAGATGGCAGTAGTGGGAGGAATGTGGGATGTGAAATTGGAAATCCTGGGTCCTGCTTTCAAATCTTATGCAAATATGTGATTTTAGATAAGTCACTTAATGCTTGAGCTTGCTTTCTCTTCTGTAAAGTAAGAGTTATATGTAAAGTTCCTTCGAACATAGCCATTTCATTGGCCAGATAAGAAAGAAAAAGTACTGTCATGATCTGCCACCTACTTAGGCCCCTTCCGCAATGTGAAATGGACACTGTGAGTGTAAAAACATACTCAAAAGTGTATTTTTAATTCTCTTACTCCACAGAAAACACAAAAGACTTCTGTGACCAAATGTGGGGGATTTCTCCCCACGAACAAGCAATCAGTTTTGCAGCAGACACCAGCTGGATGTTCTCCAATTCAGTTCTCACACTGTCAGCCTAGAAATAGCATCTGATTCCACAGGTTGAGGGCACAATCCTCAAGACCTCCCCCCACCCCCAATGCCAACAGGCTTCAGACACCAGTTGTAACTTTGGGTCTCTGGAACTTTGACCAACCAACTACTTCAAGTTGGAGTTTTTACAACACCTTTTTTGGGCTAGATTAATTTTCTATAAAACACTTAGGTTTACTGGTTTATTTCAAAGGATATTTCAAAGGATACAAACAGATAGAGGGATACACAGGGCGAGACTTGGAAGGGTCCTGAGTACAGGAGATTCTATCCCTGTGGAGGTGGAGTCCTCCACTATTGGTACATGGATTTTTGTTCGCTTCCTGTCAACCTCCATATCTTCGTCTGTCCAGAAGTGCTCTGAACTCAGCCCTTTTCGCCTTTTATAGAAGTGTCATAATAATTATGTCATTACCTAGGCATAATTGATTAAACCATTGGCAACTGGAGACCAACTTAACCTTCAGCTTCTCTCCCCTTGGAGGTTGGGGGTCCCAACCCTCTAATCCTGCCTTAGTTTTTCCAGTGACCAGTCCTTATCCTGAAGCTGCCTAGGGGCTGCCAGTCATCTGTCAACTTATTAGCATACAAAAAGACATCACTTTGGAGAGTCTAAGGATTTTAGGAGTTGTATGCCATGAAACAAGGGTGGAAGACCTAATATTTCACTCTATCACAGACAGCAAGTGGAGGGTCAGGCCATAAGAGGAGTTCTCAATCCTAGTCTCATACATTTACAAAATGTTAAATACGTAACATGGATTCATTTAAAAAAATGAAGCTGTAAGCCCAGTGCTGCCCTATAGTATAATTTTTTACATTTACCCTAAAAACATTTTACTTTTAATAGAATGCTCCATTGGATTTGGTGCTCAGTCCTGGACAACTCTTCATTTCCAGTGGCCTGACTTAGGTTGAATTTTGTGATTTGAGCCAGCCCCGTGAGTAAGCTTGACTTGCTGGCTATTTGTGTGTTTCTTGTTATTTAAGACATCTTGCTGAAGTTGAAGAGTACACTCTTTGAAAGAGTGTTTTGTAATGGAAAACTGTTGCATTAAAAAGTGGCTTTGTGTTTTTATAGACCACACAATTCTAAGCCAAATGACACAGTTTCAAAATAGCTATTGGTGGGTAGAACACACAGGTAAGTACTTTGAGAGCCTGGTGCCAGAAGTTTGAAGTATTTGTAAGAAGAAAGCACAACATGAGCCAGGTCTAGAGTTTCCTGTTTGATCATTTTTACAATATCTTAGAATAGATTTGCAGTTACCCTGCCAAATGTGTACTTCATCTTTAATTAGACACATTCAAATACATCAGTTAAAGAGCTTTTGGTTCAATATCCGCTATTCGGAGCATTTATTCTGATACTGCCTTTTACTGCCTCCCAAATCTATGTTTGTATTGGTACTGTATACAGTAAAGGTAAATGCATTTTAAAGTGTAATGAATGATACCTGGTGCTGTACAAAGTGGAGTAAGTCTTCCACAGCCTGTCTCTCCACTGATTACAACTAAGAACTCTGGAAATAATGCAAAATGCAGCTGAGGATTCTGAAAAGTAAACAACAGCAGGAAAATTGGGTAGGGACGTCAAAATTTGAAGACCTACTGCACTGGCAGTGAATTTACTGTTTGTATTATGTTTTCTTCTTAGTCTCCTGGCTTTTACCTTTGGAGGGCTGAATCCCAGGACTGCTCAGTGAACACCAGTAGCAGAAAAGCCCAACAGAAACCCCCTCCTTCTATTCAGAAGACTCAGAATAGGGACCCTTGTGAGCCAGAAGATATGGAAGGAGTTCCCCCTCCTGTTTTTTTTCTCTCCTTGCCCTGCCTTGAGGCCAGCCCAGTTAAAAACCTGCACTGTTGCAGTGGTGATGGCAGTAATGTAGCACTATTGATGCTAAGATACAGCCCCTCTTTCTGTACAAAGGAAATAGAAAAGGGATCCCTGATGTCTAGAGAGTGTGGGAGGTAATCAGTTATTTTTTCTCTGTAGTTTCCCTTGCTGGTATGCTGCAAGTACAGTCCCAATTATATACAACTGAAAAACAGTGTAAGGGATTAAGTTCTAAGAGAAAGTCCTGGTTTTATGCATAGCAGATTTGGAAAAGAGGACCCTAAGGGCCTGAGGGTATCAGGGAAGTAGTGGAGAAGAGAGCTGAAAAAGGGGATCTCCTGTTTCTGTGTATAAGCTGAAACAAGTCCTGAGCTCACCCCTAAGCAGCACATGCACAATTCAGACCCAAAGGGGCATAGCAGATGTTTTGAGTACAGAACTGTGACATGAGGTACCACACAGTCCCAGACTGTCTCCTGAGTAATCTGAATAACACAGCTATTGAAAATTGCTATTTAAGAAGATGGCTGACTAGATGCAGACAGGAAGAACTTCTCCCACTGAGAGACCAGCCCATCAGGAAGAACTACATACTCCAAACAGATCTTCAGAAAGAAAGTATTGAGAGTAGACAGAAGGAGGATACAGACCGCAGGCTGAAGTGGGGGAGGAGACCCTGCATGGAGTTGCTGAGCACCAGGACTTATTCCTGACCCTGAGCAGCTCCTGGAGAAGGGGCCAGTGAAATAGACTTGGAGTGGCCCACTCTCGTTACAGACCTCTGATATCCTCGCTGCAGGAGACCCCATAACCCCCATGAATATTTGAGCTGGCAAAGACAGAACTCCAGCTTGCATGGAGCCCCAGGGGTCTTTTGTGGGAATGGCTGCAGTGGAGCATAGTCATGGGTGCTCATCCTTCAAGGCCCACCACACTCCTCTAGGTGGCTTTAACCTTTGTTGGCTGCCAGACCTGGATAGAACATATCTTGCTCTTGGGAAGGGGCCTGTCTGATCTGAGTGTCCTCCTATTTGCTGGCCTATCCCAGGGTCCCTGCCTGGCCACACCTGCTTGCAGCATGGCCTTGGCTGCCCAGCTGAGGTGCTTGCCAGCAGCGACTGCCATGGCTCTTTTGTCAGAAGATCTGTCCTCATAGAGAGCTTCTGTAGGTGGGCCCCTGCTGGCATGCCCCCACCCACAACCCTCCCCTGCCAGCATGCACTTGCTCACAGCCTCCCCTCATTACTTCACTGGCATGAACTTGCCTGCAGCCTCCCCCTGCTGCTTCTCTGGTGGGTGTAACTGATTACAACTAAAAACCCTGGAAATAATGCAAAATGCAACTGAGGATTCTGAAAAGTAAGCAACAGCAGGCAGATTGAGTACGGAAGTCAAAATTTGAAGACCAACTGGTATGGCTGAATTTACTGTTTGTATTATCTTTCTTAATCTCCTGGCTTTTACCTTTGTAGGGTTGAGTCACAGGATTGCTCAGTGAACACCATGTGTACTTGCCATGTGCATGCTAACCTCACTACTACCGTGCCACTGGTGCACACATGTGCAGGGACACCTGCTGCCTTGCTAAAGCCCTTTTGCTGGCAGACCCCATTGGAGTGTTACCAGGAGACTGGTTCCAGGCCCCCAGGATTAGAGTACACAGCCTAGGAGTGCTAAGCTGAGCCTTGGCCCCCTGCAGTCATCCAGACATGAAGCCAATCAATTTAAACCCAACTTATACTACTGTCAAACCCTCAAGGGCATCAAAGAATATAAAAAGCAAAAAGCCCTATCCAAAGGACAGCAACTTTAAAGATTAAAGAAACATCAGCTTACACAGATGAGAAAGAACCAGTGCAAAACTCTGGCAATTCAAAAAGCCAGAGAGAGTCATTTTACCTCCAAATGACCACATGAGCTCGACAGCAAGGGTTCTTGATTGAAATCACTGAACTTATAGGCATAGAATATATAATCTGGATGGCAAATAAGGTCATTGAGATTTAGGAGAAAGTTGAAACTGAATCCAGGGAATCTAAGGATTCCAATAAAATGATAGAGGAGCTGAAATATGAAATAGCCATTTAAAGAAAGAAACTGTTCCAGTTCTCAGAGCTTGAAGACCAGTTCTTTGAATCAACGCAGTTGGACAAAATAAAGAAAAAATTTAAAAATGAACAAAACCTCTGGGAAATAAGGGATTATGTGAAGAGACCAAACCTACAACTCATTGACATCTGAGAAAGACAGGGAGAGAGAGCAAGCAACTTGGAAAATGTTTTTGTGGATGTTGTCCAGGAAAATTTCCCCAACCTCGCTAGAAAAGTCAACATGCAAATTCAGTAAATTCACAGAACCTCAGCAATATACTACATCATCTTGAAGATAGATAGTCATCAGATTCTCCAAGGTCAATGTGAAAGAAAAAGTATTAAAGGCAGATTAGAGAGTAGGGACAGGTCGTATACAAAGGGAACCTGATTAGGCTAACAGCAGACCTTTCGGCAGAAATCTTACAGGCCAGAAGAGATTGGGGGGCTTATATTCAGAAACCTTAAAGAAAAGAAATTTCAAGCAAGAATTCCATTTCCAGCCAAAGTAAGCTTCATAAACAAAGGAGAAATTTTTCTTCCGACAAGCGAACACTAAGGGAATTCATTACCACCACACGTGCCTTACAAGACATGCTTAAGTGAGTGCTAAACATGGAAATGAAAGACTGTTATCTGCCACATAAAAACACACTTAAGTACATAGTCCACTGACACTATAAAGCAACTATATAATCAAGTCTGCGTAACAACCCGCTAACAACATGATGACAGGATCAAATCTTAACGTCAATATTAAGCTTGAACATTTTAAACAGGGCCAGGTGTCGTGGCTCATGCGTGTAATCTCAGCACTTGGGAGGCCAAGTTGGGTGGATCACCTGAGGTCAGCAGTTCAAGACCAGCCTGGCCAGCATGATGAAACCCCCTCTCTACCAAAAAATTAGCCAGGCATAGTGGCATGTGCCTGTAATCCCAGCTACTCAGGAGGCTAAGGCAGGAGAACTGCTTGAACCTGGGAGGCAGAGGTTGCAGTAAGCTGAGATCACACCACTGCACTCCAGTATGGGCAACAGAGCAAGGCCCCCTCTCAAAACAAAACAGAACCTTGAACATAAACAGGAACATAAACAGTGTGCCCACTTTGAAGGCACAGAGTGACAAGTTACATAAAGAAGAAAACCCAACTGTATGCTGCCTTCAAGAGACCCATCTTAAATGCAAACCCACTCATAGGCTCAAAGTAAAGGGATGAAGAAAAATCTATCAGGCAAACAGAGCAAGAGTTGCTATTCTTATTTCAGAAAAAAACAGACTTTAAGCCATCAATGGTCAAAAAGGACAAAGAACCCAGGTGTGGTGGCTCACGCCAGTAATCCCAGCACTTTGGGAGGCTGAGGTAGGCAGATCACCTGAGGTCAGGAGTTCAAAACCAGCCTGGCCAACATGGTGAAACCCTGTACTAAGAATGCAAAAAATTAGCTGGGTGTGATGGTCTGCAACTGTATTCCCAGCTACTTGGGAGGCTGAAGCATGAGAATCACTTGAACCTGGGAGGTGGAGGTTGTAGTGAGCCGAGATTGTATCACTGCACTCCAGCTGGGTGACACAGAGTGAGACTCCATCTCAAAAAAATAAAAAGGACAAAGAAGGGCATTGCATAGTGATAAATGGTTCAACTAAATAAGAAGACTTAACTATGATAAATATATATGCACCCAACACTGGTGTGCTCAGATCAATAAAACAAGTTTCTAAGAGATCTATGAAGAGACTTAGATAAACACATAATAATAATGGGAGACTTCAACATGTCACCGACAGTGTTAGATCATCAAGGCAGGAATGAGTCAGTTACTTGGGACCTAAACTTGACACTTAACCACATGGATTTAACAGACATCTACATGATATGCCACCCAACAACAACAAAATATACATCATTCTTACCTGCACATGGCACATACTCTATGATTGACCACACATTTGACCATAAAGCAATTCTCAATAAATTAAAAACAAACACAAAATCCTACCAACCAGACTTTCAGACCTCAGTGCAATAGAAATAGAAATCAATACCAAGAAGATCTCTCCAAACTGTACAATTACTTGGAGATTAACCTGTCCCTGAATGACTTTTGTGTAGAGTGAAATTAAGGTACAAATCAGTAAGTTATTTGAAATTAATGGAGACAGATACAACTCACCTGAATCTTTGGGATGCAGCTAAAGCAGTGGTAAGAGGAAAGTTTATAGTGCTAAATGCTTACATCAAATTAGAACTCAGATTAACAACCCAGCATCACACCTAGAGGAACCAGAAAAACAAGAGTGAGCCACCCAAAAGCTAGAAAAAGAAAATAAATAACAAAAATCTGAGCTGAACTGAACAAAAATGACGGATGAAAATTCATATAAAAGATTGACGAAATCTAAAGTTGGTTCTTTGAAAGAATTCATAAGATTGAGAGATCATTAGCTAGACTAATAAAGAAAAAAGATCCTAATAAACACAGTTAGAGATGGCAAAGATGACATTACCACCAACCCCACAGAAATACAAAAAACAAAACCCTCAGAGACTGTTATGAAAACCTCTATGAATGTAAAAGGGTGCACCTCACTGGAAAACAGTTTGGTAATTGTTCACAAGGTTAAATGGAGATTACTGTATGACCCAGCAATTCCACCCCAGGTATACACAAGAGAAATGAAAACAAACATCCACACAGACATTTTACACATACGTTCATAGCAGCATTATTCATACTAGACGAAAACAAAGCAACCCAAACACCCACCAGCTGGCGAATGGATAAATACAATATAAAATGTGGCATATCTGTAGAGTGGAATAGTAGAGCAACAAAAAGGAATGATGTACTGACACATGCTTCCACATGGAGGAGCTTGGAAAACACGATGCTCAGTGAAAGAAGCCAGTCATGGGACCGCATATTGTATGAGTCCATTTATATGAAAGATCCAGAATTGGTGAATCCATAGAGACAGAAAGGAAATGAGTGTCTGCCAGGTGCTGGGAGAGATGGGCAAGTCGTGGGTCATTAAGGACTTATGGGTTTGGAGTGACGAAAATTTGACTGCAATGATTGTTGCACAACTCTGAATATAGTAAAAGCCACTGAACTGTACATTGTGAATGGGTGAATTATACAGTATATGAGCTATATCTCAATAAAGCTGTTAATCTTTTGTTTAAAAAAAAAAAACCTCTATGCACACCAACTAGAAAACCTAGAGAAAATAGATAAATTCCTGGAAATGTAAAACCTCCCAAGATTGAACCAGGAAGAAATGGAATACTTGAACAGATCAATAATGAACTCTGAAATTGAATCAGTAACTAAAAACCTACCAACCAGTAAAAGCCCTGGACCAGAGGGATTTACAGCTGAATTTTATCAGCTGTATAAAGAAAAGCTGGTACCAATCCTATTGGAACTTTTAGAAAATATTGAGTAAGAGGGACTCCTTTCTGAGTCATTATATGAGGCCAGATCATTCTAATGCCAAAACATGGCAGACAATAAAAGATGAAAACCTCAGGCTAATATCCCTGATGAACATAGACACAAAAATCCTTAACAAAACACCAGCAAATTGAATCAAGCAGCACACTGAAAAGCTAATCCACCACAATCAAATAGGCTTTATTCCTTGGATGCAAGGTTGATTCAACATAAGGAAATCTATGTGATTTATCACATTGAACAAAACTGAAAAACACATGATGATCTCAATAGACACAGAAAAGGCTTTCAACAAAATTCAACATTCCTTCATGTAAAAAACCCTCAACAAACTAGGCATTGAAGGAATAAACCTCAAAATAATAAGATCCATTTATGACAGACCCACAGCCAACATTATAACAAATGGGCAAAACCTGGTATCATTTTCCTTGAGAACCAGAACAAGACAAGGATGCCCAATCTCACCACTCCTATTCGGCATAGTACTGGATGTCCTAGCCAGAGCAATCATGTAAGAGAAAGAAGTAAAAGTCATCCAAATAGGAAGAGAGGAAGTCAAACCATATCTATATGCAGATGATATAATTCTATATCTGGAAAACCCCATACTCTCCCCAGAGGCTTCTAGAATTGATAAACAACTTCAGCGAAGTTTTAGGATACAAAGTCAATGTACAAGTATCAGTAGCATTTCTGTACATCAATAACGTTGAAGCTGTGAGCCAAATCAAGAATGCAATCCCATTCACAAAAAGCCACAAAAATAATAAAATACCTAGGAATACAGCTATACAGGGAAGTGAAATATCTGTGCAATGAGAATTACCACACACTGCTAAAGGAAGTTGAGGAGAACACAAACAAATGGAAAAACATTCCATGTTCATAGATAGGAAAAATTAATATTGTTTAAATGGCCATACTCTCCAATTCAGTTTACAGATTCAGTGCTATTTCTATCAAATTACCTACATCATTTTTCACAGAATTAGAAAAAACTATTCTAAAATTCATATGCAACCAAAAAAGAGACTGCACAGCCAAAACGATCCTAAGCTAAAAGAACAAAGCCAGAGGCATCACCCTACCAACTTCAAACTATACTACATGGCTACAGTAACCAAAACAGCATGATACTGGTACAGAGACAGACATATAGAATCGTGGAATAGGTTAGAGAATCCAGAAATAAAGCTGCACACTGACAACCATCAGATCTTTGACAAAGCTGACAATAACAAGCAATGGAGAAAGGATTCCCTATTTAATAAATGGTGTTTGAAGAGCTGGTTAGCCATATACAGAAGTTTGCAATTGGACCCCTTCCTTTCTTCACATACAAAAATCAACTCAAGATGGAATAAAGACTTAAACATAAAACCTAAAACTATAAAAAGCCTAGAAAGAAGCCTAGGAAATACCATTCTAGACACAGGCCTTGGCAAAGATTCCATGATGAAGACTCCAAAAGCAATTGCAACAAAAACAAAAATTGGGAAATGGGATCTAGTTAAACTAAAGAGCTTCTGCATAGCACAAGAAACTAGTGTGAGTAAACAGACAACCTTCAAAATGGGAGAAAATATTTGCAAACTGCGTCCAACAAAGGTCTAATATCCAGAATCTGTAAGGAACTTAAATCAACAAGCGAAATAACAAACAGCCCCAGTAAAATATGAGCAAAGGACATGAACAGACAGTTTTCAGAAGAAGACACACACAGCCAACAAGAATATGAAAAAATGTTCAGCATCACTAATCATTAAAGAAATGCAATCAAAACCATGATGAGATAGCATCTCACACCAGTCAGAATGTTTTTTGTTTTTGACTTTTCAATAATTGCCAAGCCAACAACAACAACAACAAAAACAGGTGCTGGAGAGGCTGTGGAGAAAAGGAAACACATACAGTGCTGGTGGTAACATAAAGTAGTTCAACCACTGTGGAAAGCATTGTGGTGATTTCTCAAAGAATGTAAAACAGAACTGCCTTTCAATCCAGCAAGCCCCTTACTGGGTATATACCCAAAGAAATATAAATCGTTCTACCACAAAGACACATGCAAACATATGTTCATCACAGCACTATTCACAATAGCAAAGACATAGAATCAACCTAGATATTCATCAATGGTGGACTGGATAAAGAAAATGTACATATACACCATGGAATACTACACAGCTATAAAAAAAATCAGATCGTGTCCTTTGCAGCAACGTGGATGCCACTAGTAACATCCTATGTGAATTAATGCAGGAACCGAAAATCAGATACTTCATGTTCTCACTTATAAGTAAGAGATAAACATTTGAGTACTCATGGACACAAAGAGGAACAGTAGACACTGGGGCTTATTTCGGGGTGGAGGTTGGGAAGAGGGTGAGGATCAAAAAACTATCCAGTACTCTGCGCTCTACCTGGGAGAGGAAATAATTTGTATACCAAACTCTAGTGACATGCAGTTTACCCACGTAACAAACCTGCACTTTTAAGAAAACATTTTTAACAGGACCCAATACAAACATAATATCTAACATGTTCAGAATATAATGCAAAGGCGCTTAACATATAGAGAATCAGGGAAATCTGACAAGTTGCTAAGGGAAAAGACAACAAGTACTGGCTACAAGATGACCCAGATGGTGGATTTATCACACAGAAACTTTAAATTGGCTTTGGTAACTGTGATCCAAGAGATAAAGGTGAAAACACTTGCAATGAATGGAAAGATAGAAGTTCTCAACAGAAAAACACGTACTTTAATAAAGGACTCAAGTGGAAAATGGATCGATTTAATAGCAAAGAGAGATGAAAAAAGTGAGTGAACTTAAGATAGATCAATAGAAATAATTCAAACAATATAAATTACCTAAAATAAGAGGGAAAATGGAAAAAAATGAACCAACCCTTAGGGACTTGTAGGACAATATTTGGATTTCTAACATTTGTGTCAGCATAATGCCAGAAGAGGAAAAACAAATATCTGAAAAAAAATATTTGAAGATATAAGGCCTAAAAACTCTCCAAACTTGGTGAAAGACATAAACTTACAGATTCAAGAAACTCAGCAAACTTCGAATGGTATTATTTCAAAGAAAGCCATACCCAGATAATATTATAATCAAATTGCTGATAATGAAATTGTTGGGCATATCAGGAGCTTGTAGTCACCAGTCTGCTCTAACAGGTGAAAAATGGAACAAACTGAAAAATCAGCAGTTCTTCCTGGACCTAAAGAGAAAGGAGGTCATAGGTCAAACCACTGCCCCCAGAAATGGAGAGACAGGTGGATACAGCTAACCATAATTTACTTGAGTGGTAACCAATTAACAAAGTCTTCCATGGGAAGCATTGCTTGTGTAGGAAAACCTGCATTGTATTTGACAAATTGCTGGAGATTCACATTGGACAAGTCTTAGATTTATTTAAAAAACTCCAGGAGGACCTAGTCAGCACAAGGGAGTGAAGAGGTCTTCCACTCTTATCACCTCTTTCTGCTCTACCAGGTTTTCACTGTGAATATTTGAGAAAAATTCCCTTTGCTTCTGGCACAAGGAAGGGAAAAGGAGCCATTTTGAAGTATGCCAGAGTACTCTGTTTTTGTTTTGTTTTTAAATGAGGTCTGCTTTAGAAAAAATTAGTTAAAACACAGTATAAGTGGCCTGGAGTAAGCAAAACACCCAATTCTAGTTCTCTCTAGCCTTTTATTTGAGAAAAGGGGAATATTAAACTCCTGTACCCTCTAGCCATTCTGTTCCAACAAAGAGAGAAGAGAACTGAGCAGCACTTGTGAAGTTCACAGTCCAGAGGCACAGCCTCACTAAAGATTGGGACCTAATCATAACACTGTAGACCTTCCCCTCCCCCTAAACCTTACCGCTTTATTACTGACAATGTATTTATATTCTTTAACCAGTGTGCCATGTCTAGCTATCAAGAAAAAAATGAGAAGATACAGTAAAAAGGGGGAAAAATGGGCTGAAAGAAGAGACAGAGCAAATATCAGAATCAAACTCAGATATGTCAGGGGTGCTGGAATCATTACATTGGGAACTGAAAACAACTATGAATAATAAGCTAAGGGCTCTAATGGATAAAATAGCTTGCAAGGACAGATGGGTAATGTAAGCAGAGAGATGGTAATTCTAAGAATCCAGTAAAAAAACACTACACCAGAAATGAAGAATATGGGGCTGGGTGCAGCAGTTCATCCCTGTAATCCCAGTGCTATGAGAGGCTGAGGTGGGAGGATCACTTGGGGCCAGGAGTTTGAGACCATCCTGGGCAACATACCAAGACTGCATCTCTACAGAATTTTTAAAAAAATAGTTGAACATAGGTGGTGCATGCCTATAGTCCCTTCTTCTTGGGAGGCTGAGGTGGGAAGATCCCTTGAGCTCAGGATTTGGAGTCTGCTGTGAGCTGTGACCACACCCCTGTCCTCCAGCCTAGGTGACAGAGCAAGACTCTGACTCAAAAAAAAAAAAAAAAAAAAAATGTGTTTGATGGGCTTTAATAGACTGGACATGACTGAAGAAACAATGTCCAAGCTTGAGGATGTTTTTAAAAGAATCCTTCAAAACTGAAAAGCAAAGTGAAAAAATACTGGGGTAAACAAATCATAACAGAATATCAGAACCGTGGGGCAACTACAAGAGGTGTAACATACATATAAAAGAAATACCAGGAAGAGAGAAAGGAAAAGATGAAATATTTGAAGCAATGATGACTGAGCATTTCCCAGCCAAACCACAGATCCTGCAAGTTCCTAGTTGAGAAAGCAGAATAAATGGCAGAATAGCTATGTGAAGGCATGCCATTTTTAAACTACAGAAAAATCAAAGGTAAAAATCTTTGAAAGAAGCCAGAGGGAAAAGAAAACACCTCATCTATAGAAGAGCAAAGATAAGAATACCTTTTTCTTAGGGACAGTGCTAGCAAGAAGAGAGTGGAGTGAAACATTTAAAGTGTTGAGAGAATGAAGCCCTACCAATCTAGGATTTTGTACCCTGTTAAATTTTTCCTTCAAAAGAGAAGGATAAATAGAAATTTGCTCAAACAAAGGAAATTTGTTGCCAGTAGACTTGCCATGCAAGAAATGTAAAAAATGGTATAAGTCAGAAACTCAGGTCTACATAAGAAAACATTGGAGAGAAATAAATGAAGGTAAACTAAAACTTTCATTTTTTAATTAATCATTGATCTGAGACAAGTTTATTGAAAATAGTAGCATTAATGCCTTTGATTGTGTGCTTGTCTATATATATACTTGTTTATACTTAAGCAAATACATACATGGTTTGTTTATGGTTTGTTTCACCCTAGTATTTTTTCTCCTTGCTTTTCGGTTTTGGAGGTTTCTATTAAATAAATATATCCTCAAGCTCAGAGATTCTTTCTGGTGTGTACATGTGCTTGTGTGTGCATGTGTGTGTGTATGTATATGCTTATTTATATGTGAAATGCATGACAAATTATACAAGGGATGGAAGGAAGGAATTAGCATTATTTTGCTATTATAAAGTATTCATACTACTCATGAAATGATCTAGTGGCACTTGAAAATGGACCTGAATTAGTTGTAAATGTATATTGCAAACTCTAGGGCTAGCACAAAGAAAAAGTAATGAAAGGAGTATAACCGATGTGGTAAGAAAGGAGAGAAGACAGAATCATGTAAAATGCTCAACTAAATCCACACAAGGCAGAAAAGGGTGGATGACAAAAATAAGAACAAAGAAGTAGAAAACAATAAATATGGTAGACTTTGATCTAATTCTCAGTAATCACTTCGAAGGTCAATGGTCTAAATGTACCAATTAAAGGCAGATTGTGGGAGTGTCTAAAAAAAACAAGACCCAACTTTATTGCTGTCTACATGAAACTCTTTAAATATAAATACATATAGATTAAAAGCATGGGAAAGATATGCCATGCTAACATTAATTGAAAGAAAATGGGATTAGCTATATTAATTTCATACAGCAGATTTCACAGCAAGTAAAGTTATCAGGGATAAAGAGACGTGTGTTCTATAATGGTAAAAGTGTTAGTTCTCCAATTTACCTTATGTCCCTAATAAGAATGACCAAATTCTCAATGCAAATACTGGTAGAACTGTGAGGGAAAAATAGATGAATCACTATTATAGTTGGAGACTTGATTAGCCCTCTATTAGAAATGGCCAGATTTAGCAGGCAAAAAATCAGTAAAGACATTGTTGAACTCAACACCACCATTACTCAACTGAATATAATTGACATCTGTAGACTACTTCATCCAACAACAGAATACACATTCTTCCCTAGCTCAGATAGAACATAGAACATAGAACACATTCTGAACCATGAAACCTTAACAATTTAAAAAGAATACAATCATATAATAACTGTCCTTAGACCACAATGGAATTAAAATCAACAGCAGAAGGATAGCTGGATAATTCCAAAATGCTTGCAGGTTAAACAACACGCTTCTAAATAACATGAGTCAAAAAATCTCAAAAGAAATAGCAAAAAATTTTGAGCTAAATGAAAGTGAAAAATGAAAATTTGTGTGATTTACTGAAAGCAGTGCTTTTACATTTATGGTATTTGATATATTTAGTAATAGAAGGAGAAAGTGCTAGAGTCAGTCTTCTAGACTTTTACCTTAGGAGACAAGAAAAGGGGGAATTAAATCCAAGGTAGGCAGGAGATAAGAAATAGTAAATATTGGAGTAGAAATGAAATTGGAAGCAGGAAATTGATAGAGGAAATCTACAAAACAACTGGTTATTTGAAAAGGTAAAGTAAGCAGAGCTTTAGCCAGGCTTAAAAAAAAAATAGACCATGTAAATTATGAATATCAGATATGAAAGAGGTGATAGCACTACAGATTCCATGGACATTAAAAATGACAAAGGAATACTATGAATAACTCTGTCCCTACAAGTTTGATAACCTAGATGAAATGGACTAATTCCCTGAAAGATACAATATACCAAAACTCACTCAAAAAGAAATAGACAATCTGACTAACTCTGTATTTATCGAGGAAATAGAATTAATAATTAACCTTCCAAAACTAAAAGCAACAGGCTCAGATGGGTTTACAAATAAATTCTACCAAAGATTTAAGAGAGAAACTGTACCAGTTGTTTAGAATTTCCTTCAGAAGATGGAGGCAGAGGGAATATTTTCTAACTCATTTTATGAAGCCAGTGTTAATATCAAAACCAGACAAATGCTCTACAAAAAAACATAGACCAGTATCTCTCATTTCTCAGTGTATGTAGAAATCATCAACAAAATATTATAAAATTGAATTCCAATTCTGTGAAGAAACTCATTGGTAGTTTGATGGGGATGGCATTGAATCTATAAATTACCTTGGGCGGTATGGCCATTTTCACCATATTGATTCTTCCTATCCATGAGCATGGTATGTTCTTCCATTTGTTTGTGTCCTCTTTTTTTTCACTGAGCAGTGGTTTGTAGTTCTCCTTGAAGAGGTCCTTTACATCCCTTGTAAGTTGGATTCCTAGGTATTTTATTCTCTTTGAAGCAATTG
>NW_012101247.1:326908-357237 GCF_000951045.1 Mandrillus leucophaeus
CACAAGTATACATATGTAACAAACCTGCACGTTATGCACATGTACCCTTGAACTTAAAGTATAATAATAATAAAAAAAAAATAAAATTGAATTCAACACTACACAAAAAGACTTATATACCATTATCAAGTGAGATTTGTCTCAAGTATGCAAGACTGATTCAGCTTTTTAAAATTGATATTATTCATCACATCAACAGACTAAATAATCACATCATATCAATAGAAGTTTGCGACCAGCCTGGGCAGCAGAGCAATACTCTACCTCTTAAAAAATAATAGTAAAATAAAAAGAATGACTAAAAAGTGACAGTAATCAAGACAGTGTGGTGAAAGAATAGACATGTGTAGATCAGTGAGGCAGCCCAAAATGGACTTTGTAAGATGCTTAGCAGCATTTCTGGCCTGTATCCACTAAGTGCCAGTAGCAAAACTCCTTCTGTTGGTTGTAACTAGCAAATGTGTCCAGTAGGTGCCAGTTGTCGCTAGGTAAGAGGATTCAGCGGGCCATATATGAGAACTACTGCCCTAATGCACACCTTGAAATCCCTGCATATAACCAGTTGGGTCGTCTGTTCCTTTATGTAAATATAGGCTGATGTTTGTCCTGCTTATTTCCGAAGGTGACCCTAGGCATCAGATGAGATAATGACTTGGAAGTGCTTTGACAAAAATGCCAAACAGATTTTATTATTTTATGTGGTTAGGAATAAGAAAATGCTGCAATAAAAAACTTTGTAAAGGACATGCAGGAGTGAAGGGAAGTAACTAGAATGGTCACAACTGAAGAAAAGCATTTTGAATAGAGATTGAGAAGATTCATATTTAAGGGAAGATGTAAAATGGCTGTTCAAACAGGATCTTGTTGGATGGCATTACTTTGGTGTCACCCAAATCCAGGTTCTGGCCTTCCATTTTTCTGTTCTGTAAAGTTGGTTTTTTCCTTTTCAGTTCTTATTGAGTTGATTGGGGATAGAGGTGATTATTTCCATTAACCCAACCTAAAATAGACTTGAGAAAGGACCAGAATGCTTTTTGTAAAGTAAGAAGTACCAAGCAAATTGAAGTGCCCTGTTTAGCTGGTCAGTGTTTTGGGGTTTTTTGTTCTGTCTCTTCTTACAGAAGAAGGATCTGACATCTTTATGGAAGGTTGTTTGGTGAACTTGTAATCAGAACAAAGCAGTTGTTTGCATTCCTAGTACAGTGTAGTTGGTGACTGATAAATGTTCATGTTGTTTTGGTTTCTTTCGAATATATAGAGAAATCTACCAAATCAAGCAGAACCTTTCACTGGTTTGTCAGGGCACTCTTTACCCTGTCTCTGCCAGAGACACTTTAACAAGTCTTTGATTTTTTTTTTTTCCTGACATATATTTTATACAGACTAACTGGCCTTCTAATAATACTGTTTGTCAAACTAATAATAAATGACAAATTAGGTTATATCATATTCCCTTTATGCCTTTCTGAGGGAATATTCTTACTGCATTCACAGGATAACTTTGGTGTTTGGAAACCTCCATTCAGGAATTTGTTTATAAACTACCTCTCAAGGAAAGGAACCGTGGTGATAGTAGTGTTTTTGTAACAATGACAAATAGCTCTCTTAAACTGATTGTATATAAGAAATAATGAGCAGCAAAAAGGGGTGCACAGTATTGATGTGAAACCTGTTGATTAAATCCAGAATTGAAGAAATCAGCAAGTAAGTAATGTAGAACTGATGCCTTGTCTGATAAAAAAGGTTACGTGCCAAATAATTAGATTTTAAAACATGAGATATTTGTTAGATGAATAATAATAATAACAACACTATTGAAGGAAACCGCTTCCTATAGAAACTAGGCACCCTTCTGTCCTCTTTTTTTCCAGCCACAGCCCTAATTAATTCATATATTCTGCATTTCCATGGTAGCAAGATAGCATCTGTAGATGCTGGTAATTTAGCAGTTGCTAATGGATTATAATAAAAGGTACTATTACAGAAATGTCAGCTGTTATCCTAGAGACCATAGTTCAGGAGACTTTTCTTTTTTCTCTGACTTAATTTATTTATATTTCTTGACATATTTAAGGTGCATGTAGTTTTCACCCAATTTTTTTTATTGAATGGATGCAAAAGAGAGATAAATTTGTTACTAAATACCACTAAAAGGATTGTTTGGAAGCATTTAATGAATAAGTATGATGTGTAATTGCATTCGTTAAGCCATGTATGTTTTCTTAACAAGAAGACCCTATGGTCAGCTCTTGACTGTTCAGGTGCTGTCTAGCTCTTTCTTTGTGACTTGTTTTTGGGCCATATTCCTGCTGTTTTTACCTCTTATCAGTGAATGGATGAGAAGAAAACAAGAGAACTCAAGTTAGTTAGTTTGATATTTATCAGCTGTGTCTATGATAACATTTTTGTAGAGTACATTATTTTTAAATTTATGGAAAAATTTATAATTCTGAAGGTTAAATTTTCTGTGAAACAAAATATTTGTTCACCATGATAAGAATGAACGATTTGCTTTTCTCATTCCCTGGCCATCTTGGTGGCTGTTCATGGTTGGGGGCCATCTGGTACCTAAGCCAGGCAGATGATGGTGGCAAAAAAGATGGAAAAGTCACTGGAGTTGATCAACTCTAGGCTCCAACTTGTTATGAAAAGTGGAAAGTACATGCTGGGGTACAAGCAGATTCTGAAGATGATTAGATAGGAAAAAGCAAAATTGGTCATCCTCACTAACAAGTGCCCAGCTTTGAGGAACTCCCCAATAGAGTACTATACCATATTGGCCCAAACTGGTGTTCATCACTACAGTAGTAATAATACTGGACTGGACATAGCATGTGGAAAATACTACAGACTGTGCAACACTGGCTATCATTGATCCAGGTTATTCTGGTATCTTTGGAAGCAGGCCAGAAGATACTGGTGAAAAGTAAACCATGCAAAATAATTTTTCTTTAGTAAAACTTGTCAGAGGTATATGCCTCTAATCCCAGCACTTTGGGATGCTGAGGTGGGAGGATCACTTGAGGCCAGTAGTTGGAGACCACCCTGGGCAACATAGTGAGACCCTGTCTCTATAAAAATAAAACAAAAAATAAATAACTGGGCATAGTAGTGGTTGCCTGCTGCCCCAGCTACTCAGGAGGCTGAGGCAGGAGGATTTCTTGAGTCTAGGAGGTTGAGGCTGCAGTGAGCCAAGATTGCATCAGTGTACACCAGCCTGGGTGACAGAGTGAGACCCTGTCTTCAACAAGAAAAAAAGAATAATCTATTTTCACCAGAAGCAACCTATCTATGGGATTAAACAGTGAAGAAGAAAGAAGAGAAAAAGTAAATGGAAAAATTGGATTTTATGCTGAATATTCTTTGACTAATATAAAGTTTGGGGAGACAGAAGACACATGCAGTTGTATGTGCTTTAATATTTCTGTAGTCCTGAATAGATGTGTAATAAATTAGTAGTTTCTGCAGTCCTGAATAGATGTGTAATAGTAATACTAATTAGTATTAGTAGAATGATGAAAACAAAACTGAGTAGAAAGCTATATGTTTAGGGAGATGGCAGAATGGTATTAGAAATTAACACCAATTACATAGAATTAGCATGTCTGTATAAATAAAATGGTTTAAAAGTATTTGGAAACAATATTAACTATGTTTACTATGTTTAAATAATATACTCATTTTGTTACTGAAGAGTAAAGTTCTTTCAAATAAACATGGTTCTTAGATACAAAATACATGTATCAACAACAGCAACAGCAACAAAGTGAGACCCCATCTCTACCAAAATAAAAAATTAAAAAATTAGCCAGGCGTGGTGGCGCGTGACTGTAGCTACTTGGGAGGCTGAGGTGGGAGGATCACTTGAGCCCAGGGGTTCAAGGCTGCAGTGAGCTGTGATTGCACCACTGTACTCCAGCCTGAGCACAGCGGAAGACCCTATTGCTTAAAAATAAAGAAGAACTTATGTAGTAAACTAGCACTTATGCTTTCCTCATGCGTCCTATACATTAGCTAACTGAATCCTAAAGCCTCTTGGTATCACCCCCGATTTACAGTTTTGTACACTGGGAACCAGATAAAAGTCATTTTCCCATGGTTACATATGAAGTGTAAGTGGCAAAGCTGCAACTCAAATATTGTTCATTATTGAAATTCAAACATGTTCTGTCTATATGACACATAACATATATGATTTACTTTGAGTTTATTTAAATTAATTTCCCTAAGAATTGTAAAACTAAGTCTTTAAGATTTATAAATCTCATAATTTGAGAAAAAAAGCTTTTTGTCAACTTTGAGATTTAGCTTTTGATAGTTACGTGGCTCTGATATCTTATCATGAAGACTTCATTTTCCTTTCATTGACTTCATTTTAACTTGCAAGCTTAGTTCATGAAACTGCCTGACAAACCCAAAGCAATCTTCTGCCTCTTATGAACAAACTCATGAGTCTTTCTTATCCATAGGAGTACATTTACTGTAGTATGCGTCATCATAATTATGTGTTTCTATTAATTGTACTTTTTTGTCTCCAGCTACATCACTCGGTTCCTTGTATTTTACATTTTATGTGTAGGCATGGCATTTTATTCTTGGTTGTGTTAAACATTTTCTGAATAAGTGATGGATTATTATTGCTTATTTATATCTTAATTCTACCTCTAGAACATAGTGGGACATCTTCTCCCAGTGAATATTTATTAGGTGGAGTCTGAAGGAGCTGATAGTCTTTAATGCTTTATCCCTTTCTTTAAAAGTACATGTTATTTCTCTGACCAGACATTGATGTACTACTCAGTTTTCCTTTAGGATAGAGATATTTTAAATAAGTAGAACTAACAGGAATATGTGTGGGTTTGTTTTATGACTAGCTTTGGGGCCATTTACTAAATGTTATACTCAATACAGTTTATTCTTTTGCTCATTGCATTATACATCATGAGATGCAGGCCTGAAGATTTCTGGGTCACCTCTTTGCCTGGAGAGAGTGGTAGGTTCCAGGGACTCCAAGTTAAATTTGTAAATATTTAATCTCAAACCTCTACATTTAGTTACTTTGATTAGGATGATCCGTTTAATATGTGTGTGTTTTCTTAAGTTGTTTTGAATGTGTAAGTTTTCTAAAGCTTTTTGAAGAGTGTGCCAAGTATAAATACTTTTAGAGGGACTGTTTAGCCACATAAACATGAATATTAGGATTAGACAGTCTTGCCATTTACTGACTGTGTGACCTTGGGTGTTTTGTCACGCTGGTTGTAAAATGGGGCTAACAATACCTATTTCAATGTGTTTTTGTGAGATTTTGAAATAAAACACGTTTGTAAAACCTTCCTCATGGTAGGGTATTTAAGAAATTATTGTTTAACTCCTGAGTCATCTTATCTCCATTGTGGTTATGTTTTGTAATGAAGTATCACAATAGAATATTTGTATCCTCTGAAAATAGCTGGCCCTTTGGGTCACTTCAGGTTGTGATAGAGAAGTTATAAGGTATCCAAGCCATGTAGAACATTATTATAGAGTCTTAGATGACAGCTAACAATTTTTGTTTGATTGTTTGTTTGTTTGAGACAGAGTCACTCTGTTGCCCAGGCTGGAGTACAGTGGTATGATAGCAACCCACTGCAGCCTTGATCTCCTGGGCTCAAGTGATCCTCTTGCCTCAGCCTCCTGAGTAGCTAGGACTACAGGCATGCACTACCATGCCTAGCTAGTTTGTTTTATTTATTTATTTATTTTTGTAAAGATGAGGTTTCACTATGTTTCCCAGGCTAGTCTGGAACTCCTAAGCTCAGGCAATTTTCCTGCCTTGGCTTTCCGAAGTGTGGGGATTATAAGATAGTTGTGAGCCACCATGCCTGGCAACAATAGTTTATAAAAGGGCAGATTGTGCAGGGTGGCAGAGAGATTTGAGTAAGTTATTAACATAGCCAGAATGATCCATAATTATTGTGTTCTCTCAACAATTTATTTTCATGTCGATATTGCTGTTCAGGTAGCCTCCTGTGGACTGGAGTTACCTTCATTTTGCTTTCTGGTCTCACTTAAATATGCTGCTCTATCTTTGCATTTTTTAGTATCTAAAATTTAAGCTTTTCAAGATAAATATAACTTTCTGGTATCAGTATATACAATATTTGCTGAATGAATTAGAAATAAAAAACTGAGATTATTTTACTGCATCACTTAATTTTAAGGATATCAATATTTAGTTTTTAAATGCTCCTTTTAATCAGTATTATTCCGTTTTAAGAAAAAATAATTTTTCTTTGAAATGATCAATTTTTAGATTGGATTTTATTTGATAAGGTTTGATTTAATTAATTGACCATCAGTTACAGGTTTTTGAAGGATTTCTAGTAGTACAATAATGATTCACTGTGATTTTTGATGTTGTTTCTTACCACTAACACTTAGTCTTTTGTGATAGCCTTGAACAGCATCCTTGATGGAAACAGTAACAAGTTTGATGAAATATTTTGCTCTATTTGTTATGGTGGCAAGTCAATCTACTGATCTTTTCCTATGAGATGTAGCTTGCTTGTGGTAGATTCCAATTTTGGTAATTTTAAGAAGGCAGAAGAACACTGTGGGACACTTAAATGAAGTTTCCTTGATTTTAAAAAGAATTTCGTTGCACTGTGGGAGTCTGTTAGTCTCTTTCAGAGATTATTGTCATTTTTGTTCTTTCCTTCTTTTGTCAGTAAGTAATGACTCCACATTAGGTATTTTTATTTACATTGAAATATATCAAAATAATGATTACTATTTATTTTTGAAACTTATATGTTAAAAAATTAAGACTACTTTCTTGTGACAAGTGGATTAGGGATATATGTGTATGTATGTGTGAGTGTACATATTAATATATATGTATACACAGTACACATAATATAGTATATGTATTTTAGAGACAGGGCTGTCTCTCTGTCACCCAGGCTGAAGTACAGTGGTGCGATTATAGCTCACTGCAGCCTTGAACTTGTGGACTCAAGTGATCCTCCTGCCACAGCTGCCTGAGTAGCTGGGATCACAGGTGTGCACCACCATGCTTGGCTAATTTTAAAAAATGTTTTGTACAGACAGGTTCTTACTGTGTTGCCCAGGCGGATCTCAAACTCCTGACTTGAAGTGATCCTCTCACCTTGGCCTCTGAAACTGCTGGGATTATAGGCATGAGCCATCATACCATGCCTGGCCATATATTTTATATTTTAAATGATATTTATAATTGGTACTGAAGAATTCTCATTCAAAAATCACTGGAGAGAAATAATTCGAAGTTTGATATATTTCGTGTAAGAATGGATGTTTGATTTTTTAAAAAAGTAAAAAATAGTTAATGGGATTATAGTCAACATTTTTCTGGGGTAAGCTGAATAAAACATGAAGTCAAGTCTTTAACATATTTGGATTTGCACACCTTAATTAGCCCGTCCTCTATGACTTTCTTGTTGGAGTCATTATTCCAGTTATAAATAGCCCCGGCTTGGTCATCCAAATGAACGTGCATGGCTATTGTCATTTCATTGCTATGGCAATTTTGCAATTAGTGTGGTAGTTGCTGGCACACTTCTGGGCAAGGGTTTTGAATCACTGACTTGGAAGTGGAAGAATAAAACTGCTTTCACAGCTGCTGTGTGATTCTGAATAGAGACATAGCAGCTGCTTTTTTTTTTTCTTCAGTTTTTTTTTACTAATTTAGATGTAGGCATTATGCTTCAGTGAGTTGTTGCCAGGAATGTCTCCTTGTTCCCCTGTCTGTCAAAGGAAAACTAATGTGGATTTCAAGTAAATATTGGGGCATGTTGTTTGTGAAAGTCTGTGAAAGTTTCTTTTACTTCTTGTGAAAGAAAGTAGTCCTGTAACTGGTTTTTCTGTCTATCCTTTATCTTCAAAACGGAAATGTCACAAGTTGTGGAATAATCAGTAACTGACAAATAAATTTCACTGGGAGATTTTTAGTTACTGAAATGTGTGGATTTGTCCCATTTCTAGGGATAAAATAAAAAGTTGATTGGAGGCATTAATGAAGGCGTATCTATATAAAATAAACTGTAAAATAGGTACCAGAAAAATGGTATTTATAGAATCATTAATGAAGGGGTATCTATATAAAATAACTTGTAAAATAGATACTGGATGAATGGTATTTATAGAAGCATTAATGAAAGGGTAGCTATAAAAAACAACTTGTAAAATAGATACCAGAAAAATGGTATTTATAGTGGCTGGCCTGCTATTAACTTTTTTGATCAATGTCACTTAAAATGTGAGTTATAATGGCTCCGTATTCTTCCACCACTAAGTTCTCATAAAGATAGATAAAGCAGAATAAGTAAATCAGTCTTTCAAAAGGAACACTTTTCTCTAAATTTAGAGCATAATTAATGTTAATGTCACTCTCGAATATTTTAGGAAAATTTTCTCCTACAACTTTAATTTGGATGTTTATACTAAACCCTTTAATTTTTTTTTTCTAATAGCTTAGTACTTTTATTGTAAACATGGAAACTCAGTGTAATTTTCATCTAGAAATATGGAAGCTTATACAATGCAGTAAAACTTAGTTTAGCCATTGATTTCTCTTCTGGAAGTACTCCTAAAATTTCTTAGAGTGTCGACGTTTTAAGTTACAAACGTCTTCTATTTTTTTCCGGATAGTCCGCAGATATATATGCTTTTTTTTCTGTTTTTCATTATCAGCAAATAATTAGTACTTCTTTACATCAGTATCCATGTTCACAAGTGATGGATCTTTTGAGGTTTTGAGATTTTTTTTCCCCTGAAGCTACAAAAATAAGAACATAATACATTTAGTGTTTTTCATGAATAATAATCTTGATTTCTGCTCAGGGGACTACCCTCTACCATCAGCTAGGACAGATTAAATTGAAGATTGCAGGATTTCTGATTATAAAACCGTGGCCTCACAAGACCACTTATCTTATCTCTTAAAAACTTAAGAAGCTTAATTTTGGTGTGTATTTTTTAACCCATCAATTTTTAACAGTTGACTTTTGTGTATAATAAGAAATAGGGGTTCAATGTTATTTTTTTACACATAGATACCTAGTTGTCTCACTACCATTTATGAACAGGTCCATCTTTTCCCCCCGATCTCCAGTAGCTCTTCTGTTGTATATCAAGAACTGATGGTGGGTGTGTCTCATTCTGGGCTTTCTATTCTGTTCTAATGGTCTTTCTTTTTCTGTGTATACTGTGTTTATTATAGTAACATTATAGTAAATCTTGATATGGGGAAGGAGAAGTCCTCCTTTATTTTTCAAGAGTAGTGACTCATCTTGGCCCTTTGTCCTTCCAGCAAAGTATCAACTTTTAAATTTCCTTTTTTTTTTTTTTTTTTTGGATTGTTAAATTTGAAACCCCCCACAAATTTATTTGGGTTTTAATGTCAGCTGTATTAAATCTGTATATCAATCTGGAAAGTATAGTCATCTTTTGATGTTCATGGGGGGTTGGGTTCAGCACCCCACTTGTGTGGACACCAAATTCTGTGGACGTTCAAGTCCCTTGTATAAAATGGTGTAGTATTGGCATATGTCCAACACCTGTGCTTCCGTGTACCTTAAATCATCTCTAGATTACTTGTAGTACCTAATACAATGTAAATGATATGTACATAGTTGTTACACTGTATTTTCAAAACTCTGTATTATTTTTTATTATTGTGTATCTTCCCCAGAATGACCCTCTATGTTTCCAGTTATGTTTTTTGCCTCAGTGTTTATGTTGTATGGATTAATATGGCTATCTTCACTTTTGTTTAGACTTTTCTCTGTTCATGTTTTTTATCCTTTTGCTTTTAGTCTTGTTCCTGTCATTTTAAGTTATGTTTCCTGTACAAGACTAAAGTATAAATTTTAAGTCCAGGCTGATTGCTCTTCTTTTTACTTGGTACATTTGATTCATTTATACATATTAGATCTACCATTTTCTGTTGCCTTTTCTTTCCCAGCTTATTTATGCTTCTTTTTCTCTCCTTTTTGCCTTTTTGAATTGCCTTGCATGTGTGTATATATATATTTTTTCATACAATTTTTTTCTCAAGTAGTTTGGAAGTTATATTTGCATATATTTTTAGTAGTTGCACTGAAATTTTACTCATACATATTTAACATAAGAAAATCTGAAGTTACATAATATCTTTATCCTTATTCTGAATAATATATGCAACTTAAAGCACATTAACTTTCTTTAACCTTCTCCCAATTTTAGTTCTATTGTTGTCACGTCTTTTGATTCTCTTTTCTTGAGTTTGCATTTATACACCACAAGATACTGTTAATGACTTTAAAATTTGTTTTCTACATTTTACCATTTTCTATGCTCTTGATTTCTTCCTGCATCTTTATTCTTGCACTATGCATTTGGGATCATTGTTTATCTAAAATACACTTTCAGAATTTCCTTATTTAGGGATTTTGCCCTTGTTCTTGAAAGATATTTTTTTCTGTTGGACTAGAAACATAAGTTGATTGTGCAATGAAGATACTATTTTACTGTTTTCTGGATTCCGTTATTACTGCTGAAAAGTCAGCTGTGGTTTAATGAAGAAATTCTAGCAGCAGTGAGAATATTGAGTATGCCGAAAATAAAGTGATTATTTCTTGTTTCCTACTTTTGTATTTAAAACCAAAACAAAAACTAAAGCAAAAAACAACCCAGTATACATGGGAATTTTCCTTTCTGCTTTGATTTCTGATCCCTTTCCATAAGTATGAAGATAAACACACAAGCTTAAGGTTGAGCATACCTAAAGAAAGGAAATCTTAGGATTTTGGGGATCCTTTACAACTTGCCACAACAAATGTAACAAAAGGAGGTTTTTAAGTTTTTGCATTTACTGCTACTTATTTAAGTAGTTTTCATCAAGTTAAAGTTAGCCCTTTGAAAATCAGTGTAAATTATCTTCAGCCATATACCTATCATATATTATTTACTTGTCGTCTATTCATCATCCTTCCACATCTGTCTATATGTCTGTGATACCTTGAGCTATCTATCCATCCATGCATCCATCCATCCATCCATGCATGCATGCATCCATCCATCCATCCATGCATGTATCCATCCATCCATGCATCCATCCATGCATCCATGCATCCATCCATGCATCCATCCATCCATGCATGCATCCATCCATCCATGCATGCATCCATCCATCCATCCATGCATGTATCCATCCATCCATCCATCCATCCATCCATCCATCCATCCATCCATCCATCCATCCATCTATCCATCCATCTATCCATCCATCCATCCATCCATTGCTACAGATTTTCATCCACAATTTCTGGCTTACAACTCCCACAGCCCTTTGTTACAGTCTTTAAAAAATAATATCGGGGCCCTTTGAGCCTCAGAAGTAGGATCAGGAAACAGAATCTATCTCTCCCTGGCCTTCTCTTGATCTTCTTTCACTGTCCAAGACAGGACTCTAATCTTCCATTGTGGATTATAAGGCCCGCAGTCCAGAGAGGGTCCTCCCCATACCCTTGGAGGAAGAAATGCCACACAGAAGGGTCAAGAAGAATCCAACAGGCCTTTCTGGGTTTCCTCATTCATTCTGTTAGTGTAAGATCATACCCTTTTTGTCTGATCACATTTTGACATAGTTATCCTTGCTTCAATCATGCCTTTTCAATGAAGTCTCCATAAAAGGCCCAAGAAGCTAGCTGAACACCTGGAGGTTCCTGGAGGGTGGCACATTCAGGAAGGGCATGGAAGCACTGTGCTCCTTCCCCATACATTGTCCTATGTATTTCTTCATCTACATCCATCATTATGTCCTTTGGAACAAACCAGTGAACAACTTTCCCTTAGTTCTGTGAGCTGCTCTAGCAAGGAAATCAAACCTAAAGGGGGAGTTTGGGAACCTCAACATGAAACTGATTGGTCAGAAGTTGATTGTTGTGGTGTGAGAGCAGAGGAAAAACAGTTTGAGGTTTTCCATACTCAATGTGTATCTGTTTTATCTTTCTATATGTCTGGCTTTTCTGTCTGTCATCCAGTTTTCTGTCTACTTCCTCTGTCTCCTCTGGCATAGGGTGTTGACTCTGTATAAATGAAATGTATTGAAATGTGCCATTAGCATACTTGTAGATGGAGAGTTTATGAAATCTAATAAAAAAGGATAAGACAATGGAGCTAGGTGTTTTACAATCAAATCATTGAGGTAAAGTATGAGTGGCAGCAGTGCCAAAAGTTTTATTACCTCATCATATGTCAAAGGAAATCACTACCTCTATTCTGGCTGTATCAGTGTCTCAGAGTTACTGCAGCAGAAATAAGTGATAATGCTGGCATTCGTGCCAGCCAATTTGTGCAAGAGCTAGGCTCTGTTGGCTGAGTCACAGCTGCCACTAGATCTACAAGTAGAATGAAAAGATGTTTATTAGCCATGGAGAATAATACATGGGTTTATTTTAATCAGCTTGTCTAAAGCCAGCCTAAGAGAGATGATACTGCCCTTTTCACAGTCATTTGACTTGTTCATGAAGTATTTGTCATATAATGTGGAGTCTATTTCTCAGAATATTATGAGCCAGAGTTACAGCATCTTACATCTTGCTTATCACTCTTCATAAGTGTTAGGTAGCTATATAATCTTTTTCAGCCCTACAGGAAAAAGTTTGTTCAAATGTTGTAAAATGTTTCACCATAACTAGTGCCTGCAATTTCAAAGAACTAAGCAATTTGGAGTTATGTGTATATAGCTGGTTTACTGAAGAACAAAATATGAAATTGGTTAAGTCTATTAAAATAATTTTGGCTACATGGTAAAGAGAATCGAATGACCTTCCCTCTTTTTTTTCAGTCCATTCCCTTTTATCTTTAGTGAGATCTAGCTTTATGGTGAAAGCCAGGTGATACAGAACTACAGCTCCAAAAACCAGACTTTTTGTTTCATTTTAGGATGGCAGTTTCCTCATTGCTCTGTAACAAACTTTTCTATTTTCTAATTTAGAAGTATCTTGGAAGATCAAGTGCAAAAGGTATGCATGTAGAAAATAATTCCCTATTTTGTAGTTATAAAATAAGGGAAAGTGAAGGTTAATTTGGCTGTGTTTTTCCTCAAACATTGGAAAACTGACTGTAGTTAGAGGACTGTGGTTGCCATGGATAATCTTTGAAGACCCTGGGAAAACAAGTTATGTAACATTGTTTGTAGATCTTAAAGACATGCCTTTTTCTTCTGCATGTTTACTTGGCTAAGATTTTACTATATATTTATATGTAATATATATATAATATATATATAGCAAATTATCTGTCTGTCTATCTATCTGTCTATCTATCTATCTATCTATCTATCTATCTATCTATCTATCTATCTATCTAGAGAGAAATTTTCCAGTGTAAGCAGCAGAGGGACATTTATACACCCTAGATAGAAAGATAATATTAGAAGTGGTTGATAAAGATAGTATCTGTTGTTGAGTGGCTTTTATTATTTTTACCACTTAAAAATTCAAAGGCTAGGACCATTCAGTCTAAGTTTCAGACACAGGAAATAATTAGCAGAGATCTTTGGTAATTAAGGTGGACATTATGTTGCTCTATAATCTGTGCCTCTTTGAATGTTGAAAAAATAAGTAGAAATTTTTGTTTAAAAATTACTCAGGCATAGTGTTCCAACTAAGTGAAATTCTTAGCCATTGTTATCACATGCTAGAACAGAAAAAGACTAGTTAGTGCCTTGAAGTGGTTATCAGAGAAGTCAAGAAATTCTACCAATGTAGCTCAAGAAATATGTTACTTACAACTAGGAAAATAGAACCATTGGAAAAATGGCTAAGGAAACACTCAGCAGTGTACTTATTTACCTGGATTTCTGTAGTCCAAATTAAGTAAAATATTAAATAAAACACTTGAGTCACAATAATTTTCCCTCAAATATCTGTAGTTGTTGCTCTATGTCATTTCATATTATCTGCTTTTTATTACTTTGTTGACAAGATGTTTTTTCTTCCTGCCCCATCCATAAAAATTTTTTAAATCAATTTTTATTAACCTTGCAAATCAGAAAATTGTATAGGATGTTTCCAGCTTTAGCGCCTATACCTGAGCTCATTTATTTTTCTTATAATGGTTTCTTTCTCAACAATACATTTTATCATTGCAATTTCCTTTGCTTTCTGATCATGGAGAGCATATTAAATTGACTTTCTATACTTCTGATTCAGACTTCACACAGCTTCATTTCTACTTTTTACTGTGTACAGAATTGGGTTTACTTTTGTTATTATTTATGTATTCTGCTATTAAATCCGTGTGTTTTTACAGTCCTTCCTTGTGCTACTCATTTCCCTATTTAATTTTAGCCTATTGTCTTGTGATTTGATTCCCTCCTCTTGGCTCTTCGTTTCTGCTTTGTTTTTATTTTTATTTTTATTTTTTTGAGGCCCTTTTGCCTTCTGGGTTCTACTTTTTAGGCAAGGTCACGTCATCTTATACTGAAGAACAGCTTAAAAAATTGGGAGGGACTGTGTTCATTTATTATTTTGCAACTCTAGTGTTTCCTTCAATAGTTTCTTCTATTTTACTCCTCAGCCCTTTATTGCATGAGCATTTCTACAGCTAAATTCTAGTCCTGGGCTAGTCATATTCTGTACATATTTCTTGTGCATTTCATTGACACCTATGCAATTATCATCTGTATTCAGGTGATTCACATCCTTTTAGCTCTGATTTAGGCCACACTGTTGTTCTTAGAACATTTGCCTGTAGATGTCACATAGAGTTAAATATGATGAAGCACCACTTATGTTGCTGCTTGTTAAATTCACTGCCTTGGGGAAAGCATATTGATTTCTTATTAACCTTTGTGCATTCCACTTTTCAGGTGGAAACACATACTGCTTCTGCTTATGTAGCACTTCATACAGTGATCTTTCCCATATTTTTTATAACCTCTTAAATCTATTTTAGGAAATTTCTTGAATATCAATTTCTTTTTTTGCCATCACTTCCTGTCAAGAAATTGTTTCTTTCTCTGTGTTTTTCCCTGGCCTTTCTCACCCAGTGTTGTTCTCTTTATAACACTACTATTATGATACTAAACTTAAACTTAATTTAATTGATGAACATCCTGTCCAAAAAGCAGAACTTACTTCCAATATCTGAAAGCTACAAGCTTTCCATTCTAGTGTGTATGTAAGACTCTAGTATGGAATAAGAAGGGAATGGTTACGTAAGTTATATCTTAGTATTGGAAATTATACTGTTATTTAAAATGATTTTGTACTACAAGGATGCCAAACCAGGGTTTGTTGTATGTGGCTTTGTAGAGATGTGTTTTGTTTGGCTGTTTTTTGGCCTGTGGAGTGTGTTGTGCCTTAGTTGTTATGGAAGCAGCTTAATATCTTCCACTCAGTTGGTCTTCTATATTAGTGGTACCTGCCTAGCTTATGTAACAAGTTTGAGACCCTTTGAGTATTTTAAAGAGAAGGAAAATGCAGTATGAGTGAAAACTATAGATTTGTAGAAAAAATACTGACAGTTATAAACAAATTTAAATAGTGGTTATCTATGAGTGATTCGAGGTGATTTTTATTCACTTTACTTCTTGCCTGTAGTTTCCAAATTTTCCCTGTTGAATATCATTAAGGAAACCAATCAGTTAAAACCAATCAGTTAACACTAGTTTAAAAGAATATAGTTTTGTGTATGCATTCCATAGTACTAATCAATAACTTTTCACTAATCAATACCTTACTCTATGCCCTTAGGCTTGACACTTAGGCAATTTATAGTACAGAAGATATGTGAAATCTGATCATTCCATTAACAGGCTTGTAGTCCTGCTTGGAGAGACAAATGTGATACAGGCTCTACTGAGATGTTACCAGTGAAAAAGGACATAGACAGAGAGAATATTCTCAAGCAGTCTAACAGAAGTGGCCATTTTAGGCCATGGGAGACTGCAATGAGTTGAAGGGCTGATGACATGTTTGTAATACTATGTTAAGAGCTCTTTAAGTCTGTAGACCATTGATGCTGCTAGTTATTTCTATAGAGAGAATCTTTTCTTATAACCTGACTCTTCTGTTACAGGCATTTTATGTTGGTATTTGGTGCACTTTGAAGTTTCCCAGCATCTTTTCTGAGTGTCCTAAGCCTTATTAGAAAAAAGTAGAAACTGAATTCTAGATTGTTAACAATGTAGTAACCGTAGATACTTGACTGTTTAGAAAAATGTAAACATATCAGCCCTGAGCAAGACAGCCAAACCAAAACAACTACAGCGAGGGATACTGATTCCTTTGACAGATTCTGTTTCTTTTTATTAAAATTATTTCTTTAGAGATGATAAAGCAATAATTTACAAAATGAAATTAGAACATCATAATCCTTCTTGTTCAAGAAGCATTATTATTAAAAGGTAGCTTCATGTGCTTCTTAGAAGCTAATTAGTTGCTGCCTGGCTTATCATGCTGAGAGACAGCTGTGATTCATGGGTATTTATCCATCACAACAGGATTTTCTAATGGTATTTGGTTATGAAATTATTTATACTTCTGATTCAGGCCTTTAAAAGGGCTTCCAGCCGTTTTTGAAAGCCAACTTCTGCACTCCAGAGCGTTTTGTGCTGTTGAGATGGTGAATCAGCTTGGCAGCATGGTAGTGTATGAATCCGGTCGCACTGCGGTGTCTAAGATGCAGTTTTCTGGTGAAACTTCTCAAGCCAAGTGTGATAATGAGTGTTCATTGATGGAGGTCTTATAATTTTGTAGGAAAGTTTCTAAGAAACTGAGCTTTTTCAAAATATTTAGAAATAACACCAACAGAGATTTTTGTGGTTGTATTTACTGTAATAAGCTGTTAACAGGAATTTATACCATTATATTCCTTATGTTAATTTCAATGTATGAGTTTAGTATGGACTATTAATAGCTTGTTTTTTCTTTATCAGGCATTTATTTTCTTTGGTTAGTAATTAGAATAGGAAAGAAAGCAAAAGCTCTTCACAGAACTCTCCTGCACTTTAAATATTTAAATCATATTTAAATGTTATTCATTACATTCATTTTTAAAGCACCTAACTCTTCATTTTGAATATCTCAAATCATCATCTTTGAGTTATAGTACCAGAGCAAAAATGTGAGCCTTGATATATTTTCTTTCTTTAAAACAGATATTAGGTAAATAACGGGGGAAGTTTTGCTCATTTATTTGAATATTTCTGTGGTTTGTATAAATTGAGGGCAGAATTACACAGATACATAATAGTGATTTGAGACAGACTCTAAAGATAAGCAGTAGTTTTACTTAACCATCCCTCCTTAATTGGAATAATGAGCTTTGTCAAGGGACAAAATTCCATTTGTTTTCCCAAAGTGGAAAGTAGATTTTGGGGTGACAAAGCCTTCATGTCCAAGGTTTTCCAAAAGTGAACTCCATGTTTAGAAATCCATAAATTATAGTTTGCATGGGTTGCTTTTATTAATAGCAAGGTGTTAACAGGCCCTGTGTTTAACATGTGTGTATTGGACAGACGTGAGTAGACTGAGCACGGATCCTCCTACTTTTCCAGTTTCATAAAGCGGTTTTATGGTTTAAACTTGTCCCAAATTATACAATTAATCATAATCAGTTTTCGTTTTTCTTACTAATTGTTCCAAGCTCTTTAACATGATGTCTAGTGGCAGTAAGTCACTTAGCAGGCAATAGGGGCAGGGAAGAGAGAAGACTCCTCTGCTCCTAGAAGTTTATGTATGCTAGTCAAAGTAATAAGGTCAAAAATAAAATGTTTCTGAGACATTTCCAAAGGATCACATAGGCATAACACCCAGCCCTTGAATGGCATTACAAAGGTTAGGGGACCTAGATCTGTGAGACCCATTTTGACGTTAACTTGCCTTGTGACTTTCTGAAAATCCCTTTATATTTGTCTCTGGGGCTGGGCTGCTTTACCTTTCATAGGGGGATAATAAATTATATCTGTCCCACCAGCCTGTTTATAGAATGATTTTATTTATTTATTTATTTATTTTGAGATGGAGTCTTGCTCTGTCACCAGGCTGTAGTGCAGTGGTGCAATCTTGGGTCACTGTAACCTCCGCCTCCCGGGTTCAAGCGATTTCCCTGCCTCAGCCTCCTGAGTAGCTGGGATTACAGGCACGTGCCGCCATGCCTGACTAATTTTTTGTGTTTTAGTAGAGACGGGGTTTCACCGTGTTGGCCAGGATGGTCTCAATCTCCTGACCTCGTGATCCACCTGCCTTGGCTTCCCAAAGTGCTGGGATTACAGGCGTGAGCCAGCTGCACCCAGCCTGGTAGGATGATTTTACATGATAAGACAAAATGGTAACATACAAAGCCTTTAAAAATAACATAGTATTGAAAGGTAAGATAGATATTTGCTGGTCATCTACCTTCTCAGTTCCCCCTCCTAGTCTCTTAATTGTTAGACTGTTTCAGGATTCTATTCTAAGCATTCTTCTCATATGCCATTGAGTAATCTTATCCATTTCCATAGTTTCAGTTATGTGCATTGTCCACATAGAACCATCCTTTGAGCTCCACCTAGTTGTTTGACTTCCAAGCCCTACCTGGCCAAATCTCAGTTTGATGTTGCATTTGAAGAAATATAGTCCAGCAACTAAAAGCAATAGTATGCCAGAACTGCTCTTAACTTACTTCTCTTGAAGAATATAGTAGCATGTAGGTTACAGATCAGCATTATTTCTTAAAACCGCTATCATCTCCTCACTTCCACACTCGAGGCTTACTCCCTTTGTTACAGGCTCCCATTTTCTCCAGACTGACCCCGAGTCTCTCACTCACAACTGTTTTTTGTCTTTTTTTACTCTTCTCCCTACATACCTCATCATTTGCCCATGTTTTCTTTTCTCCACCCTTTTTTTTGCCTAGCATGATAAAAGCTCAAGAACTAGACTGACGAAGACCAAATTCTCCTTTGAGGATAAAGGAGAAGACAGGTTATTCTGGCGAAGACCTTATTGGGTAGGGGGAACAGGGAGGGGGTGGGACTACTCACGTGTAAATAATCTATATTCCCAGCACACCATCAAGCAGGCCACTTACTATCTACTTCTATATTTCACAAAGCGCCTCTGACTCAATCCATCTATGACCTGACCTTATTATCTTGTACTCAAACTTCATTTTTGCCCCTCCTTATCCTTGTACAAAGTGCCCATCATGCTCCTAATTGTTTTCCTGACGTCGAAACATCATCCTCAGCTTCTTTCTCTCCTTATCCTTCACATGCTATTCATATTCTCTTTAACCTAGATACCAAAGACATAATTCTCAAATCTCTTCATTTCAGTCCATCTCCATTGCTGCCACTGTACGTGTTGCTTCCCTGCAATCAATTTTACATACTCCAACCAGAATGATCCTTTAAAAACATGAACCTGATCATGCATCTTCCTCTTCTACCCTATTCAGAGGCTTGTGTGTGCCAAGCCCTTAATTTGGCATTTAGGAGCCTTTACACTGTGGTTGATCCTTGCTCATTTCTCTAAAAGTAGTCCGCCACCTCTTCCTCAGCAGGATGCATTTCTTCCTGCCTGAAGGCCCTTATCTAAGCTGATCTGATTGTCTGCAGTACCTCCCGACTCTTCCCTACCTCCAACCTACTCTCACTTTCTTATTCACTATATCTCAGCTTAAATATGACTTCTATCCAAGGCCCTGCTGACTCCTCAGGCTGGGCTAGTCCCTTTGCTATAGCCTGATGTTCCTCACACTTCCCCTTTGACAAGACCCATCCCACTCGAGCAGCAGACCCTAAGCTCCATGAGGACAGAGCTCATGTCTCTCTCCTAGAGCACTGTCACCAAAGTGCTTAACACAGTGCGGAGCTCAGACCCAGTGTCTGATGAATACTCACTGATTAATGGATGCTGCTTCCATGACTCAGGCACCCTCTGTCTCTTCCATCTTATCTGCATGCATATTCCGCCTCACATTTTCTATTTATCTCTCAGAAGACCCTGTGCCATTTCATATATTTTAAGCTCATGTTCTGTGCAAAATTGACTGCCCAACCTTTCCAACTACCACCTGGTCATTGTCAGCATGCCACAGTAGAATCCAGTGTATAACTTTATTATGACCCTTACCATGTTATTTTGAAGTTAATTACTAGATTGTATGCTTTTGTGAGTAGGTTTTGTGTGTGCTTTCCCTCATAACAGAAACCCTATTTTATTTGTTTGTACTCATCCTTATAATCCTGTCACCTATTAGAGGTTGAATTGAATGGAAAGAATTGGGATGCCTCATAACTAGAGATGATAATAAGAATAAAAATAATTGCTGATATTATTGACTACCTTCTGTAAGCCAGGCACAATTTTAGGTGCTTTACTTAGCTCATTGAATCCTCTCAATCTTATGAAGGAGTTACTTTTACTTTTATTGTTCCCATTTTATAGATGAGGAACTTCAGAGCCAGAAAAGTTAAGTTGTCCAAACTTAACCAGCTGATAAGTGGCAAGGCTGGAATTAAAATCCACTAGTTCCAGAGCCTCCCCTTATTTATAATGATTGGTCAATATAGTTTGTGCCATCAAAATTGGGTTTTAGAATCTTGCTGTGTGCTTTACATTCTGATTCTTCTACCTACTCATCGTGCAACCTGGGGTATGAAAAATGGAGATAATTACACGCCCTTGAAAGGGATATCCTGAGGATTAAATAAGATAATTAGTCTCTGTAAAATATCTGCTGAATGTTGGCAGTTGTTGCAGTGTTAAATCAGCGTGAGCACTCATTGACCTGAAGGTCTTTTATGGTTCTTTCCAACTCCAAATCCAATGAGTCTGTCTTCAGTCTTTACCTGTTGTCAGTACGTGCTACTTTCAAAGCTCTGATGTTTGTTTTAGATAATTGAGCTTTATCAGGGTCTGAGGACATACCTGCATTTCTGTCAAGTAAAATCTATTTTTTTTTTTTTTGATAAGCATGTGTTGCCTGAAACCACAGTCCTGATTTCCCATGCTCAACTCTGTGGCTACATGGCTAAATAAAGATCTCTGTCTAAAGAGAACAACCAAATTCCTGTTCATAGTCAGAACAAAGCCGAAAAAGAAATCCAAATGATAAATTATTGTTTGATTTATGAAAGTTTGAGACGTTCTAATAGTGAAAGAACTAAAAAGAATATACAAATCCCTTGTCAACATTTTCAGTAGATGTTTATTTCCTCTTTCCAAGGTAGATGAGGGCATTTCAGGGTGGTCTGTGCCATTAAATTGATTAGCAGTCAAATGGAAACTTCAGCTGCTCAGGTGATGATTTAATTGTGAAGACTGTTAATACTGTGTCTATTAGCACATGCTTACTATTCTATGAAACTCAAAGTCATAAGATTATTGACAGGCACTACAGTAGCAAACAACATTGGTGGAAATTAGTATCTAATTCTGATACTTAATGGTTTGACTTATGTGCAAATTTAATAACTACTTATCAGTAGTTATACAATAATACAGTGAATTTTCCCAAATAAATATATATTGCCTAAATAAATCTTGCCTCTCAGTTCATTTATGTATGTATTTGCCTTGTTCAAAGATGTAACAAAGCAAATAAAAATAGAGGAAAAATATACTTATAATAGGATAAATTACAACTGTTATGGCATTAGAAGAGAGTTTGGGTCACAAAATAATACCTTGAAGTCCAAAACATTGGATGGAGGTGGGCCTCTCTGACTGCGTACATAGAAAGGGAAATGAAAAAGGCTGTGATTTATAATAACCATCAACTAACAAAAATCACTTGTAGAAAAGTACAACTATTGCAGTTACATAGAGAGATGTCTCTTGTTGTACGCACTATAATAAATAGTACCTTCAACAGCCCTTGTACAGAAAACACAGCAACAGGTTTCTTAGTACTGATTCCTTCAACACAAGCTATTTTTTTGCAATCACAAATTTGTTAAAAAACAATTTGTTGAAAGCAATTCTATATAGATCTGTTTTATTCATTTTATTGATATTCTGGCTTAATCTAAGGATTGATTTATAGTATCTAGAGATATAAAAATTAAAATTTGTAGGCAATCTATTTTTTATGGAGACTTTGGTAAGTCTCCATAAAGGTTGGACAGATACTGATTTGATTAGATACAGCAAATCAGTATCTGTCCAACCTTTGGGTAAGGCTGAATACTATAACAGGCTAAATAATACAAAATACTAAAATTGGCTAAATAATCAGACATACATGGAAATTGCAGGTGCCACAAGAGGGTGAGACTTTAAGAAATCATTTGGATTGGCTCAAAGTTCTGTACTATACAACTTTAGGTTTTTAAATACACAGTAAGCCTCAAGATCACCTCTGGAGAATTTTAAAAGGACAGTTTCATCCCCCACCTCTGTAGTTCTCTGTTTAGTAGGTCTGGGGTGAGTGAGGTAAGAGCAACTTTATTTAAATAAAAAAGTCGCATAAGTAATTCTGGTTATCAGTGAAGTTAGAACTACTGCCATAGAGAATGCTGCATTAATTTCAGATAGAAAAAAATTTAAAGTTAATATAACCAAATATACCTTAGCTGTAAAACTCTTTTATTCTGAAATGTACACCTAGCCAATTGAATAAGGTGATTTAACATATGAATTTCTTATTAGTAAACCAATTAAAAGTTTTGGTACATCCACTGGCATCTAACTATGTTTTTGAATAGTTAATATGTATCCTAAGATAACTTTTTATTCTCACTATTGTCTGATTACATTTCCATATAGACTAAAAATATTTCAGTAATCATTCTATCTAGAAAACTTTTTTTTTGTATTTTTAGTCCTCAAGAAGTTATAAAGGCCTCTGAAAATTATCTTAGGCCTTTAGGGGTGCTTTCATTTGTAGGCTTTCAAGTGATAATACGAAAAATGATATCTCACATACATTTTTTACTGGTCTGCAGTAGCCCCAAATTGTTATGAACAGAATCTTAAATATGTGGTAAACCTGTGTTTAAAGTAGAAAACCAAGCCCATATACGTAAGTGTATGCCTAAATCTAGCATTAGTATTTATTACAACAGAAATCTCGAGTAAAGGTCTCACGTTTACTTTTCATTGTTTTTATAGGCATTGCTTCTATGACAGTGCCAGTGTACATTGCGGAGGTCTCACCACCCAATTTAAGAGGCCGATTAGTCACCATTAATACCCTCTTCATCACAGGAGGGCAGTTCTTTGCAAGTGTTGTTGATGGAGCCTTCAGTTATCTCCGGAAGGATGGATGGAGGTTTGTAAATACTTTTGACATTTAATTTTTCAAATCTTGATTTGGGGGAAGGGGAGAAAAATTGAGAAATCATAGTTAAAATATAACTGTGTGTTTTGAATCATTATAACTAATTTATAAGTAGGTGGCATTTAGCAAAACTGAAAGTGGACAAGAAGCTGATATTTATTTTGATGATAGACAAAGAACCTACCATTAAGAATTGATATTTACCGGGCTTTTTTAGCATTTAGGTGACATTTCTCACACAGTGTGCAATCTTTTGCAATATTTGTTTAAAAATGAATACAGTGATAAATATGTATGGAATTCGTGAATTCTACAATGATTGACAAGCTGTTTATGAACTACAGATATAACTAACATCCTTTTTGCATTCTGGAAGCTACATTTTGATCTGAAAGAAACGTAGTGTTTAAAGATAAAAATTTACCTCTATAAAAAGATACACGTGAGTTTAAAATATACAAATTATTCCTTGATATTTGGCTTATTTTGAATCAATAAATGACAAAAGTGGTTTTAAAACTGCTTTAAAATAAATACAAACTAAATATTAAAACAAAATCTTATGTTAAAGCTTAAAAGATATTATGGGCTCTGGATTTTGATATCTTTATAGTACTCATATAACTGTTCCAGAGAAATTTTATTAAAAGGCAGTAGAGGTTATACAATATTGCCTATCTTGTTTTCTTGCCTCTACTTAATAGAACATATCTTTATTCAGTATTTACTTCTCTGTAGGTACTGGGGAATAGAATATTCAACAAGATAAACTCAAACCCTTGCTTGCTTGGGTTTTACAGTGTTGATGTTAATCCTCAACAGTAGAAAAAAAGGGGTGTAGGCCGGGCGTAGTGGTTCATGCCTTTAATATCAGCACTTTAGGAGGCCAAGGTAGGCGGATCACTTGAAGTCAGGAGTTTGAGACCAGCCTGGCCAACATGGTGAAACCCGGTCTCTACTAAAAATACAAAAATTAGCCAGGTGTGGTGGCACACACCTGTAATCCCAGCTACTTGGGAGGCTGAGGCAGGAGAATCGCTTGAACCCAGAAGACGGAGGTTGCAGTGAGCCGAGATTACACCACTGCACTCCAGCCTGGACAACAGAGCGAGACTCCATCTCCAAAAAAAGGGTGTAATGTGATGTGGGCCCAGGGAATTAAACCTCTGTGTAAGAAGCACGATAAACCTTGTGGCTTAGGATGAGCCATTAAAGACCTAAACGGGCGAAGTTTTAATTAAAAGTCATGTGACAAGACTCTTTGAAGCTAATGAGGGCCTACATTTGTAAGGACCATTAAGAGGAGGACACAGTTTTTAAAATGGTTGTTGTGTCTGCAGATGTTGCTAAACTGAAGCAGGAAATTTCTGTTTTCTTGTTTTTTTTCTGCTCAGCAGATGAAGAGAAAGAGGAAAGATGATAACTGTTTTCAGCATAACTTGGTATTTTAAGTTTTTCTTGTAAATACAATGGAAGTCAGTCTTTCAGCTTACATGTCTTTAAGAAGTTCTAAATCATCAATTTATATTTTGTTAAAAATTTTTATTAATGTAACTAATATAGATATATTCAAATGCATGGCATGTATAGTTGCATAAATCACATTTTTCACTTAGGCATAACAATTATGAAATTTTTCTCAGTCCTGGTTAGGAAAGAGAAAGATCACCCAGTAGTGACAATACATTTATTAATGTGGTGTGCCTATGTAAAAGTGGAGGTGTTGGGACAAGCCTGAAACCCCTTTCCAGAGGCCAGGAGACATCATAGGCAGACCTGGATTAAAATCTGTTTTTTACCATTCATTAGCTAAGCACCTTGAACAAGTCGTTTAGGCCCTCTGAGCTTCACTTTTCTATAAAGTAGAACCAGAAATACTTACAAAATTATTGTGGGATCCAAATGACTTATTATATGTAAAATGTTTAGCCTAGTGCTTGGCACATGGCAGATAATAAATGAAGAATCACACTATTAGTTGCTGTTGTGATGAATTGAGTAAAGGATGGGTGCTACTATTGATGTTGTAAGAGAGGCTGAAAGAAAATCAACATTCTGTGGTATCTGTTTTCCTTATTGGCAAGAATGATGCTTCAAGATGGTAGGGCAGAAGACCAGAGATAAAAAGATTCAAAGTGTATTGCTGCTGTGGGAAGCATGAGAAGGAAAAGACTAGGGACAACACATGATTTCCAAGTTACCATGGAATCCCAGCTGAAGCTGGAGACACATATTTGCACTAAAGCCAATTAGCATGCTCGTGTTTATTTTTCCGGCAATATTGGATTGCCTAGGGGTGAAAAAATAAGAGTATGGGAAAACTAACTCTGGTTGATATATAGACCAAGGTATTAACAACCAGATTGTTTTGAAGCCAATTTATTGTTTGCATGAATACACATTTAATTATGTATACATGCAAACATGTTTCCCTTTTTTTAGGTGAATTTTCTCTGTTATGTCTTCTGTTATCTAGTATCTTTATCAGTATATTTATCTCATCTGACTACTGGGCTAATAGGAATGTGTTTATAAGCAAATAAAGATTGAAGTGCTACCTTAGCATTAACTTTAGACTCTGGAATTGTCAACAATGATAACTTATTCATAATTATAACAATAGATAACTCATCACTTTTATAGCAATATGTTTCAAAATCTTAAGGAAAAATCTTAAGGAAAATGGTGGGTCTAAATATATCATGTAAAATTTCTTTTCCATGCTCATATTTTTGTATATCTTCATGTTAGATGTCCTCAGTCTTCAAAGAATTTGAATATTTTTAATTTATTTTATTTCCCTTTTTGACTTTTATTGCTTCTGAAACTCTACCTCAAGTTTCTAATGTTTAATTTTATACTATAATAACCAGTGTCCCGAATTTACTGGTCTTGCATTATAGTGATGAACAGTTAGCATCTGGTAGCAAATACTATTTGATCCTAACCAAAATCTTGACAGGTTAGTGGAATTGGTATTATTCTCATTTTGCAGATTAACAACTTGATGCTCAGAGAAGTTAAATATTAGCCTGAGATCACATGGCTATTACTTGGCCTTGGCAGAGATTAGATTCAAGTCTTCTTATTCAAAAGCTAACTCCTTTCTTCCTCATGGTTCTGCTTTCAAGCATTTATAATTCTTGATTATTTTAAGCATTGATTAAATGCTTAAATATTGATTATTCAAGCATTGATATCATTATTGATAATTATTGATAATTTCAAGCCATAATTATTGATAATTTTTACAGTAGTGATTGGATTAAGACAGATGGAAGATGAAATCAATTGACAGAAAAGCATTTGTATTTTGATGTTGTTGAAACATTGTAGTTCACCTTTTATGCCAGATGGTTCAAAGTTTCTGTTCTCTTATTGTTTGAATATCATAGAAATAAATTGTTTTCTGTTGAACAACTGGAAGTTTACTTTTTCTAGAAAAAAGAATTGCCAGTAGCAGATTCAATGTTCTATTTTTCTGGCACTTCAGTGTCATAGTACATTCTGTACTGGGAAGGACACCATCTGGCTTCATGAAGAAAGAGGAAATAAAATTTTGAAAATATTGTTAAAGATTTGATTTTTTAAATGAAAACAACTTTATTGCGATGTAATTCACGCACCATTCAACTCTTCCATTTACATTGTACAATTATTTGGTTTTTAGTGTATTCACAGAGCTATGCAACCGTCGCTATAATCAAATTTAGAATATTTTCATCACCCTAAAAAGAAACCTTGCATTCCTTAACCATCACTCCCTAAGCCCCCAAACTGTCCCACATTTAGGCAACCATTAATCTACTTTGTGTTTCCATAGGTTTATGTATTCTGTATATTTCATATATGAATATGTGGTTCTTCATGACTGGCTTCTTTCACTTAGCAAATTTTCAAGGTTCATCTAAGTTGTAGTATGTGTCAGTACTTCATTTCTTTTTATAGCAAATAATAATGTGGATATACCACATTTTGTTTATTCATCAGTTGATAGGTATTGTTAACATTTTGGGGCTATACAAATAATGATGCTATGAACATTTGTGTACAAATTTTAGGATAGACGTAGGCATTTACTTCTCTTGCATATACACCTAGCAGTGGAATTGCTAGGTCATATGATAACTGTATTTAGCTTTTTGAGGACTGGCCAGACTGCTTCCAAAGTGGCTGTGTTATTTTACATTCCCACAAGCAAAGTATGAGGGTTTCAATTTTTCCATGTCCTAGTAAACACTTGTTATTTGTCTTTTTTGATGACAGTCATCCTAGTGGGTGTGAAGTGGCATCTTATTGTGGTTTTGATTTGCATTTCTGTAATGAGTAATCATGAGGATAACTTGTTTTTTTCCTAATATATTGTAGTGTTGATAAAGATGGCAGAGATGTTTCAATAGTTAATGATAAAGTTCTATTGCTGTTTGCCCTTTTCTTTGCATATATATATATAGTTTTTTTATTTTTATTTTTGTTTTTAGTAGAGATGAGGTTTCACCATGTTGGCCAGGCTGGTCTCAAACTCCTGACCTCAAGTGATCTACCCACCTCAGTTTCCCAAAGTGCTGGGATTACAGGTGTGAGTCACCATACCTGTCTTTGCTAATATTTTTAAATCTTACTTCATGAACATAGTGAGATTTACTCACTATACTTCAAGCAAACAAAAATGGCCTTTTCGAAAATTGTTTAGTTAAATCCTGGCTCATCAGTAAATATATAGTAAGTGAACTGAGCCATCAAAATGATCTGTCTAGAAAACTTATCTGGCCATGCCACTAGTAAAATGTTTCAAGACTGTCTATTTCCTACAGGAAAAAAAAATTCTTTATCATGGCTTGTAGTACCCAATCCATGCATGCTTTTAAAGATTTTTCTCACTAGTGTTATCCCTTACATATCCCTGGGTATGTAATACCCAGGCTTATAAACCATCCACATCTTGCTTTGTCATGTTTCTAGGTTTTCTTTTTTTTTTTTTCCTCCTTATGCTCTTTTTGCCTATAGTGTCTCCCTAGCCTGTCCAGGGATTCTTGTCCACCTCCTGTTCATCCTGTAAATCTCTGCTCAGGAATCACGGAAACTCTGTTCCTTTGTCTTTTCATAATACTTTCTACAAAGCTCCACGTTTATAATCACTATATTATTTTGAGCTACTTGCTTATTTTTCTATCGTCTCTCATTCATTTTGGAACTCCTAAATGTCGCTGACCTTTTACTCATTTTTAGATCTAGGAAGGGCCCAGAACATAGTAAATATTCAGTAAATGTTTATTGAACTGAGCTGAAATTGACTGGGCTCTAGGGAAGGGACTCTTAATCAGTGTAAAAAGATACTGATTATAAACCAAAATACCAATGTATTAATTTATACAGAGGGATATATATATACTTCATAGATAGCTGAAAATTAAATGATTAATTATATGTGTTTTTCAGGATAAAAATAAGAGAAAGAAGATTAGTTTCTGAGCCTATGAAAATTTATCTCCTTCAAAAGAATATACCTCCCTAGGAACCTGGAAACTTTCATTATTTTCTGTTTGATAATGCTGATTTTCAAATGAGTGTTTCTGTGTTTACAAGTATATGGTCATCATGTGATTTGTATTAATAGGGATAGGTATATATACAGAGAGGATAAATTTTTCTGTTTTATGCTGATTTTTACTTATCTTATTCCTAGATTTACTTTAAAAAAAAAACACACAGGCTTATCTTATTCCACCTCACTAAACTACGTACAACCATTTGTTAAATGTCTGGTTGTACTAGTCATTTTCATGTTTTATCATTTAATTGATGTGGTATAGGTATTGAATGAGAAATACAAAATATTAGCCTGGGAACCGCTCTAGGAGAGATTTTCCTGAGTATCCTGAGGCTGACTCATGCACAGTGTGAGACATGCTAAGTTTTGAAGAATTGATGGAACTCAGGTGGACACAGGTGGATATGGGAGGCAGAGTGTAGACCAGGAGGGAGTAGGATCAGGGAGGATTGAGGCTACAGTGATGATGTACATGAGGGGCTGAAGCCAGATTCCAATGGTCTATGAATTCAAGTCCAACTTCTGTCTACAGGCAAAGGGAATTTATTATTTTTTTAGCAGAGTATGCCATGATAGGAGTCAAAGATCACCATGGCAGTGATGCCCAGAACTAACTGGGGCTCTCGCCTCTTGGGTAGATTTAGGAAACCTATTTATGAGGCTGCTGCCAAGGTACAGCTGTGAGGTTATACTTTTGGAGTCATCAGTTGGTGTGGAAATGATTCAGTCATTCATTCAAAAAGAGTTTCTTGACACTTTCTGCATACTAGTCTTGTATGTAATACTAGAGATGGAAAGATGGATAAGAAGTGCTTCTGTCCTGAAGCCTCTAATGGCCTAATATAGGAGAGAGACTTTTTTTTCAGTCTGTTAAGTAAATGATGGATATAGTGTTATAGGAACTCCCAAGAGGAGTGAATAACTTAGCCTCACAACAGAAAGATATTTGAGCTTTTTGCATAAAATAATTCCAGGTACAGTGAGGGAGAGGGAAATTCTAGGTGAAATGTAATCTTCGAAGGCCCTGTCATCTGAAAGAGCCAGTTAGGTTTGGACAAGAGTGAGAAGTTAGAGCAGCTAGGAGGAGGGCTATGATGTTCTTCTGGGAGTTTGGGGGTGAAGCAGGAAGGCCGGCCTTTGGTGGGTGTGGATGGAACTTGAAATCCTTTGCTCTTACTTTCATAACACATCAGATTTGGGTTTATTGAAAGCCTCAAAATATTTTTTTAAATCAATATTAATTTTAGATGGATGAATTGATGAGCCTCTGTCCCCTATAATATTAGCTCACACCTGTAATCCCAGCACTTTGGGAGACCAAGGCAGGTGAATCATAAAGTCAGGAGTTCAAGACCAGCCTGGCCAAGATGGTGAAATCCTCTTTCTACTAAAAAAATACAAAAATTAGCCGGGTGTGGTGGTGGGCACCTGTAATCCCAGTTACTCAGGAGGCTGAGACAGAGAATTGCTTGAACCCAGGAGACGGAGGTTGCAGTGAGCC
>NW_012101247.1:357357-360286 GCF_000951045.1 Mandrillus leucophaeus
CATATAATAATAATAATTATTATTTTAAAATCCATGTCAATAAGATGCTTCTCAGAATGATATTTAAATGGGGATGTTATTTCTAAACAAATTTATGCTGGAGAATGTGTTCTTATAATTTCATGCTAATAGATCAGTGGTACTTGGCTCTATATGAAATGTAGAATATGAGTCAATCACTATCTTACAAATATAAGTATGCAGTGGCCATTTTAAGAATGATAGATTTAGATAACACATGTATTAATTTGTGGCAAACAGTCTGATTACAAGTAAATACCTGCCGGGTACCATGACTCAACGCCTGTAATCCCGGCACTTTGGGAGGCTAAGGCGGGTGGGTCACCTGAGGTCAGGAGTTTGAGACCGCCCTGGCTAACATGGTGAAAACCCATGTCTACCAAAAAAATACAAAAATTAGCTGGGTGTAGTGGCACATGCCTGTAATCTCAGCTACTCAGGAGGCTGAGGTGGGAGAATCTTGAACCCCAGAGGCAGAGGTTGCAGTGAGCCAAGATCGTGCCATTGCACTCCAACCTGGGTGACAGTGTGAGACCCTTTGTCAAAACAACTCCCAAAAGTAAATACCTTAGTGCTGAAGATAGAAATATGACTGTTTATCATGAAGATATTACAGTGTGATACGAAAAATATGTTTAAAATTTGCTTTCACAGCATATGAATTAATTTATCTAAGCTCTAATATTCTAACCTAGCTGGTGTTCCAGCAGTCATACAATGTTGTTTACAGGATCAAATGAGTTAGTAGCGGTGAACATACTTAAAAACTCTTCACTGCTATTAGGTATTGTTTGCTGTTATCTTCAGAATGTTTTAGGTTAAGTCTCTATATTCGGCATTTAAGCTGGCAATAAAAATTGCTCTCACCTTCAGTTATCTGATTTTTTTCCAGGAAAATGTAAACATGGTTTGGTAATGACAGAGCAGTTTGTGTAAGTCTAATTCCCCTGAAGACGACCATTATAAACATGAGCAGAATATATGTATGTATGGAGCAATGGAGGATATTTAGGATACTGAAAATACTCTTTATTATACTTTAATGGTAGATACATGCCATTATACATTTGTCCAAACCCATGAACTATACAGCACCAAGAGTGAAACCTAATGTAAACTTTGGACTATAGGTGATAATGATGTGCTAATGTGGGCTCATCTCTTGCAACAAATGTCCCACTTTGGTGGAAGATGTTGATAATCAGGGAGGCTATGCATACATGGGCAGGAAGTGTATGGGATATCTCTGTACCTTCCTCTCAATTTTATGATAATAGCAAAAAAGTTGGAGGCAGTAAATGGAGTTATATATTTGTGAAATGGTGCAGCAGTATCTCTAGTGAAAGATACATGTTTTTATCTGTAGAACAATGACTAGAATATATTACAAAAAGAAACACATAAGAAGCCATATGAGCATGAAAATGGAATACTTAAAATATTTGGATAAGCTAAATAAATGCAATAAATTAAGAACACAGGAATGAATAAGAGATGGCACAAATAGCAAATAGCAAAATGGTATACCTAAAACACATTTATGGTAATAATTACATTAAATGTAAAAATTATTGTGTACTAAAAATGTGACACAGTTCTCCATTGTCTAAAGAGACACACTTTAATGCTATTAGATTCAAAGTGAAAGGTTGGAAAAAGATACAGTACACAAAAGTAAGTATAGGAAGGCTGGTGTGGCTATATTAATAGTCACACAAAGTAGACTTCTGGAGAGACAGTATTATCAGAGATAAAGAAGGACATTTTCTAATGACAAAAGAGCCAAGTCATCAGAAATGATAATGATACAAAATGTGTAGTTTATCTAATAAGATAGCTTCAAAATACATGAAGCAAAAATTGTCAGCTGGCAGTTAGCCAACAGTGTGAATGCACTTAATTCTGTAGAGCTGTATACTTAAAAATGGATAAAATGGTAATTTTATTTATATTTTACCACAATAAAAAAATAGGCAAATCAGGCTTATATTTGCAGAATTTTTAACTCTTTTTTTGTTTAAACAATGATAGAACATCTAGATATAAGATAGGTTATAAAACAGCAGTCCAGTACTATTAAATATCTTGTCAAAATTGACATTTGTAGACTGCTGCATCCAACAATTGCACTATACATATTATTTTCCTTTCCTTTCCTTTCCCTTTCTTTTCTTTTCTTTCTTTACTTTTTTTTTCTGTTCTTTTTTTTTTTTTTTTTGAGACAGGCTCTTGCTCTGTCACCCAGACTGGAGTGCAGTGGCATGAACATGGCTCACTGCAGCCTCGACCTCCTGGGCTCAAGCGACCCTCCCACCTCAGCCTCCTGAATAGCTAGGACTGGAAGCAAATGCCACCATGCCCATTAATTTTTGTATTTTTTTTTGTAGAGACAGGGTTTTGCCATGTCTTTAAACTCCTAGGCTCAAGTGATCCACCCACCTTGGCCTGGGATTACAGGTGTGAGCTGCCACACCTGGCCTTACATATTATTTTTCAAGTTTACATTAGACAGTCTCCAGAATTCATCATATCTTGGGGTATAAAATAAATGTTAATAATTTATTAAATAAATTAATGAAGTATATGTCCCCTGACCATAGCAGAATTAAATTAGAAACAATAACAATAAGATAGCCAGAAAAAGCTGCAAATATTTGTAAATTAAAGTAGCATGTTCTAAATAATTCATGGGTCTAAGGGGAAATCAGAAGGAAAATTGGAAAATAGCTTTGAATGGAAAGAAAATAAAATATATTAAAATTTGTGAAATGCAGCTACAGCAGTGCTTAGATGAAAATATGTAGCTTAGCGGGGGAGAGCAAGATGGCTGAATAGGAACGGCTCCAGTCTCCAACTCCCAGCGTGAGCGACACAGAAGACAGGTGATTTCTGCATTTTCAACTGAGGT
>NW_012101247.1:368441-398090 GCF_000951045.1 Mandrillus leucophaeus
AAGGATTGCACTGGGAGTTATACCTGATGTAAATGATGAGTTGATGGGTGCTGATGAATTGATGGGTGCAGCACACCAACATGGCACAAGTACACATATGTAACAAACCTGCATGTTATGCACATGTACCCTAGAACTTAAAGTATAATAATAATAATAATAATAATAATAATAAAAATACGTAAAAAAAAAAGGAAAATACATAGCTTAAAAGTGATTACAGTAGAGAAGAGGAAAGGTTTAAAGTCAGTGATCTAAGTTTCATGTTAAGAAGCTAGAAAAATAAGAGCTAATTAAAACCAAACAAAACAAAGAATGAAACAATAAACAGCAGAAGTCAATGTAACAGTTAGTTCTTTGAAAAGATTAATAAAATCGATGAACTGGCTATGATTGATTAAACTAATTAAGAAAAAACAGATAAAGTACAAATTATCAATATTAGGAATAAAAGAGGGCATGTCATTTTATGGATATTATGAGGATAATGAAGGAATACTGTGAACAACTTTGTGCCAATAAATTTACCAACTTAGATGGGATGGTCATTTGCTTGACAATCACAACTTACCAAAAATGGACATAAAATGGAAAATTCGAGTATCCCTGTAGTTATTAAAGAAGCTAAATCATGATTAGTAAGTTACTTGCAAAGCAAGTTCCAGGCCCATATACAATTTGTTTTTTCTTTTTTTGAGACCGGGTCTCACTCACTCTGGCACTTAGGTGGCTGCAGTGTAGTGGCACGATCACAGCTCACTACAACATCAACCTCCTAGGGTCATGGGATCCTCCCACCTCAACCTCCTGAGTAGCTGGGACCACAGACACATGCAACCACACCTAGCAAATCTTTGTATTTTTTGTAGAGTTGAGGTTTCACCTTGTTGCCTGGGCTGGTTTTGAAATCCTGAGCTTAAGCAATCCACCCACTGCAGCTTCCCAGATTGCTGAGATTATAGTTGTGGGCCACTGCACCCAGCTCCTGGTGAATGCTATAAAATATTTAAGGAAGAAATAGCTTCAATTTTAAACAAAAACTTTAAGAAAATTAAGGTAGAATAAACACTTCCCATTAAGGTTTTTGAAGCTAGCATAATTCTAATACTAGGGCCTGAGTTGTTACAAGAAAAGTAAATTTGAGTCCAATTTCATGAACACAGACCAAAAAGTATCCTTAACAACAAAAAATTAGTAAAACTGAACCAAGCAGTATGAAAAGGAGAATAAATCATGACCCAGGAAGGTTGATTGGTTTAGTATGTGGAAAAATAATCCATGCAAGTTACCATATTGAAATTATTCAATGGAGGCAAACCTATATGATCATCTCAGTATATGCAGAGAAAATATTTGAGAGAATAACATTCATTTATGATAAAACCTTTCAGCAAACCAGAATAGCAAATGACATCCACACAAAAAAAATTGCAGCCAACTTCATTCTCAGCGGTGAAAAAATGATGCTTTCCCTTATGACTGTTTGCTAGGCAAAGATATCCACTATCATCACTTACATTCATTCAACCAGAAAAGTTGATTCTAAAATTTTTATGGAAAATCAGAGGACCTAAAATTGCTAAACTATCTCAAAGAACAAAGTTGGAGGATTCACTGTCTAATTTCAAGACTTATTATAACACTAAAGTAATCAACACAGTCTGGTAACAGTAGATAAATGAATCAGTGACATAGAAGGAACAACCATATGAATGAATTTTTAAAATATTGTGCTGATTAAAAGAAGCTAGACACAAAACAGTACATTCCCCATGATTCCATATGAAGTTCATCAATGTGCTATGGGGACAGAAGTTTGATCAGTGGTAGTCAATGGGGATTGACTGGAACAGGGGTATAAGAGAACTTCCTTGAATTATGGAAATATTCTCTTTCTTGATTGAGATAATGTTTACAAGGGTGTGCATTTTTTCTTAAAATTCAGAATGGTTACACCTTGGATCTCTGCATTTTCTTGTACATAAATTTTACCTAAAAAATAAATTAATTTCAGCCTTATGGTGGATTTCTCTGATATATTCCTGTTCTGCCTTGGCCAGCGAATAATATAAATGTTTCTGCCGGAATGTTTTTCTAATAGCTTCTGTTGGAATAACTGCTCTCCTTACTCCTCCTACACTGGGCCTACACCCCTATCATGGCAGTTAAAGAATCCTATTTTGTTTGATGATTACTGGAGTATAGGTTACTTGAAGCAATGGATGTCTGTTGATCATTACTGTTTCTCTATAATCTCTAGCTCAAAGCTTTTCATGGATTCTCAGGGTTTGAGAGAAAAAAAGGATATGTGTATATTTAAGAAGTGTGTACGTTATTTTCAGCAATAGTACTGTGGATTTTGTGCAGGTCTTAATGTATTTTACCATACAGTTTAAAACTACCTAATATTAGTGCAAAATGCCACATTCATTGATTTCAGCAGTATCACATTCTGTCAGAATATATTTTGCTTCTTCCACTACAATCATGACATTTTAAATAACCCTGGCCAAGCCACTTATATGCTGGTATTAATTTACTTGGTGGTGTCTTCCCTTAAGCTATGTAGACAGAGTTAATATTTTGTTACGTTTACTTACCTGGTAATGATGGTTTGTTTGTTTGCAGTTTACACAGAATCTTTCTTTAGGTAACACACGAGTTGATCATTTGCGGATCATATATTACCTGCATTTAACGTGAAAGATTCCAGCTGTGCACATTGAAATTTTTGTTATGTACCTTCAGCTGTGGTCTTATGTTTATTCTGTAGCTGCCATCCGATTATCAAGTGTATCAGTCATCAGGGTGCATATTTTACATGGTCCTTGGTGGCAGAGGAAAAGTAACTTTCCAGCCTGGGATCTCAATGTGGCAATGTTTTCTTTTCTGCTAAAATAGACTTGTGAAGCATGAACTAAAATTTAAAAATATGTTACCAAGTAAGTTGCTGTAACATAACTGTAGCAACTGGCTAAATTCAGTGTTATCTGTTTGCATCTAAAACTTTTGCATTAAGTAGAAACATATTACATAAATCGTAACTTACGTTTGGTGACCATGTTATCTTGTAAATATCTAGTTATTGATCAATAACGATGACCATTTCTTTTGTAAATCCATGGATAGAGATCTTTTAGTAAACACATCACTCATGTGATTATTCCTTCAGTATATGAAAAATTCAAAATTCGTCGGAACATTGAACAATGTAGTTGGATAGCTCTGGATGTAGGGCTAAGGGCACAGTGTTTTTGGATGAGGTTGAAGGGGTTTAAGTTATGCTTTTTTAAGGGGAAAATGTTTCACTGTCCTGTTTATCATTGGGAAGTTCCAGCTGTGGAGGGGGATGCCATCCCTGGGTAAGTTTATTCATGGTGTTCAGTGATTAGCTTTAGTACTTGGCATTTAACATACATTCAGGAGATGTTTCCTAGGTAAATAACTGAGTAGCAGCTCAGAGAAATCACAAGGCTTAGCTTTCCAAGCAAACACAATACATCTTCATTAGGTAGTGTTTTCAAAGAATCTACTGATTCTAATTGCTAACCCTTTTTATTTTCGGTGAACTGTTGCAGGGAAAAAAAAGATTTTGAGTTTATTTTATAGTTATTTGTGAAAGGATGCCAACTTGAAGCTATAGAATTTTAAAGAATAAATCATCTTAATATTTATAATATTCCTCTGAGCTATTCAGAATGGGCTAACTTGGACACGATTTGTTAATCAATAGCAAAAGTGCAAGCTAGAAGACAGAGTGGAAATAAAACTTAATTGGAATTACAGATACAATTTTTTCATTTCATTTTTTTTTTTTAGTTTAAGACAGCATTGGATATTGTTAGAGAATTTGCTAAAAAGCCTCACTGTACTCAGGATGACATTTCAGAGATTGTCAGTGAGCCAATCTTAGTGTTTTAGAAAGTATCAAGATTATCTGTGACTAAAAGATATGAGGTGGTTATTTTGCTTGGAACCATAGTTTTGACAATATGAAGTTGGGAAACCAGTAAGGAAGTGATAGTTGACCTGTACCTTAATGCTCTCATGGCCTGTTGGGAGGATAATTGGCTAAATGAGTATGGTGTCTGAAAACCTTTCCTGTGCCTTTCAAAGTGAAAAGTGTCTTCTCTTAGTAGAATTCAGCTCCTCAAGGGCTATAAAAACAATTGCATGTTTTTAAAAAATATAATGTATTGTAATAAACTTCCCTTAAGTAGGATAGTTTTTCCATTACAGCTTGACTTCATATTAAAACCACAGATCATATAGATCTTCCACTGTAAGGCATTGGCAACCTTTTCATGTCATTTGTGAATTTAAGGAGAAACAGGAACATAGGGGAGAAGGGAAAGAAACAGAACACAAAAGCAGGACACAATTGTTTACTCCTGTACAGTTTCTTCAGGAGGAGTGAGGCTTGGGGAAACCTTTAGGATGCAGAGATTGAAAAATAAAGAGAAAGCAACTTGCGATCTATCATATTCATCATAGAAAATATTTTCAAAGGATCAAATCCTTTAAAATCTTGCAAACGATTATTTTTGCTCCTAATGATTTTTTAAAATTACCCACCTTCTTGTTATCCAACTTTTTCCTGCATGAAAAGTTTTCTAGTGTATGTTAAAGAAACATTAAATAAAACCTTAGTTTGGCACAGTGTTCAAAATAAGCAGTACAAATTTACCCTTTACACATGAGGTATTTTAACTAGTCAGCTATTTTAACAGTAATGCTCTTAGGGAGTTCTGATTTACTAAGGATAGGTGTTGAGAGAATCACAGGATATTCCATTTCCTACTAGCAGTTCTGTGTTATTTAAATCCAGCTTGCAGTTACCCAGCCTAGTGGGTGGTACTGTGTTGGGCACCTGTGCTGGGCACAATTAGGAGTGACAGCTCCCAGCCAGCCAGCTTTGCTTTTGCTTTGTTATTTCTGCAATGTTTTACTGCATTTAACAGAGGTGAGGGAATAATACTTCCAAAGGGAACCTCTGAATTCTTTAAACATGAAGCTAAGGTAAATTAATGCACTTTTTTTTGTTTGTTCTACCAAATTAATTATCAAGTAATTACTGAACATTTAATATAGCTTGACTTATAGTAAACATTTATTGTATGAGCCAGACTTCCTGGATTTTAACTGTAGTTCTGTTACATACTAACCATGTATCTTCTTTGTGCCTCATTTCTTTGTCTATAAAGTGGGGATAATAATGGCACTCGCCTCATAGGGTTGTTGTGAAATCATAGGAGTTAATGTTTCTTAACTGTTCTGAACAGTGCTTGGCACACGGTAACTGGTGCTACACATTAGCTATTACTATTGCTATTAGTATTGTTGTTACTAAACAATTACATGTCTATGCTGAGATTGTTCATTCAACTAGATTTTCATATATTTGGAACATAATCATCACACCTCTGGACTGCTAGAGTAGATAACATGCTAACTCATGTTGTCAGTTCAGAGAGGAGGTCAATGATCACGAAGTGCAAAAGTCTGTGACTTAAGGAAGCAGATGTTAGAGGATTATTGTCTTGAGTTACATAGGTGAGAGCAGCAGGATTGCTGTAAAACAGGAATGAGAGCGAATGTGCAGTTCAGAGAAGGAGCTGTTTGGTTTGTTGTGAGGCCCCTAGCCATCTGATGGAAGAGACAGCACACTTGCTCAGCTGAGCCATAGCAGGAGGTCTGGCCCCAGGAATGCAGGATCCATGATTCACACAGCTTCAGTCTCTGGAATTGAGAAGGCTTAACCTGAGGTGAAATTGGTGGGATTGTTCTTTATTGATAGCTGGCCTAACATTGTCATTTGGAAGCGTTCCTCTCCCTTTAAATGGCCTGCTTTGGTAGGAAGGTGCTGGTACTGCTAGCTGTGCCAGAAAATAGTTCATTTCGTAACTGTAAGTTTAGAAAATTTTAAATCCTTAGATGAGTGATCATGATAGTAAAGAACATACTAAAGATTTTTAAAACTCATGAGAGCTTGGCATGTCTGCTCGACTGTGTGTTCGTCTGGTGCGCTTACTTGCCCGCAGAAGATAAATGGCTTTTGCCGTAAGGTGTGGACCTTGGGTGCTTGTTGTTCATGTTTACCCTGGGTTTTAAAAACATTTAGATCCTTGGTTCTCAGCCACAACTGCACGTTAGCACCACCTGGAGAGCTTTTAATAAAACAGAACTCCCTGGGCCTAGAGCCCAGATCAATTAATCAAAATCCCTGGGGGAGGGTGGGGCCTGGAAACTGGTGGGTTTCACCAGCCTCCTAGGTGATTCTAATGTGAAACCAGGTTTAGAGTACCTGACTTAATTTAGAATAATGAGATCTCTTGTATCAATAGGAGACTACTTGCTTTTCTGGGGGACTGCCTGCCCCAGTATATCACAATACTCTGTCATTCATCTAATTCCTGCTTTCCTTTGATTTAGAGGACTGGTAGTCCTACTACTGCCTTAGTTTGATTTATAGAGATCCTTCTCTTTTTGTCTCATATTGAAATTTTTATAAGTACCACAGCAACACAGCCTCTTATTTATCTTTCCTGTTCTCCAGTCTGCACATCGTTAGAGGAATGTTTTTCTTAAGAGAGAAATTGGTTAGTTCTACCTGCTGAAAATTTAGTTGGGTGATACAGCCAGAACAAACACGTTACAATGATTTCACTTAATTCCCCCAGCAGTCTTATGAAATAGACACTATTACCTGTGTGTTAAAACGTTAAGTAACTTGGCCGAATGCAGTGGCGCATACCTGTAATCCCAGCACTTTGGGCGGGTGGATCACGAGATCAGGAGTTCGAGACCAGCCTGGCCAATATTTTGAAACCCCGTTTCTACTAAAAATACAAAAATTAGCCAGGCGTGGTGGCATGCACCTGCAGTCCCAGCTACTCAGGAGGCTGAGGTAGGAGAATTGCTTGAACCCAGGAGGCGGAGGTTGCAGTGAGTCGAGACTGCGCCACTACACCCCGGGCTGGGAGACAGAGTGAGACTCCATCTCAATAAATAAATAAATAAAATAGTAAGTAACTTGACCAGGTTCTCGTGGTTTGTATGCCCAGAGCTGAAGTGACACCTATATCTGTTCCTGTGTCCTCTGTCATATAAGCTCTGATCTTGTGTACTGCCTTTCTTCAAAGCCATGAAAATTATTCATATCAAAATATTTTCATCATGAAAGTTAATTAAAACAAAATAAGCTTTCCATTTTACTTTTAGAAGTATTAGGATACAAATGTATAAAACATTTTTTTCTTGACTCATCTCTGGAAAGAAGCTTTAGTATTCTTAAAGATTGGCAGCAGGGTACAAATTCCTTTTCCTCACGTTAGTATAGGCCAACAAAATTGTACATTTCAGATCCAGACTCTTGTACAGATTTCAAAAGGTGGGAAGGCCTATTCTGTCTTCTGTAGCTCACTTAAGAAACATAGGCTGATATATGTCTGTATTTTCCTTTTCTTTTTGTCTTCTCTTTTCTCTTCTCTTCCTTTCTCTTTTTCCTGTTTTAGAAAAACTTGTAAAAATACTGCATCCTGGGATTTAATAGCAAGTAGTAGAGTGCAAAATATTATGTGAGCATCTTGGACCTGAAAATGATTCAGTTTCTGCATTCATTTCAGTGCTTTTTGAAGCATTATCTGCCACTTTTCTATCTTAATAGAAAGATAGGTGTAGATAAATGAAACATAAAGGCTTAGGACTTTTAAAATTTATTTCCTAATCCAGTATATTTAGGGTCTACCTTAAAAAATCACTTTTAAATAATTATCAATATAGTATAAACATTTCTTTGACACAGCTCAGATGGAAGTTTTATTGATTTACAGCAATAAAACACACATTTAAATAACAGATTATATTATGCAAGTTAATATCTTAAGGAGAAGAGGCCAGCAGTACATATTTTTGTGAGCTGATCTCTGTAGCTCTCATCCGAGGACTAGAAGAGAAGGTCCAGTTATGTCTATAATAATGAATGGTTTGGTTGGAAGGAATTACTGTGCAAGTAAATTTGCAGAGCTAAATGACCCAGAAGAGTTGTCCCCTAAGATATTGTCATGTAAATCCAAAGCACAGTTATTTTCTGGTTAGTTAATGTAGAAAGTTTAGATATACAGGTGCTTATGTATTATTTCATAAAATATGTACTCAGTGCCTACTGTGTGCAAGATGACTAGATGCTATGCTGAATACAAAGTTAAATAATATTAAGCAATTGATTGGGATGGGTAAATAATGTATTATTATACAAGATACAGAGACATAAATTAAGGCTAAAACACTGTGCGCTCTGTGGATGAGCAGAGGCAGGAGTGACTAAATATTGGTGTAATTATCACAATCCATGGCCTAAAGCATAAAACACCTCTAATAAGATTTAACACTGCAGGCCAACTGATTCATTTAGTCATTCATTCATAAATAGTTTATTTACTTTCCAAATCCTGGTTAATTTTTCTGTTTCCATGTGTAGTTTTAGTTTTTGTAGTTTGTAGTAGAAGGTATTCTTACTACCCATGTAATGATCATATTTTTTCTTCTACTGGTTTTTTAATTAAAATGAAATTGCATGGAAAATAGCAGACTTATTTTGTGAAATTTATCTCTGGAACCTTTAAGACTACTATACTTTTAGTTTAGCACAGCTTAAAAGGTAGAATAGCTTTGAAAAATATATTGAGCCAGGTGACTTCCATGACTTATGCATATCAGTGTGGTTTGTTTTGAAGTAGAATTGGCCTGCTGAGCTCTATTGTTAGGAATCTACCCTGGAACATACCTAGAGAAGTTGGATTAACAGAAAACATCCCGGTATCCTAGATGCATGGAGTTTCCACTTGAAAGACAGCTTAAAGTTTATCTAATTCAACCCCTTTGGTTCAAAAAGATGGAGGCTTTAGAGATGTTAGGAAATCAGTCTGGTGATTATAATTTGGAGAGGTCTTTGATGTTGATAAACTCATTACTATTTTTGTTATTTCTTGGATGGAGTTAAAATGATATTGTTATTTGCTATTTAGAATTTTGCCAACCATTAAGAATAGATATTTAAAGAGATAACAGATAACTTACAACAATATGAGCAGATTTTTATATTTGTCATCATTTTTATTAGGATTATTGACTCCATCTTTTTTTTTTTTCCTGTGGGCACCCATTCCTCGATGATGATGAACGTGATGCTTGATGGCAAAATGAAATAGGAAAATTGTAGAAACAAAATTATAAGTAATGATTCACAAGTCAGAAATAACTATAAAGAAACACGTTTGGGCACTTATTTTAATGAAAAGTGTGCCTTTTAAGCAGATATCAGAAAGTTTTATCATAGCCCCATTTTATATTGTAAAATACAAAATTACATATGTTAACCTTACATAGGAATGGTGATTATGATGTTTTGCTTAATATGTTTGGTTTAGAATGTGTATACGTAATTATTGTAACTTTTGCTCATTCTTTTTCAATGTAATTTGTGGGAAAGATAGAGAAATAATTAGATTTTTATCATTTTTAAAATTTCAATACAGCACAAAAATATCCCTTTTTCCTAGTGACAGACAGACACACAAACACACAAATAATTCTGGCTAACTTTGCATTAAATATTATTGTTATCAACACAACACAAAAGTATGTGGTGAGCACATGATGGTAAGAGCAAATTTTACAGTAAATGTGGATTTTTTTTTCTTGCAGGTACATGTTGGGACTTGCAGCAATTCCGGCAGTTATACAGTTTTTTGGCTTTCTCTTTTTGCCTGAGAGCCCTCGATGGCTTATTCAGAAAGGACAGACTCAGAAGGCCCGCAGAATTTTATCTCAGATGCGTGGTAACCAGACCATTGATGAGGAATATGATAGCATCAAAAACAACATTGAAGAGGAGGAAAAAGAGGTCGGCTCAGGTATATAGATTTTATACTTATATGAATTTAAAAACTATACAATGGTCTTATTTATTTGTCATTATTGTGTGTGTGTATGTATAACATATTTTTTAATATATGGATATTTATGTATATCCATATATTATTTATGTATAAATATCCATATATAAAATTATATATGTATTATTGACCTTCCATATTAATTTAAAAACTATTTGAACTGTTTTCAAAATAATCATTGTAAAAAATTAAATGCTTTGCTTACATGTGTTGCATTAATTTTCATACTAATTTTTATAAAGCATATGAGTACCTCATGTACTGGTTTAGGAATAAATTTGTGTTTCCCTATTTTCATTAAAATATTTAATTCATTGTCGATTCTGAAATTCACCATGTCAGAAAACCAAGAAAAGAAAAGTCTCTTGTTAATTTATTTTGATGAATTTATTATTGAAAAAGATTTCACATAAAGATTTACCAAACAATTCTGAGGCAGAATCTATAACCTTGACAGCCTGATTTGGGTAAGTGATGTGTAGCGTGTAAGCGATGGGAAAAGGTAGACATTTCACAATGCAGTTTTTCGACAATAACAGTTAGCCTGCTCACTGTACATTTCCCAAATTGGTCTTATTTTCTCTTGTGCTTCCTTTTGCCTCTACGTTAATTGTTAGCTCAAGGGGAGAGGCAGATTAATATTAGTCAAATTATTTTTCACACCTGAGAAAATGCCAAGCACACCCACTCCTTTGTTGATACATGTCATACACAGGTGTTAGAAGGTCTGTCCAGTCTACTTTCTCCTATGATTTTTTGTGGATCTGACCATTGTTGCCTTTCTGAAACAACAGAATGAGCACTCTGAAGAAGCTGGTCTCTGTTAGCCACACATGGCTTGATTTAACTTTATGTACCTGTAGCATGATAGCATGATGCTGTCACTTTGTTACTCAGATCAAAGCCTCAACAAACTAACAGTGAGCCAATTCTATGTGAAGTTCATTTTTTTAACACTTTTTGAGCATCTGCCAGGTGTCCAGCAATGTCAGCATTTCTAGAATAACATATTAGTGCAAAGGTTAAGGAGAATTTTGCTTTCACAAAATGTTTTACTGAGTTCAACATTGTGTTCATTAAAAATATTGTCTTAAAATGTCTATTTAAATGACAACTTATTTTATGCTACTGTCTAAATTCCTCTTCTCAGTAACTCAAATGAAATATGATTTTTTTTTTTTTTTTTTTTTGAGATGAAGTCTCACTCTATAGCCCAGACTGGAGTGCAGTGGCACGATCTTGTCTCACTGCAACCTCTGCCTCCCGAGTTCAAGTGATTCTCCGTCCTCAGCCTCCCGAGTAGTTGGGATTACAAGCGTGGGCCATCACACCCAGCTAAGTTCAGTATTTTTTGTAGAGATGAGGTTTCACCATGTTGGTCAGGGTGGTCTTGAACTCCTGACCTCAGGTGATCTGCCCACCTTGGCCTCCCAAAGTACTGGGATTACAGGCGTGAGCCACTGCACCTGGCCATGAATTTGTTTTAATTGTAGTAATTCCTACATTTGAAACTCATGTACAAATAATGTGTGAGTGGAAAAACTTTTCAGAGTGAGAGAACAATTGTTAAATACTATTTACAGCCTGTATTTTTATTAATTTATATAAAGGATAAGACAATTTAATTTTAAAAGCCTTCTTGTTTAGGGATATGGATATCATTGATTTTATTACAAAGCATTAAGGATATAGCTTCATTTTGACTGCTAAAAAATACGTCTGACTACTCTAGCCATGCAGTGTTGACAGTGTATCCTATTTGAGTTTTATACATTATTCAGAATATATAACCAAATGAATTTTTAAAGAAATCTGGGGTACATAGGGTTGCAATTATCAACGTCTGCTTTAGTTTTTATCAGAAGTCTTTGGGAGCTAAATAGGGCTCCTTTTCTTGCATATAGATAAAATAATTCCCTATTTCCCAGTTTTGTTTTACATTCACATTTGGCACAGGTTTTTAAAAATACTCTAATGTTATTCACTGGATCCTAATAACATTTGCTCATGCTTGAGTAAATATTCTAAACTTTGGAACTAATAGAATTATTAACTTATCCGTTTCTGGATTTTTATTATTTGAAGTAATATCATCTTGCTTAATTTAAAGCTAATCTTATGTTCTTTTTAAAAAGTACACAGTTAAGAGCACTATGGCATGAATGCATTCAGACAGATTTGCAGATTACATGGCACCAGTGATTGGGGACCTGATTTTTTATGATTAAGAAACTTGACCACAGTAAAACGTGGTCTGCAGAACTGTGAATTGTATATCGGTATTGTGATGTTCAGGAGCAAGACTCTGGGTCAGTTTAATTGGAAAATAGAGACCAGTGCAGGGACTTAATGTTAACAAACTGGTATGGTCTTGTCCCTCCATCATGCTTCATTCAAGAACGGTAGGCTAGCTGAACAAATGCACATAAAGAAACGGCTAACTTCAAAGTAATAAAAATGCACTGGCGCAGAAAAGATGTGGTGCAGAAAAGCCATTGTGTTGGAGGGGTAGAGAATGGCCTGTTAATCTGTCCATGGATCCTGAGAATTTTGATCCACATCATCAAGCCTGGGAACTGTGGGCAGTAGAGTGCAGCTGCCTGAAGGGAACCTTGATGTAGGCACCACAAATTATCCCGATATTCCAGGAATTTAGGAAGATGTTGTTTGAGACACCCTGTTTCTTATAAGGAGGAATGTTTTATTAAATGTGATGGCTTAGATACCTGTTCTCATTGAGCTTACTATAAGTAGGTCTGATTCCAGATCAGTAAACCTTGTCTTGTCTAGCAGTTCCCCAGGGGATTTATGACTTGTGACTGTTATGACACTTGCATATGTGATCCTTCTCTTTTCATAGGAATTTTTTTTTTCTTGTTCATTTGAATTTAAGCTTGACCTCTTTGAGGAAAATAGGCCTAGATACTGAATTTCAGCATAATAACACTGCAGTCAAATACTCATTGAAGTGTATATTGGCTATATTAATTTATTTTTTGGATGTGTGAGATTGTCAGTGTATAGAACATTTCTCTTGGTTTAAAACCACACTTTACATAGTAGATATGGCAGTTACTCTGGCCATGTCAACAGCAAAGTTGAGGCTTCCAGGCCATACCGTGGAATAAGGTTGGAGTGCAGTAGAATCTCATCTCTTCTGCTCATGGCATCGAGGTCAGACTCTTTTGCATGACATACAATGTCTTGTGTGTTTTTTTCCACTGTAGTTGGCAAAACAACAACAAAAAGGCAGTATGGGAAAAGAAGCAAACATTTGGTTTTCACGTGTGCTCAGCATTGTTTATACATCCTTTAGGAATAATAAAGTAAGACTAGCAGAAACAACAGCTTGGTTTGGAGAGCTCACTGGAGTGGGAGACAGGGAGATGGAAGAATATCACTGGCTGTGTCTCAAACTTGCCATCTTAAATGAATCTCGGGAGAGTTGCCGCACCTCAGTTTCTTTTTAGGTTTGTAAGAAAAGCCAGATTATAATAGCTCCGAGGTCTGTTTTTTTTTTTAGGGTTTTGAAAGTCTGTGAGAAGTGCCCCCTCTTTATTTCTAAATGCTATGCGGCAGTATTTCTTTCGAAAGTATTTATTGAGTGACATGCATCAGAGGTGGGGATGTGGCAGTAAATAAGACTGACAACATTCTGGTCCATTCTCATTCGATGAGGCACACAAATAATAAATGAAAGAGCAATTAACTACCAGATAAGTACAAATTATGGTAATTGCTTTGAAAAAAATGAACAGAATAATAAAATGCTTATAGAGGGAATGAGAAGTGGTACTTTACATGGGATGGTTAGGGAAGCCTCTCTGAAGAGATGAACTTGAAGGGTGAAAAGGAATCAGCAATACAGAGAACTGGAGGGAAGACTGTACCAGAGAGAGGAAACAGCAGATGCAAAATTCTGTTTTATTAAGTGGGCCAGATTGATTTTTGCAAGTTTTGATCGTGGCTATAAAGTGTACATGTACCAGATTTCTAAGATACTGCGGTAAGAACTAACTATACATCTTTTTTCTCAGGTTCCCAAGCCTAAGTGTTAAATTAGTAGGGACACAATTACTGTTTTCAGAATTGAAAGCAAATTTAAATACAAAGTAACATTAATATGATTTCCATCATTTTGGGGTATGTCTGGTTTGTTTTCCTAGTTTATGTCATATTGCATAGATGTGTAATAGAGTCATGGCCTGTATTATCAACAGATACAGAATCCTGATAGAGACGTAGGTAATTACTTAAGCAATGATTGACAAACTTTTCTGCTTAGCTTCGAAGTTGAGTGAAGAGAGGCAGGCCCTTTGGGGCCCAGTTATAACAGGAGGCAGCTGTGGTAAGCTCAAATATATTTGAATTTTTCTGCTTTATCCTAGACATTAACCAAAGTTTGCATTCTGTTCTATAATGTAACTGTTTTACTTGACTCTAAACGTGCTTTTTCTAAATAGTTCCAGTGTTTGTTCATTGGTTTCATGGAACCCATCACTCTGTCATTTATATCCCTGGGATATGTATCCCTCAGTTTGACAGACATGTACTGAAAAAGTTTGGAGTTTCTCTCTTGGGCAAATTCATTAGAGATGGTATTAAAAGTAGGGTCTGTCCATGTCACTAGAGATGAGAGGTAGTCTCTTAAATTGCTGGGCATATAGAAGGCAAAGAGTCTTTGTTAGGAACGTTAGCTCCTGAAAGTTAAAAATTGTCTCCCATGACAAAGGAAGTAAAACGAACCAACAGAAGACACAATTCTTCTGAAGGCAGTCTTAGGGAACAATCCAGAAATAAGAAGTGTGTTTTCATGTGCTTTATATAACCTTGTTTGATAGCGCTTATTTGACTTCTTTAGTTTCTTATCCTGTACCAGCAAACAAGTGTACCCTGGGAGGAGGTGAAAGGAAAGCAAAGGCTGTTGCTGCCATGCCGTGTCAGAAGGGGCTCCCTGGCCCTGCTGCAGGAACCCTTCAGGCACGGCTTCTGGGAGGTCTTAGATAAGGCACCATCTCTGTCGTCCTCCTCTCCACTCTGAAGTGGTGGTACTAAGGCAGGATCATTGTGGTGCTAAGGCCACGGATCATTGGAAGGAAAGCATGAACAACGAAAGCAGGAACAACAAAAGCTTTCTCTAGAGAAACATACAGATGGTGGTGTTAGAACTACTGCAAAAAGCTAGGGAAAGAAAAAAGCAGTATGTTTAGGGAGAATGAGGTTATTAGGACAGCATCAGTGCAATGACAGATTGAGTAAAGGAAGGAAGGCAAGGGAGACACTGACTGCATGCCTTAGGGCAGCAAAGAGCAGCCTTTTATAAATCTGTTTATAGCATGGGTTCAATCCAAGGAGCTTAAAAATGGTCATGGGCCTTTTTTTTTTTTTTTTTTTTTTTGAGACAGAGTCTTGTACTGTCATCCAGGCTAGAGTACAGTGGCACAATTTTGGCTCTTTGCAACCTCTGCCTCCCGGGTTCAAGTGAGTCCCCTGCCTCAGCCTCCCCAGTAGCTGGGACTACAGGCATGCACCACCATGCCCAGCTACTTTTTTGTATGTCTAGTAGAGACGGGGTTTCACCGTGTTGGCCAGGCTGGCCTCGAACTCCTGACCTCAAGTGATCTGCCTGCCTTGGCCTCCCAAAGTGCTAGGATTACAGGCATGAGCCACCACACCTGGCCTTAAAAATTGTTTTACAGTTAATATTACCTAGATCATCTAGATCATGTACTTTCAAAATGGACTTATTAAATAGAAGAATGCCAGCCAGGATATTGGCCCTACCTTTGGTCTGTAAAATCTCAACATTTAGTCATATAGGAGAAGTAGCAACTCATGGGCACTAGGTAATGTTTCAGATTGGAATTAGATGCAGGCCCACTAGGTGCTAGTCACTGTAATAGGGTATTCAGGTTACCTGTGTGATATATAATCTATGTGAAAACATGCAAGCCAGCAAGATTTCCATTATTTAATTTTCTCAACTAATGAGCTCAGGAATCTGGGTGAACATCGGCTTTGCCTTTGACAAAGAGTTTGATCTCTAGCCTGGAAAGCAAGAGTATTGTAGGAAAGAGAACTTATTCAAGAGCTTCCTGTGAGTTCATTTTAAAACATGATTTGATTTACTTCCAGTTCTTTGGGGGTCATGTCTGTCATGTATAGGAAGGGACAGCTACATCTTCCTCTTTTTTTTCGTCTAGTAATTTTGCAATTTGGTCATGAAGTCTTACCTTCTCGTAAGTCATTTTCTTTTTCTGTGAATTGATATTGACTGTGACCCTTTCAGCAAATCATATTCTGCAGAGAGGTCAGAGGGGGTAAATATTTATTGTATTTTGATAGAAATTCTTCTGTGCGTTTCTTTAGAAATCCAGTTTCAGCATAATGACAATGCAGTCAAATACTCACTGCAATTGACATCTGCTGCACTTAGAGGAAAGTAGTCATTCTCCCTAATATATTTGGTAGTTTGCTTTTATTTTTTTCATTTGGTAATAGTACAGTGTTATCTGACCCAAAACAATGCATGTATGTCATTTACTAGGTGAACTTTAAATAGATATTGATAAATTGTTCTTGGTAAGATGACCTGCCATTTTCTGAATATTGGCAAAGAAAACATTTCTATATCCAATATTCTAGAGATTGTTGTAAAATTTCAAAAATTGTCAAAGTATTAGGCTGGTAAACAGTAGATTAAAACAAAAGGTCAGATAAAAAGCTGCTTTAATTCTCAATTCTTGTGTTAAGCTGTAAGCTGAAGGACTATTAAAACAATATGCAACTCTGTTCAGTTTTTAGTAAAACTTATTTTCTTAGGCATGCTGACTTACTTAAAAGAAACATTATTTCATTCAATATGGCTTTAAATAAAGGTTGTTATCAGTTTTCTAAACCCCAGAGAACTTTTAAAATCTTATGTAGAATCGGAATCATTCTTGGATTTTACATTAAAATGTCATTAACTGTTCTGTTGTTACATGAGGATAAAGAACAGCACAGAGATTTGCCACTCAGCATACTCACTGGAGAAGAAAACATTTTTCAGATTACTTGTAGGCTTTTAAGTCATTTTCCTTGATTTATATTGAAAATCCAGATTGTCTTAGTAAGTAGATAGGTAATACTTCAAAGCTATATTTTTGTTTTCTTGCTAAGATGTACTTAAATCCATGTCTCATAAAAAAGATTCATGCAGAAAGAACTGTGACTTTGTCAAATATCTCTTTTTTCCCCACTCACTGTGAGGTTCACACTATATTTTACTGCTCTGTATTTAATACAATTAAATGGAATTAAAAAAAAAAAACCCACAAGGTAGACATTTGAAAATGAATGTAATTCACGGTTGCTGCTCAGGGTAGCTCACTTCCAACTTAACTTGAAATCCATCATTCAGTATAGGTGACTGTCTGCTTTGTAAATAAAACCATGATCTGGAGACATTTTTTCTTCAAGATACAGCAAATTACTATGCCCTTTAAAGGTTACCTGATCTTTGTAGGAGGTTACAAGAAGGTCGTGAAGAAAACCGATTTTTTTTTTCCACCTCAGAGGGGAAGGCACAGGAGCCATTCTTTAGTGTTGGGATAAGAAGACAATTCCATGGATAGTCTCTAGAATCAGAATATCAGTGGCCCTGTGTATTAATCTATTTTCACACTGCGATAACTACTCAAGACTGGGTAATTTATAAAGATAAGAAGTTTAATTGACTCACAATTCTGCATGGCTGGGAAGGTCTCAGGAAATTTAGAATCGTAGTGGAAGGTGAAGGGGAAGAATGGCACGTCTCACATGGCGGCAGGAGAAAGACAGTAAAGAAAGCCACACAGTTTTAAACTGTCAGAGCTCGTGAGAACTCACTCGCTATCATGAGAACCCCATGAGGGAACCGCCTCCGTGATCTGATCACCTCTCACCAGGTCCCTCCCTTGACACCTGGGGATTACAACTCGACATGAAATTTGGGTGGAGACACAGAGCCAAACCACATTACCATGTCATGCACTCTCTGAAGAAACTTGCCTATTCTCAAATGTCAGCAGAGATCTTCTCAGAGTTTCTCAAAAATCAAAGAAATCCCATTTTTTCCCTCATATCTTGAGTTGGATTTGTATTGGGGAACTAGAGTGGTCAAATGCCATTAATTTTCTCCTCTTGTTACTGCTCTGCCTAGGTCCCTCTAAACCCTCTGGTACTGAGCAGTATTTTTAATCAGTATCTTATTGAATACCTTGCTTTAGATGCACATTTCAATTAACTCACTTATTAACACCTATTATTTCTTGAAACATTGAGCCTTCAATAAGGAGGTGTGTCCTTGGCAGGATATAGTGAGGAGAAAATTATTAGGTTTATTGAGCTAGAACTATAATCAATTGCTGTGTAAGTGTCTCACATTTTTCAGTACAATATTTCCCCTGGATTTTTCAAGGTACTTCCTTGAAAATGACTCCCACTGCACATCTCTTAGAATAAAATAAACCTTCAAGATAATTTTTTAGAGAAAACCAAGCCCGGTAAATGTTCTTTCCTATAGGGGAGGGGCAACTAGTGTGAAAATACTGGTAACAATTTCTTTTTCCTGAATGCCCATTTCTATAAATGTTACATGCACATCTATAGAAACACATTCTCCCTTTCTCTTTTCTCTCTCATTCTTAAAACAGTCCTAAAACAGACATTATAATCCACGTTGTACTGAGGAAATGGAGTGCTGGCAAGGGCAAACAGCTAGGAAGTGAAGGAGGCGGGATCTGGGCCCCAGCTGCCTCCACTCCAGTTTCTCCCTGTTCTGCTCTGCAGACTGCATCTCATGCCACAACATCTGTGCCATGCAGTTGGGATGTAAATATTAGGGGAAAAAAAAGAAATTAGGCATTGTCCTTGCTCTTAAAGAGCTTAGAACCTAACAATCAAATGTCCTTAAGAATGTCCTTTTCTAAAAGGAAAGCATTCAAACAGCTATAAAAAATGGGAAAAAGACAATGAACTTCAAAATCAGTTGGCAAAATAGTTCAGTTGCTTGCACCTTGAGCCTGTATTTCCCATCTCTTTTCTCTTCTCGGTTGTTGCTGCCATTGCCTGGGCAAGGTCTCTGGTGCTTATTCTCTCTGCCTGAGTAACAGTGTCAGCCATTCTTGTTTCTAGTAACTTCCCTCTCCATCCTTTCCCCATGCCCTCCAAAATTATCATTGCAACACACAGACAGGATCATGTCCCTCTCCTCTTCAGAAACATGTTCCTTAACTTATTATTAAACTTCCTTTACAATCTCGTTTGAATGTATCTTTCCAGGTTTATTTCAGTAGTGCCCAGACTCCATCGTCAGACCAAGAGAGCAAGCAAGAAGCACTCAACATTACCAAGTGCCTCCTGACTGTCAGGGTGAGGAGGAAATGGTGTGGGTGGGATCTGAGGAGGTGAGGTGGAGTTGGGAGACACCCTGAGATCGTTCACATCCCCTGACCTTCACTGTTTACTCCAATCAGTGAACCCTGCAAAAAAGATGCAATTATTGCCTCACAAAAAGAATTATATGAAATTTGAAAAGCAATAACATATTAGGAGTCTTCTCTGGGCTAAGGAGGCTTTTTCATATTAGTCTCCATTAGCAAAATTTAACACAGTTTATTGTTCAGTTGACAAAAGGTCTGAACTAGAAGTGCTTAAGCATTTCTTCCTGCTTAGTCCAATAGATGCTGGTATTATTTTAATTGTGTTGCATAAGAATAGGAAGTCTACAAATTAGGAAAAATCATATTTCACCCAAAAGAAAGAACTATTGAGAAAGTAGAATGGTGATCTTTTAACTATACTTGAATATAATTTCGAGTTTGGAGACTGTTCTCTGTGTTGAGGATTAGGCATTAATTTTGATGCATTATCCTAGGAGTTGTCAAACTTTTTCTGTAAAGGGCCAGATAGTAATACTTGGCTTTTTGGCCAGTGGTCTTCATTGTAACTACTTGTCTCTGCTGTTACAGCACACAACCATAGAAAATATATTTAAAAAATGAGTGTGGATTTGTTCCAGTAAAGTATGAAGCTTATTATTTTGTGCTTGTTATGTTATGTTTTGTTAGTTATAAAAGCAGCTGACCAGATTTGACCCATGAGCTATAGTTTGCCAGTTCCTTCTTTAACCATTAAGTATGTCTGTTTTTATCAGTTTCCTCAGTTTGTATTCTTTGGACTAATTTGAGGATGCTATTCACATTCTTTCTTTTCTTTTTTCTTTTTTTAAAATATGTGCATTGAAGCCTCTTCAGTGAGGTATTTCCTAGTGGGTTTGGCTTCTGTGCAGAAGGTAAAGTTGTCAATGTTTGTGTCCATGTGTAAGTGTGCACAGGGCGTGTAGTAACAGAGGAACCTCTAAAGAAATATTGCAGGGAAGCCTCTATAATTGTAGCAACATACTTTCATGAGACCACTGCTCGGAGCACATTGCTTCTTCAAGGCCCAGCCGCAGTCACTTCTTCATATGTCACAGCCCCACAAGTTCATCTCAGCACATGATGTCACATTTGATCTAATGGGGCACCAAAAGAGGCCCAGTTTCTATGTTGAGAGTTGAGTCTCTCATCGTCTGAGACTGGAGCCAGCTGCACTGTCAAAATGGCTTGACGCAGCAACAGAAATCTTAGCTCCCTTGCCTTGAATTACAGTCAAAGTAAGATGATACCTTTTGTGAACGTTAAAATGCACCAAACAATTAAGGAGATGATTTTATTCAGGCTCTTGCAATAGAGAGAAGGTTCATTAATGAGGAAATCCTTAAAGAAGAGGGAGAAATTCTGGGATTTTATAGAGCAGGTAAACAGGGGAGTCAAAAGGAAGGTTGGAAGTAATCTTATGTTGGAATATGAGAGGGCAGAGTGCCTTCCTTCTCTCGACTCCCTGGGAACCTTTGTGATACGTCTCTGGAGCGGTCAGCATTATATTTGTCTCCACTAGCAACTTAGCCTTACTTATCTTTGTATCCTCACTGCCAGATACAGTCATTGCCTGACGTTAGCAAGGCACTTCATAAATGTTTCTCTGACTTTCTGTTTATGTGAGAGGAGTGGATGGTGATGTCTGTTCTTTGACTCCTGAGATTTGGAGGAGGAAATGGAGTTCTTACAGTATGTAGACTCCTTCCCTCTATGCTACTTAGTCATCCTGACACCCTGGGGAAGTGTGGTTGGTGAGAAGGAGACGTAAGTCAGTGCAAAATGACTATTTGTTGAATGTCCCTATTTACAAAGGCAGATGTATATGTCTAGAAACTCATTGTAGACTTTTAGCAAAACTGTTTGGAATTTATGTGTATATCAGAAGTTATTAGTATTTTCTTCTAGTTGCTGACATGTTGGGCCCATTGAAAAAACTTATTTTTTGATATGAAGTATTTATAAGTATAATGAAATTTCAAATATGAAAGTTATAAAATCTCGTGTGATTTGAAGCAGACCCTTGTTACTGTCTGAATTTAGGAAATATCCCTTACTAATTAATGAGCTAGGTTTTATTTATAACTCTAGAGAATAGATTATAATTCAGACTAGGCCCTTATTATAGGTATGTACACTTCAAGATGTGGTGGAATTTCTCTCTACTGTGAAAGATGAGCCTATGAAATTCAAATAAGTTTTCACTAGCTGTTACTACAGTGGCTTCAGCACTTTTAGGACAACAATTGTCTTGACCATAGACTTGTAGTCAGAATCTTAGATGTGAAATTTGGTGTTTGATTTGTTTCTGCTACTCTCATTAGCTAGTTTATATTTATATACATTCACTTTGAGAAGTAATTGGAAACTCATAGTTCTCAAAAATGTTCTGTGAAAACTGTTTTAATTTTACTTTCTGAAACAGCTTATCAGGGTTTCTGTTCATTTCACAAGAATTACTGAAACACAGTTGGCATCATTTATGTAATAATTTTGTAGATTTTTCTATCTTATGCTTAATTATGGTCTTCTGGATATTCAAATTTCAAGAGTTGTGTTTTTTTTGGGGGGGGTTTAGTATGTTTTCAAATTATAAGTTCTTTATTATTCTATGGAATCATGGCTGTAGCTGCATAACTGTGTAGCTGACATTTGTGGCAGCAAAGAGGAATAATATCATTTAAAGTTTTATTGCTCTTAAAGAGCAAAGTTTGAAAAGCAATCATATGACTATTCTGATTTTATCTGTTAGCATTTTTTTGAAAAGTAATAAAAGAGCATTATTCTTTTTTGAATATTTATGATGTGTCATGTACTGTATGTCATACTTCACATGGTATTATTGTATCTTTTAATTCTGTAACAGTCCTGTGTGAAATCATTTTTATTATCATTATTATTATTATACTCTTTTAGAGATGAGAAAAACCTCAAGTAAACTGCATAGATCTCCTTGGCTTCTAAGTGGCCAAATTTAGAATTCCAACCCATCTGCCTTTATATGTTGCTGGACAACAGCAAAATGTCTGCTTTCATGGACGTACATGCTGATGAAGGGACACAGACAATAAAGGAATATGTAACACACCAAGAAGCGATGAGTGTGATGGGGAAAGATCAAGTGCAATGGAGGAGGCAGAGTGTTGGAAGCCTGGGTTAGAAAGGTGAGTTACGGCCCTTTTCATGAGGTGCCCTCTGAGAGTGGAGGAAGTGAAGAAGTGAGTAGTATATTTCCAGAAAGGAAACCCAGACATACATTTGCCTTTAGTTTTATTCGAAAGGAAAATTTGTACTGAGCAGCTCTATCTGCCAAGTGAATTAGTAAGCTACTCAGGTAAACTGACCAGAGACCCAATTATTAACAGGATCTTAGTGTCAGAGACTTGTTCTGATGAGGAATTCCACTAGATAGAAAGGTTCAGTAATATTTTACAACAAAACCATGTTGAACAACTTTTAGAAAGGTGCTTTTTCAATATCAGAATCACTTCTTTTATTGAGAAAAAACACAGGCCACGAATATAAATTGCATAGGTCTCCTTGGCTACTAAGTGGCCAAATTCAGAATTCAGACCCATGTTGAATTCCTTGGAAAATGTTTTTTTCTTGTTAAATAGGCTAGTAAAGGTTATTGTTCTCATATTCTTAAGTACTCAGATAAGAATAAGTTATAGTTATTAGCTAGACATATGTAACATGAGAAATAGACCCTTTAAAAATTCTTTCATATACTTCATTACTTGTAAAATTATACTCACAGAAATACAGACATACCTACAAGATGTGTATTTAATTTAGTCTTAGAGTTTTTACATATTACATAATTCAGTGGTCTTAGAAAATTATGTTTCCCAAAATGTAGTCATTTGCATAAAACAAATTTGTTTTCTATAATAATATCAAATAAAAATTGGCTGGATCTAATATAGCATTATGATAGAAATCTTATTTTGAATATGAAGGTGATAATTTAAGAATATCTTTTGGCTGGGCACGGTGGCTCACGCCTGTAATCCCAGCACTTTGGGAGACCGAGGAGGGCAGCTCAACTGAGGTCGGGAGTTCGAGACCAGCCAGACCAACATAAAGAAACCCTGTCTTTAATAAAAATACAAAAAAATTAGCTGGGCATGGTGGCACATGCCTGTAATCCCAGCTACTCAGGAGGCTGAGGCAGGAGAATTGCTTGGAGCCGAGAGGTGGAGGTTGTGGTGAGCCGAGATCACGCCGTTGCACTCCAGCCTGGGCAACAAGAGCGAAACTCTGTCTCAAAAAAAAAAAAAAAGAATATCTTTTATAAACTGGATGAGTCCAACATTTAATTTTAAAGTATTCAAATGGAATCTTTTTATGGAATTCTTAGGTGAATTTTCTCTCAACTTGGAGTTTCAGTGTACCAATCTGCTATGAGCTGGAAAACCTTCCTGTTTTTCAAAAGGAATACTTTACCTTCTGAGGTAAATCAGTGGAAGCTAGAGATTTCCACAGATGTTAGAGTTTTGTACTTTGTACTTAATTGATTTAATTAGCATACACACACTCGTACATTAGTTTTATTTACCTCTGGGCCAGAAATAAATATTCATCCATTATTTGACACGTTTCTGGGGCTTTTACTACTTGCAGTTATTATACCAAAAGTAATGTGGTGTACAACGTCTGTTTTCGTCTCCAGGAGCTTTTATAATGTACTAGATAAGATCAGGTACTCAAACAAGGAAGCAAGAAGTTGATGCTGTATAATGTTTGAGTATAGATATGTTCCAAATACAAATAAATATACATATATATATGAATGCATTTCCTCCTTATTTCTCTTGAAATTATGTGGCTTTGTTTTAGTATTAGTCTCATCAGTTACACAATTGGGCAAGTGGTTTCACTTTTCCTCCCAAGTATTTAGTCTCTTCCTCTGTAAAAGCAGGTGCTGAAGGTTGTCCCACATCCTGGTGAGACGTGGATGGGATGAAGGAAATACAGTGCCTGTGTAGGGCCACACACAGTAAGAACTCATTAAAAGTGAATTTCTCATCTTTTGTACATTAGTGAAATAAGCTCCAAAGGAAATTATAATGAAGTTATTTTCATTATACAAAATGTATATAGTGTCTGAGTGGCTTACCATTGTAGATTTAGATAGTGGGTCTTGTATTATATAGTGGGATCAGCTTTTCAGAAAGACAGATTTGAGTGGTTCAAGGCTATGTGCCATTGGGTGTTACTTAACATCTAGAAACAAATTGCCTGGGTTTAAATTGCAGCTGTGCAACTTTAGGCAACTTAGTTGACCTCTCTATGCTTGTTTCCTCTTCTGTAGCATGGAGATAGTTGTAATACCTGTCTCAGAATTATATTTTAAAGATTGGATGATTAAATGTGTAAGGCTGTGAGAACAGTGCCTGGCACATTATAAGCTCTGTAAAAGTATTGATTCAATAGTATTTTTAGACATGAGAAGAGGGCGGTAAACAAGATCCCCTACTCTTAAGAGCATAATCCATCCCTTTCTCACTGTACTGTAAATTTTCGACCTCACTTAGCCTTTGTAGAAAATTGTTTATTTTACTCAGGTTTTATTTTTTTTAATCATTTTGTAAAACCACTTGATTATTTGGACTATACCCTTTTTGCACTTGGGTTTTTGGAAGCTATCCTCTGCATATATCTTTTGATTATAGAAACTAAAAACATTTTTACTGTAGCTGCTACTGCATGTTCCTTTACTGTCTCCTTATGTCTGAAGATCATATAAATGTCTTTAGCAGGATTTTTGTTACCAACTCACTTGAACTTAGAAACTGAAAGCACAGAGTTAGAAGTGGCATCTCCTGTCAAACATTCCCTAGCGGAAATTTCTTACAGCATTGTCATTCAGTGCCAGAGGCCTGCTGTCTCCCAGTGCTGGAGTGTGATTTCCTGTGTCACTTTCCATTCTGGGACCATAAAATTGGATTCCAAACATTTGTTGGGAAGTTTGCGATATGCTGTTTTGAACATTACTGAACCAATATCCTACTACTTGTGTTTTGGAAGCAACGTTATCTGTGACAGTTATTGCTTTGCTGATTTACATTTGGAAGAATGTTGGAAAAGAAAAAGGCAGAGCAGTAAAAGGTAGAGGCAAGTATGTCCTGGTGATCTTTGTCAGGTAAGACCAAACTGATGATATTAAGCTCGAATTTAGGTTCATCATGGTCACATCCATGCAATAGAAAAATATAACATCACATCTTTAAGCAACACACATTCTGACATTCTGTAGTAAATTTGTATCTCCCTTGATCTTCCTGGAAACAATGCTAATTTCTCCACCTGGAGTTAAAATGCTTGCCAAATTACAAGAATAAATTAGAGAATTAATCCAGTGCCTAAGATAATTTTTGAGAAAAGAGTATCTGTTTCCAAATGGCAAAAGAACAGCATTAATATCTTCTCCAGCATTCAAAGACAGGAGACAGATGCTACTAATAAAATATAATAAACTCCTCATGGTTGTTTCCAATAAAACACAAATTATTTTGTAGTCCTATAATTGGAACTGTGAATCTAAGTAGGTTTCTGTTGAAAAATTTGGTTTCAAAAAGTTGAGACGAGAAACTAATTCACTATTATGTACAAAATTTCTTGCTAAGTATAAGGAATATTAGCAAAACATGTAATAAAAATTAGGAACTTGAACTATTAATACCTCTTGACTTATTGAGATACAGCAGATCTTCATGTGACTGTAGTTTAGTGAAGAGTGACAGGAATCCCAGGTTGTAACTCCTGCTCTGCCTATCACTAGGTGGCTATTGCAGGGCTGGCTTCATGGACAACTCTGCAGCTGCCCAGAGCCCTGCACTCAGAAGGGCCCTGCCCTTGGTTTAGTCCTCTGCTGTCACTTCAGAGTCTTAATTTTTGAGCAAGGGACTCACATTTTCATTTTGCCCTCAGCCCTACAAATTAGGCAACCACAACTGGCTGTTCACAGCTTACTTCTCTGAATTTCAGAGAAGGCAACCAAAAGATTCTGGAGCTAGGTATTGGGTATACATGGACGTAAAGATGGGAACAGTAGACGCTGAGGACTACTAGAGGGAGGGTGGGGGAGGGAGGAAGGAAAGGGTTGAAAAACAACCTGTTGGGTCCTGTGCTCACTCTTTGGGTGACAGGATCATTTATACCCCAAACCTTAGCATCACACAATATATCTATGTAACAAACCTGCACATGTATCCCCTGAATCTACAATAAAACTTGAAGAAAAAGATTCTTGACAGATACAAGAATATGAAATTCTTTGAGTCCCAACAAAGGGAAGGACCCAAGAAAGTTTATTAGAAACTGAAAACTCCTGATTCACCCTCACTTGTTCTCAGTCAGGAGGAATTTTGCCCCCTAGTGGGCATTTAGCAATGTCTGGAGACATTTTTGATTGTCAGGGAATGTGCTGTTGGCATCTAGTGAGTAGTCGGATGTTTAATGCTACAAATGCACAGAACAGCCCCTGCAACATAGAACTGTTTGGCCCAAAAAGTCAACACTCAACACAGGTGATGTTGATAAACCCTGCTTACCATTATTATTTGTGTCTCCAACTCTTGGTAGCGAGCCTGGGAGGTTACTCAAAAGTTTGTTGAGCCTCTGGCTGTAGCCTGGATCTTAGGTGGTTGTATTTTTTACCACATGAAGACTGAGGAATGAAGCTGGTGAGTAGGAAGTGTAACTTAACATTTGCACGAGATACACTACACAGATGCTCTTCTAAGGGCCTCTGCATCTCACACTTACCAAACCAACTGGTGGTCCCCAGACTCTTTAAAACCTCTAAAACACAACACATTCACAGCTGGCAGATAACTTTCCAGGACACCTTGGCACTTGTGATGCAGTCTGTTGGGCTGTTTACCAAGTCATTTAGGTTTGTTTCTAAATCTGTTTATGCCATTGTGCTGGTTGCTGTAATTATGTAGTAGAATCAGCTATTACAGAAATTTAAAGAGAGAAAAATATAAAAAGGGAGAGCAATTTCAGTGAAAACCTAAGTTGAATGTTTTGGAAAGATTCAATAAAGATGTCATTAAAGAAAACTGCTCTCAAACTGTGGGCAAGATGGTTTTTAAAGGTTTGTGAAAAAATCATTAAAATTAGATGGATTCTATACTGAATTTGTTTAACTGTCTTAAGTTTTCACTATTATTTATGGAGATTGTAGACAATACATTTTTTTCTGTGCTTTTTGCAAGAAAAACAATGCTTTAGTCAGCTGATCCAGGCTCAGAAAAAAAAGGCCTTGCCTACATCACAAGATAGCAGAATGAATGGCATTTATATATTTTAGGGTGACAAAATTATTTATAAATGTAACCTTAGCTGACTTCCCCTAATAATCAATATTTCAGATAACAGGGTATCAATTACATTTATTTTCCAGTGGGAAAAATATCAAATATTCTACTTTTCTCACTTCTAGAGCCAAACAACTTTCAGCTCAGTGATGTCTCTGAATAATGTTCCTTATTTAACACTACCTTATCTGTTAAGAAGATATTCATTTAGTTTCTGACTCCACAAACACCAACATAAGATCTGTCTCTTGCTGGATTCAATACTGAAATGTTTTAAGAACTGTGCTTCCTTTTCAGTGCATATGTTTTCTTGAGTTTCCATGTGCCTGTATAGATTAGCAGCATCTGGGACTTTTACCACATGTCACATTCTTTTAGAATGGAACAAGTATAAATATTATCAGAATTGTAGTCAAATAATTTCAAAATACTGTTAGAATTGAGCAAAGAGACATTAATTGTTAGTCTGCCTCTTTTTCAGATGGCTTTTGACTTAATATTTTGTTTTAGGACCCATGTCTCTACACTGGGCTTTAGAGCAGAGTTCTGGCCTCAATCTTGAGCTTGTTAAAAGAAAATGTCACCAGGCATGATGGCTCACGCCTGTAATCCTAACACTTTTGGGGTAGCCAAAGTGGGAGAATGGCTTGAGCTCAGAGTTCAAGACCAGCCTGGGCAACATAGTGAGACCTCATCTCTATAAAAATTTTTTTAAAAATTGGCTGGGTGTGGTGGCACATGCCTGAAGCCCCAGATACTCGGGTGGCTGAAGTGGGACAATTGCTTGAGTCCAGGAGTCCATTGCCACTGTACTCCAGCCTAGGTGACAGAATAAGACCCTGTCTCAAAAACAAAACCAAACAAACAAACAAAAACCTTAATGTACTATTTCCTATTAATAGTCACAATTTTATAGATACTGTCTAACAGTTTAAAACCATAAACATTCTATTTGGCTAGTAAAATGTTTTCATCATTTATGATCAAAGATATCAGGCATTTTTCTTCTTTAATTAGTTTAACAAGTAATATATAAATTCAGCCTCCCTTTGGAATGTTAGAACAGGACAGATAAAGCTACATTCCTATTTGCCCATCACATTGATCCCACGCATTTTATACGTCTCTACTCCACCCCGGCCATAACAGACTTGGGGAATATTCTTCCAGGCACACACACACACACACACACACACCCCCCTAGAGAATTTTTATGGTAATAGTATCATAACGCATGTATTGTTACTTCCTTGCTTTCTTTCAGGTTGAGTTGATTTGAGTTAGATCTTGTATAAATCTAGTCCATCCCTTTAAACTTCTCCCAGATATGGAATGTCACATTCTGTTTATGTGTTCTTTTATTAATAGGCATTAAATTTGGGGGTATCATAAACAATGCTATAATGAACATCCTTCTATATGTTTTCTTGAGCACATGTATGTGTGTTTCTTTAGGGTAGATATCTAGAAGTAGAATTGTGCACAACCATTTATCTCATGGTGTTACAGTGTTGTTTTAGTTCATTTGTTTCTTTCTAAGCTTCAGAGTATATTGGCTGGAAGTCATTGAATCATAACCTTTTAGACATCCAAGCTCAGGTATCATCTTACAATATGAAGGATTAGTTTAACTGTTACTTCATACTCTTTTTTTTTTTTTTTTTTGGAGACAGAGTCTGGCTCTATCGCCCAGGCTGGAGTGCAGTGGTGCGACCTGGGCTCACAGCAAGCTCCACCTCCTGGGTTCAGGTCATTCTCCTGCCTCAGCCTCCCGAATTGCTGGGACTACAGGTGCCCACCACCATGCCCAGCTAATGTTGTTTTTGTGTTTTTAGTAGAGACAGGGTTTCACCGTGTTAGCCAGGATGGTCTCGATCTCCTGACCTCGTGATCCGCCCACCTCGGCCTCCCAAAGTGCTGGGA
>NW_012101247.1:398140-398654 GCF_000951045.1 Mandrillus leucophaeus
ATCAAACTTCTCAGAGCTAAAGGAAGAACTACGTACCCAGCGCAAAGAAACTAAAAATCTTGAAAAAAGACTGGAAGAATGGATTAGTAGAATAACCAATGCAGAGAAGGCCATAAACGAACTGACAGAGATAAAAACCGTGACACGAGAAATACGTGACAAATGCACAAGCTTCAGTAACCAACTTGATCAACTGGAAGAAAGAGTATCAATGATTGAAGATCAAATGAATGAAATGAAGCGAGAAGAGAAGTCTAGAGAGAAAAAAGTAAAAAGAAATGAACGAAGCCTCCAAGAAATATGGGATTATGTGAAAAGACCGAATCTACGTCTGATTGGTGTGCCTGAAAGTGAGGGGGAAAGTGGAACCAAGTTGGAAAACACTCTTCAGGATATCATCCAGGAGAACTTCCCCAAGGTAGTAAGGCAGGCCAACATTCAAATTCAGGAAATACAAAGAACGCCACAAAGATACTCCTCGAGAAGAGCAACTCCAAGACACATAATTGTCAGA
>NW_012101247.1:398704-400304 GCF_000951045.1 Mandrillus leucophaeus
TTTTTTTTTTTTTTTTTTTTAATCCTTAAATGTTTTGAGATGCTGATTAGTTCGGAATTATATATATGTTGTTTTAAACTAGTTGAATCTTTTGATACTGTTTAATTACCTCAGACTCTTTACTTCAGAAGTAGAAAGTGCTTATATTTAAAATCTGGGTTTTCCTGTAAAACCCACTGTATATTATAAACGTAACATAGATAAGGCATTTTTCCATGTATGGTATCTTTAAGGCTGATAAACAATATCTTCCTTATTTGAATAGTGTTTCTTCACTTGAATAATTATACTTCTACTCATATTTAATGACTTCTGTGTTTAAGGTATTGTGCCATATTTTTTTGTTTTAATTCTTACAGCAAGCCAAAGAACTAAAATGTGAAGTATTATCATTTTATAGTTGTAAAAATTGATGGCGCAGTTAACAATCTTGTCCAAGGTTACCCTGTTAGGAAATAGAAGAACTAAGAATTCAAAACAAAGCTTATCTTATTGGAACAGTATACACTCTCCAATGTACTGTATAAGGGTACACTTTTCCCACCATCATTTAAAAGCTATGTGAGTCTAGTTCTGGGATTATGCTTCATTTTAAAATAGTAATGACCTTTTTTTTAAAAAAAAGTTTTAAAGTTGTTTTCAGCAGCGATTGTAGATAAAATAATTTGGTGGACAGTCAGTTAATTTTGTGTGGCTTTTTTTTCTTTGAATAGCAAAAAAGAACTTACAAACTTTTAGAATATTTATACTACTCTTGAACTATTTACTAATTCTTCTTTCATATACTTACTAGACACTGTGCTTAAAATTTTGAATTTTTAAAAGTAATCCATGTTTATTATAAAAAATATGACAACCTAACCTATAAGGAAACAAAATTTTCTGCAATTCCATCACTGTTTCTAATAGAAAATTGTGAATGAGTTCGCTTCTTGCAGAATGTACGTGCTTACTTCACATTGGGCACTTCTTTCAGCCACAGAGGAAAGGTGGGAAGGGCTCATTAGTTTCATGAACGTCTTATATGGGGTCAAATTTAGGAAGAAAGACAGAAATGAAAATTGAACACACATGACTGTTAGCTAATTAAAAGATGTGAGTCATCTTTATAAATAAATAAACTGATTAGTGACCCATTGCTGGAAACTGGAAGAATCAGAAGTAAGTATGCATCTGCTAGCATTACAAATACTGAAATGGGAATTTCTTTTCTTTTTTTTTTATTTTAAAATGTACTACTTTATTTATTTTTTTATTATACTTTAAGTTCTAGGGTATATGTGCACAATGTGCAGTTTTGTTACATATGTATACTTGTGCCATGTTGGTGTGCTGTACCCATCAACTCGTCAGCACCCATCAACTCATCATGTACATCAGGTGTAACTCCCAATGCCATCCCTCCCCACTCCCCATAATAGGCCCCGGTGTGTGATGTTCCCCTTCCAGAGTCCAAGTGATCTCATTGATGAATTCCCACCTATGAGTGAGAACATGTGGTGTTTGGTTTTCTGTTCTTGCAATAGTTTGCTGAGAATGATGGTTTCCAGCTGCATCCATGTCCCTACAAAGGATACGAACTCATCCTTTTTTATGGCTG
>NW_012101247.1:403969-420916 GCF_000951045.1 Mandrillus leucophaeus
AGAAAGGTCGGGTTACCCACAAAGGGAAGCCCATCAGACTAACAGCAGATCTCTTAGCAGAAACTCTACAAGCCAGAAGAGAGTGGGGGCCAATATTCGACATTCTTAAAGAAAAGAATTTTCAACCCAGAATTTCATATCCAGTCGAATCAAATGGGAATTTCTTTACATTATTAATGATTAAATTTATGAAGGAATTAAAAATATGATCTTGGCAACAGAGAGTATGAATTTGTTATGTGTATTTGAGATGTGTCTAGCAGACACTATAGACATGGGTTTATTCTTGTAAACCATTTTTTCTCCAGAGAGACTTGAGTGAACAAGTGGGATTGCTTCCATTGATAGGAGGATAAGGGAAGTGAGTACAATGTTTATATCTAACTGTACTTGCTTCCTGCACTTCTTATATGGAGACCTTCACCTAAATCTTTACTATTGGTATTGTCTTAATACCTCTTTTTCTTTGCTTAGAATATTAGAAATAAATTTTACCAGACTCTTAGAATTTATTCATTATTTTGTTACTATATTTTCAGTTTAACATAATTTTTTTACTAATAAGCTTACATTTAATGAGCATAAACTATGTGCCAGTTATGGTGATAAGTGCTTTACATGCTTTGTTTAATCCTCACCACATCTCTTTGATAGAGAGTCATATTATTGACTGTTTTCTGGAGGAGAAGTGGAGGCTAAGGAAAGAAAAATAAAATTAATCAAAATGTTACAGCTGATAGAAGACAGAGGCAAATCTCTTGTCCAGATATACCTGAGATACAAAGTCAAGTATTCTTGCCACTCTGTTACAGTTTATACATTTCAAAATTTCTTTTTGGAAAAAAAAATACTGTATTCTTATGTTTTCCCAGTGAATTCCTGTAAACATTTAGGTTTCATTTCAATCCTGTGTTATTAATTTCAGTTTTATATTTTGTCTTAACTATTAGCTGACTGTATGGGGTTATTAATTTATACTTATATGGTGGGAAGATGAGTATGTTTAGACTGAAAATATTGATATACTGTTTTTCAAATTTTAACCCTGTTTGATTGAAATTATTAAATCATCTAGAGACATGATTCTCAAAACTTGGCTGAAGCAAAAACTATGAAATCAGATTCTCTGAGGTAGAGCCTTACATTGGAAGCTTCTTAATTATACTCATATGCAGCCAAGGTTGAGAACCATGGACTTAAAATAGCCTTTTGGTGGCAAACTGCCACTTAGTGGATTTTAGAGCAGTGGTTCTTAATTAGCATGCATCTGAGTCAGTGGCAAGAGACCTTATTAAAACACAGATTACTGGGCTTCATGCACAGAACTCTGAATCAGTAGGTCTAAGGGGAGGCCTAAGAATTTGCATTTCTAACAAGTTTCAGGTGATGCCAGTGCTGCTTTTTTGGACTGCCGTTTGAGAACAACTTCAGATTTAGTTATCACTCTTTGAGAACCACTGATTTAGATCTTACTTTCTGAGTTGATCTCTTAAACTTCCTTTTAGTTTAAGTGATCACCACACCCCACTACCCACCAGATACACACCCACATAGCCTTTGTAAGCTATCATTAAGCATTTCCAGGAGCCTCCAGATGCCTGCACTAATATTAGAGTGTAGTTGCACCTCTGGATGAGGGATTTGTTTTTGCTCATCTGGGAAAACTTCAAATGAACTTCATTCTTCCCTTCCTTTATGCTGTGAAGTATAAAGTACACAGATTAGAGGTCTCTTCATACTCTAGCTACAGGCCCCTTTTTCTTTAATTTTTCAGTAATTCTGAAAAACCTCAAAAGGTTAATGTTTTCACCCCTAATTTCTTTTGCTAATTTGTTTCTAACAAAAATGTGTCTTTGTCAGCAGTGGTAAGTGATTACAGATAAGGTAGAGTTAGGCAGTACTGTTGACCCCTCCAACAACATGGGTTTGAACTTACAGGTGGATTTTCTTCCCCCCTGCCACCTCTGACACAGCAAGACCAATGCCTCCTCTGCCTCCTCTTCCTCAGCCTACTCACTGTGAAGATAATAAGGGTAAAGACCTTTATGATAATCCCTCTTCTACTTATAAATAGAAAATGTTTTTCTCCCTTATGATTTTCTTAAAAACGTTCTTTTTTCTAGCATACTTTATTGTAAGAACACAGTATATAGTACATATAACATAAAAATATATGTTTATCCACCGTTTATGTTATTGATAGCTTCCAGTCAACAGTAGGTTATTCGTAGTTAAGTTTTTGGGGAGCCAAAAGTGTGTAAGGTGCCATCCTGAAAAGCAGATGCTAGTGCTATGATCTTAGACATTTTAGCCTCCAGAACTGTGAAAAAAAATCTGTCCTTTATACATTGCCCAGTCTGTGGTACAGTCATTTTTTGGTATCCGTGGGGGCTTGATTCCAGGATACCCCTCAGATACCAAAATCTGTGATTGCTTAAGTCTCTGATAAAAAATGGTATAGTGGCTAGGTATAGTGGCTCATGCCTGTAACACCAGCACTTTGGGAGGCGGAGGCGGGTGGATCACCTAAGGTCAGGAGTTTGAGACCAGCCTGTCTAACATGGTGAAACCCTATCTCTACTAAAAATACAAAATTACCCAGGTGTGGTGGCACATTCCTGTAATCCCAGCTACTTGGGAGGTTGAGGCAGGAGAATCGCTTGAACCCAGGACATGGAGGTTGCAGTGAGCTGAGATCGCACCATTGCACTCCAGCCTGGGCAACAAGAGTGAAACTCTATCTCAAATAAAATAAAATAAAATGGTATAGTATTTGCATATAACCTATGTACATCTTCCCATATACTTGAAATAATCTCTGGATTACTTATAATACCTAATATAGTGTAAATGTTATGCAAATAGTTGTTATACTGTCTTTTTTTAAACTTATATTTTTTATTTTTATTTTTTGTATTTTTTGGGGGGAATTTTGTTGTTGTTGTTTGTTTGTTTGAGATGGAGTTTTGCTCTCGTTGCCCAGGCTGGAGTGCAGTGGTGCAGTCTCGGCTCACTGTAACCTCTGCCTGCTGGGTTCAAGTGATTCTCCTGCCTCAGCCACCCAAGTAGTTGGGATTACAGGTGCCCACCACCACACCCAGCTAATTTTTGTATTTTTAGTAGTTGGGGTTTCACTATGTTGGCCAGGCTGGTCTTGAACTCCTGACCTCAGGTGTTCCACCTGCCTCGGCCTCCCAAACTGCTAAGATTACAGGCGTGAGCCACCGCGCCCAGCCTACGGGGGGAATATTTTTGATCAGTGGTTGGTCGAATTCACAGTTGCAGAACCCAAAGATATGGAGAGCTAACTGTGTTTTCTTATAGCAGCACTAATGGACTAAGATACTGTATGTGTGTGAATATATCTGGGCATGGTCTATGTGTCTGTCTTTATGCCAGTACCATACTGTTTTAATTACTATAGCTTTGTAATATATTTTGAAAACAGGAAGTATGATGTCTCCAGTTTTATTCTTTCTCAAGATTGACTTTGCTATTTGTGGTCTTTTGTGGTTCTATATAGTAATTTTAGAATTTTTTTTTCTATTTCTATAGAAATACCATTGGGATTTTGATAGTCATCCTATTGAGTCTGGTCACTTTGGATGGTCCAGACCTTTTCTTCCAATCCATGAACTTGGGATGTCTTCCCATTTGTTTGTGTCCTGTTTACTTTCTTTCATCAGTGTTTTGTACTTTTCCATGTACAAGTCTTTCACCTCCTTAGTTAAGTTTATTTCTAGGTATTTTATTCTTTTTATTATTACTATAAATAGCTGCTTTACTAATTCCCTTTTTAGATAGTTTTTGTTAGTGTCTAGAAATCCAGGTGATTTCTGTATGTTCATTTTGTATCCTGCAACTTTGCTGAATTTATTAGTTCCAACTTTTTTTTTAATGGAGTCTTGAGAGATTTTTATATTTAAGATTATGTAGTCTGTAAATAGGGTCAATTTTACTTCTTTTCCATATGAGTGCCTTTAATTTCTTTTTCTTGCCGAATTGATCTGGCCAGGACTTCCAGTACTGTGTTGAAGTGTCGAGAATAGGCATCTGTGCTTTGTTCCTGATCTTAGAAGAAAAGCTTTCAGTTTTCCACTGTTGAGTTTATGTTAGCTGTGGGCTTTTCAGATATGATCTTTATTTTGTTGAGGTGGTTTCCTTCCGTTCCTACGTGTTGAACTTTATCAGATGCTTTTTCTGTGTCTGTTGAGATGATCGTGTGGGTTTTTCCTTTCATCCAGTTAATGTGTTGTGTCATATTGATTGATTTGTGTATGTTGAACCATCCTTGTATCCCAGGGATAACTCTTATTTGATCATGGTGTATAATTATTTTTATGTGTTGTTGAATTCAGTTGTTACTATTATTTTGAGGATATTGCATGTGTGTTTATAAGGGATATTGGCCTATAGTTTTCTTTTCTTGTGATGTCTTTCTTTAGCTTTGATGTCAGGGTAATGCATACTTCATAAAGTGAGTTTGAAAGTGTTCCTTATCTTCAGTTTTGGAAAAGTTTGAGAAGGATTGGTATTAATGCTTGATAGAATTTACCAGTGAAACCATCTCGCCTTGGGCTTTTCTTTGTTGGAAGGCTTTTGATTACTAATTCAAGCTAGTTGTGGGTCTGTTCAGACTTTCTGTTTCTTCCTGATTTAGTCTTGGTGTAGGTTGTTTCTAGAAATTTATCTCTTCTCAATTACCCACTTTATTGGTATATAATTGTCCATAGTAGTCTCTTAAATATTATTTTAATTTCTGTGCTATTATTGGTAATATCTTTTCTTTCATATCTGATTTTATTCATTTGAGGCATTTCTCTTTTTTTTCCATAGTCTAGCTAAGGGTTTATTAATTTGGTTATTTTTTCAAAAAACAACTCTTAGTTTTGTTTGTCTTTTTTTTCTATTTTCTATTTTGTTTATTTCTGTTCTAATTTTGGTATTTTCTTACTTCTGCTGATTTTGGGCTTAGTTTATTCTTATTTTTCAAGTTCCTAGAGGTGTAAAATTAGGTTGTTTATTTGAGCTGTTCTTTTTTTAATGTAAAGGTTTATCACTGTGAACATCCCTCTTAGTACTGCTTTTGCGGCATCCCATGAGTTTTGGTATATTGTATTTTTGTTTTCATTTGTGAAAATGTTTCCTAAATTTTTTATTTCTCTTTTGATTCAGTGGTTAAGACTGTGTTTGTGTTTTTTTCAGTTTTCTTCTGCTGTTGATTTCTGATTTCATAGCATTGTGAGATCAGAAAAGCTACTTGCCATGATTTCGGTCTTACATTTGTTAAGATTTGTTTTGTGGCCTGACATATGATCTGTCCTGAAGAAAAATCCATGTGTGTTTAAGAGGAATGTGTATTCTGCTGCTGTTAGGTAGAATGTTAGGTTGATTTGGTTTGTAGTGTGATTCAAAAATCCTGTTTTCTTTCTTTTTTGTCTAGACGTTCTGTCTTACTATTTGCACTGCGGCATTAAAGTTTCCTATATTATTGTATTGCTTCCTGTTTCTTAAGTGCTGTCAATATTTGCCTTATATATTTAAGTGTTCTGATGGGTGCATATACAATTATAATTGTTATGTTTCTGGTAGGTTGATCCTATTATTATCATAAAATGTCATTCTTTGTCTCATGATTGTTTTTGACTTATGTCTATGGTTTCTGATATAATTAATGCCATCCCTGCTCTCTTGGTTACCATTTACATGGAACATCTTTTTCCATCTTTTCACTTTCAGCCTATTGCGCCTTTAAATGTAAAGTTAGTTTCTCATTGGCAGCACTTAACTGGGTATAATTGGCATTAATTTTTTTTTTTTTTTTTTGAGATGATGTCTCGCTCTGTCACCCAGGCTGGAGTGCAGTGGCGCGATCTCGGCTCACTGCAAGCTCCGCCTCCCAGGTTCACGCCATTCACCTGCCTCAGCCTCCTGAGTAGCTGGGACTACAGGCAACCGCCACCGCGCCCGGCTAATTTTTTGTATTTTTAGTAGAGACGGGGTTTCACTGTGGTCTCAATCTTCTGACCTTGTGATCCGCCCACCTCGGCCTCCCAAAGTGCTGGGTTTACAGGCGTGAGCCACCGTGCCCGGCCAAATTTTTTAAAAATTGTGGTAAAGTACATACAAAATAAAACATACCACCATAAGATTGACATACAAAATAAATGAACTTTATTATTAATAATATTTCATGTTAAATTCTTTTATGATTTTTTGTAAAATTAATGTCATGGTTCTATATAATATTAAAAAAACCCCTACCATCTTAACAATTTTTAAATTATGGTTCAGTAGTATTAAATACATTCATATTGTTGTGCAGCTGTCCCCACCATTCATCTCCAAAGCTCTTTTCATCTCATAAAACTGAAACTCATTACCCATTAAACCCCACTCCCTCCTTCCCCCACCCTCTGGCAACCACTATTCTACTTTTTGTCTTTAGGAACTTGATTGTTCTAGGTACCTATAAAAGGATGTCATAAATTATGACATACTGTATGTATGCCATAAAAAGGATGTCAAATCTATAAAGTATGTCAAAATATCTCATCTATGCTTTTGTGAATGATCCTAGATATCAGCCACTTTATTAGTTAGCAAATTGTCTTTTTATGTTGACGTTTAATAGGGAAAGTGTGGGTGGAAAGTAGAAGTATTAAAAATAACAGATTCTTTTTGGCAAGTTCTTCCATTAAAAAATTTACAGTTGGCATTTAGTTATAACACTACCTACCATTCATTGTTTCCTTTAGAACAATGGTGCTATTTTATTATAATCACACAACCACATAGAAAGCTGTAACATACAGCTAAGCAAATGGACTCTGAACTCATGCAGCCTGGGTGCTAATTCTGATTCTGCTACTTATCAGCAGATTCTTTCATTTCTGTAGGTCATAAGTCAAATTGCTAAAGTCATTTTTTTCATTTTTTTTATACTTTCTTTACTTAAAAACTATGAAAGCAATAGATAGCTAAGTTGTAAAGAAGTCAAGTAGTTCTAGAGACTTACCACACTGAAATAGTAGTGTCCAACCGGTCTTATCTCCCATCTTTCTGGTCCACAGGGGCAAACCCTTTGCCCCCGCTGGAGATATTCACCCTCAACTATAGAGTGTTATGTTTGTACTGTTATTTCTTGACTCATCACTTTTAGGCAGTATCTATTACCCCGCTGTTATAGAAAATGGAGATGTAGCAGATAGATGTGAGTTTATAGTAATATGATACTATACCCATCATATCCCTACCTCCACCACCACAATATGTATTTATTACCTATGAACTCTATAATCACTTTATATTATTGTGACTCTCTGCTTTACTGTAGAAACAAGTAGTGTACTGTGATTACATTTTTAAAGGCTTTCTTCTAAGCTTTAAAAAAAAAACTTTTTATTTTAGAAATGTTTTAAAATTACAGAAACATTTTGACTTTGATCTACCTGACAGTACTCTTTGGAAACAAGTCCCAGAATAGCCCTTACTGAAGGAGTGGGGAGTTATGTTCTACCTCCTTGAGGACAAGTGTCTATAAAAATTATTTGGAACTCTTCCATATGGGAAATTTGTCTCTTTTTCCTTATCTATTTTATTTAGTCACTTATTCATATCAGTATGGACTCATGGATATTTATTTGATACTTTGTGTTATAACCTGATATACTTTATGTATTTTGTTTCATAAATTATTTAGATATGGCCTCTAGAAGCTTTTCTAGTTGACCTGTATGCCCCTCCAACATACTCCCATTATTGTCGGGTTTTGTTTTGTTTGTGTTGAGCATTTTCTCACTTTACAGCACTACTTATATATGTCCCACCCTAGTCCTAGAATCAGAGACGGCTCCATGTTCCTTTATTGGAAAAGGGTATTAGCTACTAAGATCTGAGCTCTTGGTTTGCTCCTCGCTATGTGAGCATTATTGCTTCTAGACCAAGGAAGTAAATATGTGTCTGCAAACCCATGAGGATTTATAAATGTATAATTTTTTCTGTTTGTAACTATCTGTATCTATATTAAGCTAAATATTAGTTCATACTGATATCTCTAAATAGTAATGTACACAGATTAAGAACAGAGGGGAAGGAGATAGGGGCTGACAAAGATAGAGGAGAGGAAGAGGATGGTTACAACAAAATAGTAGATTTAAGAATTTCACCTCCATCCGTCTCTCCCTCTCTCTCTCTCAAGCAATATTGAGAATATATTAATTTAGGAGGATGTTTTGTATACATAATTTAAACATAAAAGAAAATAAAGGCCAATAATTGTAATGTGTTGGTTCCCTGATACAAATATCATAAAATTACTAAAACGATGTTTACTGTTTTTTCCTTTTTGATATGGGACTATACATTGAAACCCAGAATGAGGCAAATAGGCTGGAAAGGAAGAAGGAGAGGGGAAGTCAGAGAGGTGGAGATTGAGAGGTTAATCAGTTCTCTGGAAAAATATTGCTGTCTCAAGGCCTTTCAGGATTTCTACTAAATGTATTTTGCACTTTCATGTTTATGACCGAGGATAAGATGTGTTAGTCCACTTCTTTGTATGAAGATTGACCAGGTTTAAGTAACAGCTCTGTTCTTCATTGGCTGTGTAATCTTGGGCAAGTTACTTCTCCTAATCATAATGTTTTAATTTTAAAATTTAATGTTTTATTTTAAAAACAGGAATAGCAATACCTCTTAACTGGGTTGTCATGAGGATTGAATGAGATGAAGTTTGTAAAGAGTTAGGCATAGTGATTGGTGTAGAATAGCAATTACCAAATGTAATTCCCAGCTTGACTTGTGTCCTGAACACCGTTAAAAGGTCCAAGGATTTTCACCATTTGCCTGGACGTCTTTGGGAAGCTAGATTGATTCTAAGACTTCTCTCAAAGTTAGGTTATCATTCAGGTCTAACCAGCATCTGCGTTTCAAACCCACTAAATGCTCTGCTAAAAAAAAAATAGACATTTGATTCAGTGTTCAATTTTACCTCATTTTAAATACATTTTATATTTGATAAACTGAATTTATAGGCAATTCAACAGTAGAGTTGTAAATAATGAGTTCCCATTATTTATTTGAAATCATTGATATGCTCTCCAAGTCAAAGTGGTAGCTCTAAGTAACAAATTGGGTTACATCATTTAAATTTCTTTTCACTTAAGTCACTGGAACCCCCTTACGTGCCTTATTCAAGAAGTTCATTATCACTGTTTTAAAAATTACGCCAACTTCAAGCCCGCCACCTGAATTGTCCGGAAAATCTGGGTCTATACTCAGCCCACAGGGTGGGAGACAGGTGGGAACTGGCATCTTACTGAGCCAGTACTATCATGGAACCCACTGCCACTGGGGTGAGCTTTCTGATTCCTGCCCAGGTTGTAAAGAAGTTTTATGTGGCTACCATGATATATTAGTTTCCTTTGTCTGCCATAACCAATTACCGTAAATGTGGCAACTTAAAACCAATTAAGATTTATTCTCTCATGCCTCTGTAGGTCAGAAGTCCAGGTTGTCTTGACTAGTTTCTTTGCTTGTGTTGTACAAATCCAAAATGCAAGTGCTGGCAGCCAGACTGGGCTCCTATCCAGAGGCTCTAGAGGGAAATGTGCTTCCAGGATCCTTCAGGTGGTTGGCAGGATTCATTTCCATGCAGCTTTGGGATTGAGATCCCTATTTTCTTATGGATGTTCATTGTCAGCCTCGAGGGCCACCCAGCTTCCTCCTTTTACGGTCTTCTATTTCCACATTCAAAGGCATCAAGGGCAGTTTGGGTCTTTCCCACCCTTTGAGTCTCTCCGACCTTGCCTTCTGCTTCATCTGTTTTGCTTGTCTTAACCTCTGTTTCTCTGACTGACTCTTCTGTCTTCCTCTTCTGCTTTTATGGGCTCAGATGGTTAGATTGGGCCCACCCTGATAATCCAGGATAATATCCCTATTTTAAGATCTAAAACCTTAATTACATCTGCAATATCTCTTTTACCAGATGATATAATAAAAGCATAATTGATAACAAAATAAAGACCAATGACTGTGAAGGTTCCAGGCATCAGGACATGGAAATCCTTGTTGAGGGGAGGCCATGCCTTTGCCTACCACACCAGGTTACAGCTCTTTTTGCGTCATACCTCCAAACTTTGTTATTGCTCCGTGTAGTACAACAGCAAGTTCTCAGGCACCTCCTGTAGCAGCCACACGCTCTGTTGTTTCAAGCCTTCTCTACAAGCTCTCAAATGATGGTGTTGTGCTCAGGTCAGTAGCTTAGGTGCTTTCTTTCCTGCAAGTACCAACTTTTATGTCAGAGATCTTGATTCACATCCTTGCCACTAGGTTTCTGTCAGGCTACCTCCTGTACTGCTGTGAAAACATCTCGCTGTACACGAGTCCCTGACTTCACCACTCAGGATGCTGAGGAAGGGGTCTTGGGCTACTGCTTCCCAAAGCCTCTTGCCTTTTTATGCAGATGTATTTCCTTTCTCCCTAGGAATGAGCTGTGTATGACAGGGATGAAAACTCCTCAGGGAACTGATGAACAGAGATGAAATGAAGCAATATATGGGAAGCAGAGTGGTGAGGTGGTTATGAGCGTAGGCTCAGAAGTAAGACTGCCTGGATTCAAAGTCCATCTCTGCTGCTAAGGAGCCGGGTGACCCTTATGAGTTACTTAACCTCTCTGGCTTGATTTCCTCATCTGTAAACTTCACTGAGTTGTTGTAAGAATTAAATTACTTAATACTTCTAAGTGGTTTAAAACAGTGCTAAGCCTACACTAAGCACACAATTAATGTTGATTACTATTATTTGCATGGTATAAGGAGCAGAATAAGATGATAGTTTGGAATTAGGCTACCTGGGCTTAAATTCCACTGCCACCAATTGCTGAGTTTGTGTCTTTGGGTAATTACTTAAACTTTCTGTGCGTCAGTGTCCTCATTTATAGAAAGGGAATAATAATCTTTCCTATTTCGTAGAATTTTTGTGTGTGGTATTGTATGAGATAATGAGAAAAAATGTCTGGTACTTTGTAACAAATTAAAAATTCAGTACATTTCTAAATGTACTGGAAAAAAAAAAAAAACCCACGATGATGCCTCTTGAGTGTTTCTTCTCCTTGGAGATGACTTGCTTTTTTATAGTACAGGGGTTAAGGCATATTAGGGAACTGTCATGTCATTAGTCCCTTCAGTAATACACATTGATAGGGAACCAACATATTTAGCTAGCCCACTATATAGCACGTCCAAGGCTTAGATTTATAGATTCAAGAACCTTTAAAAATATTTGTCTACGGGGCACCTCTGACTTTTGAGTTTTGTTATTGCCATCAGCTCCCACTCACTTTTTGGTTAAGTGTTATTTTTGTCTCTCCTCTTCCTTGGTCCTTGGAGATAATCATTATAATTTTAATAAGCTAGCACTGCATTAAAAATGATATGCATTGAAATTTATCTAAGATTCTAGTTGTTAAATAGGGTAATTCATATACTATTCTTTTTGAAGCGGAAGTTGAGGCTAGCATAATTCATAAGCTCCTCAATAGGTATTGCTTTTTAAAAAATTAACTTTATCCCTGATTATATAACTGTTTTAATTTACAGAATTGCATTGGGTGAACTGTGTAAGTGTCCATATTTACAGGAGTGGTTCCCAAACATCTCTCCCTGTCCCAGTCCATTATGATCGTGTTTTTATTCACCAGGGAAGAGGGTGGATGTGGAGCACAGAGCAGGGCCCTGAGTCTGTGACTGATATGCCTAGAGTGAGGGCCACTTTCCAGTTTACAAATCATGGATCTAAATGATTGAGGGCTTTTTTCAGCTAACAAAATATCATTATGTCACTGGCTGTCAAGGAGAGTGAAAAACAGCTTTATGAACTTCCTTCTCCCATTTTTTTTTTTTTAGGGAAATATACACTATACTCTGCTATGCCTTAGAATCAAAGCCCCATACATGCTAGGTATTTTTGTGACCTTAGTCTATGTCATAATCCATATTAATGTCTTTTAAAACTTCCTCTGTGTCTTTGCCTTCCTCAGTGGACTTTGAACCCTTCAGGGGGATGGATTGTATCATATTATTCTCAGAGTCTCAAGGACCTAAGAGAGTTCCTAGCTCATGACGTGTGCTGAGTAGTTTTGCTGTATGAGAGAATTTGAATTGAAGATCATTTGTTCCTTTTTAAAAGACTTTTAGAGGAAATTCCATGACCTCATTCATTCATTTCATGTTTAATAGTGCATATTGCTTACAAATTTTATTTGTAAAATTTATTGTTGCTTTCTGGGCCCATCTTTCAGTCTGTTTTCAGTTGTGATAGGGAATTCATTCATTATTCTTTGTGTTTGGGATCAAGGCATTAGAGGAATGTATAATACAGACTTTGGAGTCAAACTGAGCTGGGTGTGAATTGGGGCTTTGCCACATTTTCAATGTTGTTGTTGGATACATTACTTAATCTCACTATTGTCTCTTCATTTGTAAAATGAGTATGAAGCAGTACCCACTATAGGATAATCATGAGGACCGAGTGAGGCAGTGCACACAAAGTTCTTAGGCTGGTGCATAATAAGTGCCCAATACAACAATTTTTTATGTAGTTGATGTTTAGATAGTTGGTTTTCAATAAGCATGGTTTTCCTAAACCTGATTATTTAAAGTCGTCCAACGATTCATTCATTTTCCTTAATTTCAGTTGTTAGCTGGAGAAATGTTTGCAGCCTAGTGAAAATGTGTGTGGTAGATCAGTAAGATCATCTACTTAATAAAACCATCTAGTTGCTAGGTTAAATTTTGCTTTGTATTATTAATAATGGAAATTGATTTTCTTGCTTTGAAATTTTATTATGTTTACCCAGTTATTTATTCTAGTGAAATAAATTATCAACAGAAATGCTGTTTCTAAAATTTTCATTGCGATGATGGATAACTTAGAAATGTCATATTTATTGAAGAAATAGAATTGTTTATATTCAGAACGAATTCACTTTGTGATTATGTACAGAGTTTCAGCACATTTAATTTTATTTATAGACTTTTACATCCCAGTGGTGCTAAGCGGAGTGAATTTTGCAAGATCTTAGTTTCAGTGCCTTGAATGTCATTAAGTCCCAAGAATAAAGAGTGCTAACTTAGATGTAAGAAGACTTGCATTCTCATTCTGATGCCCTCAGTTCTTAGTCTGTGACCCTGGGCAAGTCATTTAACTACCAAGTTTCATTTTCTTTATCTTTTCCTGCCTTGTCTACCTCACGGAGTCATTGGGAGAGTGAAATGAAAAAACATTGAAGAATGGTGAAGACAGTGGAAATTGAAGATACTACTTTTGGTGTAAGGCAATTTTTAGAAAAGATTACAGCATGTAGGCTAAGACAGTGAAAATACATCCATTCACCTGACTTTTTCTTCCAAATCAATGTCAGAAATATTCAAAAAGTGTCTTTAATGTATTTTTATAGCTCCCTTTGAAAGAAAATTTACAAATTGCAGGATGGCTTGTTGTTTGTGTTCCCCTCCCCAGTATGTGCTGCCAGTTTGGATTTTAGCAATGCAGGATTTTAGCTCTTTGTTGTTGTTAGGGCCAACTTTGAGTGAATGCTAACATCAGCAGATAGAGTTGAGGAAACTTTCTGAAAACAGCTAAACATACCAGTGCTTATCCATTGAGTGTGTGAGTCAGGAGACTCCTGTTTGCTTGGTCATGTCAATGTTTATGTATCCTTAAAGAATTTCTCCTGAGCGTCCATGCCCTCTCTTATCATTGCTCCTCTTGGTGAGGACCTGGAACTTTTGGACATTGGGGAATGCATTGCAGCCTGTGTGTGGCACTCATTGGCCAGCTAGCTAGTTTTTAGTGTTTACTGTTCCACTGGGATCAAGTAGTGAGTGGGGCCTCATGTAATAAATTGTGTCCCCTACAAATTCATATGTTGAAGTCCTAACCCCCAGTACCTTATAATGTGATTACATTTGGAGATAGAGCATTTAGAGATGACTAAGGTTAAATGAGGTCATACGAGTAAACGCTAATGACTGTAACTGCTATTCTTATAAGAAGAGGAAGAGGCACCAGGGATTTGCACACACACAGGAAAGACCATGTTGGAATACTGCGGGAAAGTGGCCATCTGCAAGCCAAGTAGAGAGAGGCCTCCAGAGAAATCGAACCTGCCAATGCCATGATCTTGGACTTTGAGCGTCCAAAAGTGTGAGAAAGTAAATTTCTATTTAAGCCACCCAGTGTGTGGTATTTTGCTATAGCAGCCCTGGCAAACCATTACATGTGAGATCCCAGGTGCTTGGCACTACCATGTGTATGTCGGCCATTAGGACTGTGAAAAGCACCTTCAAAGGCCTGACGACCTTCATGTAAATTGAGTTTCAGTTTAAATTTAGTAGAGGGTAGAGGTTCACAGATTATACAGCCTGTTACAGCCTGTAAGTTTTTGGGTTTTGTTGTTGTTGTTGTTTAATGTAGAACTAATGGTTTATTAGTCCATTTTAATGCTGCTGATAAAGACATACCTGAAATTGGGCAATCTACAAAAGAAAGAGGTTTAATAGACTTGCAGTACCACATGGCTGGGGAAGCCTCCCAATCATGGCAGAAGACAAGAGGATAAGTCACGCCTTACATGGATGGCAGCAGGCAAAGAGAGCTGTGCAGGGGAGCTCCCATTTTTAAAACCATCAGATCTCATGAGACTTATTCACTCTCAGGAGAACAGCATGGGAAAGACCTACCCACATGATTCAATGACCTCTCACCAGGTCCCTCCTACAACGTGTGGGAATTCAAGATGAGATTTGGGTGGGGACACAGCCAAACCACATCATTCTGCTTCTGGCCCCTCCAAAGTCTCATGCCCTCACATTTCACAACAAATCATGCTTTCCCAATGGTCCCCCAAAATCTCAACTCATTTCAGCATTAGCTCAAAAGTCTACACTCCAAAGTCTCATCCTAGACAAAACAAGTTCCTTCTGCCTATGAGCCTATAAAATCAAAAGCAAGTTAGTTACTTCCTAGATACAATGGGTGTACAGGCATTGGGTTAATACAGCCATTCCAAATGGGAGAAATTGGCCCATCGAAGGGGCTACACGTCGCACACAAGTCCGAAATCCAGTGGGACAGTCAAATATTTAAAGCTCCAAAATGATCTCCTTTGACTCCATGTCTCACATCCAGGTCATGCTGATGCAAGAGGTGGGCTCCCACAGCCTTGGGCAGCTCTGCCCCTGTGACAGACTCCTTTATTTCTCACCCCCTTCCCACCCTTTTCCCTCGAATCCCCAAAGTCCATTGTTTCATACTTATGCCTTTGCATCCTCATAGTTTAGCTCCCACTTATGAGTGAAAGCATATGATGTTTGGCTTTCCATTCCTGAATATTTATTTCACATAGAATAATAGTTTCCAATCTCATGCAGGTTGCTGTGAATGCCAATAATTTATTCCTTTTTATGGCTGAGTAATATTCCACTGTGTATATATATATCTATACCAGAGTTTCTTTATCCAGTTGTTGATTGATGGGTATTTGGGTTGGTTCCACATTTTTGCAATTGCAAATTGTGCTGCTATAAACATGCATGCGTAAGTATCTTTTTTTGTATAATAACTCTTTTCCTCTGGGTATATACCCAGTAGATGGTAGTTTTACTTTTAGTTCTTTAAGGAATCTCCACACAGCTTTCCATAGTGGTTGAACTAGATTACAGTCCCACCAGCAGTGGTGAAGTGTTCCCTGTTCACTGCATCCACGCCAACATCTACTATTTTTTAATTTTTTGATTATGGCAATTCTTGCAGGAGTAAGGTGGTATCACATTGTGGTTTTGATTTGCATTTCCCTGATGGTTAGTAATGTTGAGCATTTTTTCATATGTGTGTTGGCCATTTTTAGGCCTTCTTTTGAGAATTGTTGTAGATTTAAGTCCTTAATCCATCTTGAGTTGATTTTTATATAAGGTGAAAGATGAAGATCCAGTGTCATTCTCTTACATGTGGCTAGCCAATTATTCCAGGACCATTTGTTGAAAACGGTGTCCTTTCCCCACTTTATGTTTTTGTTTGCTTTGTTGAAGGTCAGTTGGTTCTAAGTATTTGAGTTTATTTCTGGGTTCTCTATTCTATTCCATTGGTCTATGTGCCTATATTTAAACCGGTACCATACTGTTCTGGTGACTATGGTCTTCTAGTATAGTTTGAAATCAGGTAGTGTGATGCCTCCAGATTTATTCTTTTTGTTTAGTCTTGCTTTGCCTATACAGGCTCTTTTTTGGTTCCATATAAATTTTAGAATATTTTTTCTAACTCTGTGAAGAATGATTGTGGTATTTTTACGGGAATCGCATTGAATTTGTAAATTACTTTTGTCAGTATGGTCATTATCACAATATTGATTCTACCTATCCATGAGCATGGGATGTATTTCCATTTGTTTGTGTTGTCTATGATTTATTTCAGCAGTGTTTTATAGTTTTCCATGTAGAGGTTTTTCACCTTCTTGGTTAGGTATATTCCTAAGTATTTTAATTTTTTTTGCAGTTATTGTAAAAGGCCAAACCCCCCTTTTTGACTTCTATGCACTGGCAGGCTCAACACAATGTGGTAGCTGCCAAGGTTTGAAGATTGCACCCTCTGACCCCATGGCCCCAATTCTACGTTGGCCCCTTTTAGCCATGGCTGGAGCAGCTGGGATACAGGGCACCAAGTCCCGAGGCTGCACATAGCATGGGCTGGGGGTGGGGAGAGTGGACCCAGCCCACAAAACCACTTTTTCCTTCTAGGCCTCTGGGCCTGTGATGAGAGGGGCTGCTGTGAAAACCTCTGACATGCCCTGGAGACATTTTCCCCATTGTCTTGGGGATTAACATTTGGCTCCTCGTTACTTATGCAAATTTCTGCATCTGGCTTGGATTTCTCCTCAGAAAATGGGATTTT
>NW_012101247.1:421680-429558 GCF_000951045.1 Mandrillus leucophaeus
AAGGATCTAGAACTAGATGTACCATATGACCCAGCCATCCCATTACTGGGTATATACCCAAAGGATTATAAATTATGCTGCTATAAAGACACATGCACACGTATGTTTATTGCAGCACTATTCACAATAGCAAAGACTTGGGATTTTCTTTTCTACCACATTGTCAGGCTGCAAATTTTTAAAACTTTTATGCTGTGCTTCCATGATAAAACTGAATGTCTTTAACAGCACCCAAGTCACATCTTGAATGCTTTGCTGCTTAGAAATTTCTTCCACTAGATACCCCAAATCATTTCTCTCAAGTTTAAAGTTCCACAAATCTCTAGGGAAGGGGCAAAATGCTGCCAGTCTCTTTGCTAAAACATAACAAGAGTCACCTTTACTCCACTCCCCAATAAGTTCTTCATCTCCATCTGAGACCACCTCAACCTGGATTTCTTTGTCTATATTACTATAAGCATTGTGGGCAAAGCAATTCAACAAGTCTAGAGAGTTCCAACAGGTGTCTTTTCAGCAGCACTCCACTCCTGGTACCAATTTACTATATTTGTTTTCATGCTGCTGATAAAAACATACCTGAGACTGGGCAATTTACAAAAGAAAAAGGTGTAAGGGACTTACAGTTCCATGTAGCTGGGGAAGCCTCACAATCAGCAGAAGGCAAGGAGGAGCAAGTCATGTTTTAAATGGATGGTAGCAGGCAAAGAGAGGCAGCTTGTGCAAGGAAACTCCCATTTTTAAAACCATCAGATCTTGTGAGACTTACTCATTATCACAAGAACAGCATGGAAAATAGCTGCCCCCCATGATTCAATGACCTCTCACCAGGTCCCTCCCATAACGCATGGGAATTCAAGATGAGATTTGGGTAGGGACATAGCAAAACCATATCAGATGTCAAAACTACGTTTGGTATGGAAAAGACAAAGACAACAATGTTTGAGGTAATATATTTGTATGCCTACTTTTATATCTTTGATAGTTTGATATGCTTTTTTACTCTTAAAAATCTGGAGGAATTAATACAAGTAGCTCAAAATCTCTTTAAGTGACGTGCACATGTTCTCACTCATATGGGTGCTAAAAAAGTGGACTTCATGGAGGTAGAGAGTAGAATGGTGGTTACTGGAGGATGGGAAGGGTAGTAGGGAGGGGAAATGAGAAGAGGTGGAAGGAATAAAGTGTTTGATAGCACCGTAGGGCGGTTATAGTTAATGGTAATTTGTTTTATATTTTGAAATAGCTAGAAGAAAATATTTAGAATGTACCCAGCACAAACAAATGGATAAATATTTGAGGTGATGAATATCCTAATTACCCTGATTTAATCATTAAACATTATGTGCATGTATCAGAATAACATATGTACACATAAATATATACCATTATGATGTATCAATAGAAATCTTTTTTAAAAAGAGACCTGCACAATGTATACTATTTTTATAGTTTTGTTTGTTTTAAAGCATCATGCTTTCTCATACAGGTTAACTCAGACCAAGTATTGTTTTGATGTTAATATTAACGAAACAGTCTAATTTATATATGAATTTTGGGGAAGAAGACACTTATCCATTAATGTTTTTAGTTGGCTTAATTTTGATGTTTAATTATTGAGTCCTGTTGATATGCCTGTTCACTGAAGTGACCATTTTATAGATAAGAAAGTGGTACTATCTTTTCATATATGGTTCTGTGCTATTGTTGATGCTTGCATATGCACCATCTCATCCCATCCTCTCAAAAACCTGTAGAGGTTAGCATTACTCCCTCAATTTTCAGATGAGGAAGCGATTTTCAGAAAAGTTAAGGTACTTTCTCAGAGTCACACAGTAAATTCATGAATCCCCTGTTTCCTGACTCTCTAGAGCTCTTTTTCTGTTTTTTATGCCCAGCTAGATGAAGAGCCCAAGAACTGAGAAGTGCATTTCAAATGTACATAAGAATATGTGCACATATGTGCTTGTGTTTGTGTGTGTTTGTAATGTGAGATAGCATGTGTTTCCCTTGTTTCGAGTTCTTCCCCTTTCTGGTTATTATGGTGGTAGTGATATGGTTATTTTTTTTCTTTTTTTGTCTTTTATGTATGCGCACACACATATGTATGTACAGCAATATCAAAATACAGCTTGAAATCTGAGATAAGTTTTTCTTTTTTTTTGAGACGGAGTCTCCCTCTGTCACCTGGACTGGAGTGCAGTGGCGCGATCTTGGCTCACTGTAAACTCCACCTCCCGGGTTCAAGTGATTCTCCTGCCTCAGCCTGCCGAGTAGCTGGGACTACAGGCGCCCGCCACCATGCCCAGCTAATTTTTTGTATTTTTAGTAGAGACGGAGTTTCACTGTCCAGGATGGTCTCTATCTCCTGACCTCGTGATCCACCTGCCTTAGCCTCCCGAAGTGCTGGGATTACAGGCGTGAGCCACCGTGCCTGGCAGAGATTAGTTTTTATCATCTGTAAGTTTGATAGGATGGATAGAACTTCTGGCTGGAAAAAAAGAGATTGTAAGATGTCTACAGTTACTACGTTTTATTTCAGTGGATATCAGAACCTGTTTCTTAAAGCTAAAGGATGAGAATTTTTATTATTATTAAACAAATCCATATATATTTCCTTTGCTCCTTGCTTTTCGATTAGATTTAAATGATGTTTAAGTAGATAAGAAACAAATGTGTTTGCTTTCTTAGAAGAAATAGTAAATTCAATGTTGTATGGAAATATTTGTAGGCTTTTGAATTTTCTCCCCCCTTTCCAACAGATGGATGCAAAGATTTTCCTAATCATTACATAAGAACATAACACTTCTATAGCAATTAATGACTCATGACTTATTAAATAAGCAAAAAGTCTTGCTTGTATCTCAGTTATGTTTTTCAGTCCAAAAGAGACGGGACTACATAAAAATCAATTTCTCTGGAAAAACATTGCATGTAATCTTCAGTCTCCTAATGTTGACAACAGTTTATGAAGGATATGTGTTGGTATTCAGATAACTCTTAAGCTAGCTCATTGTTCTGCAGTTTTTACTGAATCCCTGTTTTTCACGTTTCCTAGCAACTGACTCATACGTGGAAGATGCAGGAGTAAAGCCGTCAGGGACTTGCTCTGCATCTCTTAAACAGCATCTGAGAAATGGTACCCAGACAACATTGTTTCACTTCATAGTTTCCACTAAAAGCTTGCCTTTTCTGTTTATTAGCTTCTAAAATACGATTGCTGTAAAAGATTAGCATTAAAAATTGAGTAGTGATGATAAAATATTAAAGTCAAATTATTGGAAATTTTTATCAGTAATATTTCTTGAATAGTCATTGCTATTTATGTATATCTGAAAATGTGATGGTTACTGTGATACAGAGATGAAATACATTGTTTTATATTTGAGAATTAAAATCTCTATTACAATATTATTCCTCTTAAATGCATAAGTACTTTAGAATTGTAAAATAAGATGCATCTTCAGTTTTATTTTCCTTAAAAGAAAAGAGAGCAATAAACTTTAAATATATTACATGTATATGTATGTATATGTAACTGTACTCATATCTGTGAATTTTAAACATTTAAATCAGCAAATTGAAAAGTGCTTTGTGAGCTAAGTGATAGATTTTATTTTGGTTAAGGAAAGGAAAATAACAAGGACACAGCCCCAGTTTTTCTCTGTGAGAAAATGGTAATAATTTGATTGTGTCAGTTTTAACACATTCGGAAAATAGAAGCTACAATATAAATTTGTGCTTTTATGCATTATATTTTCATTGCCATTTAATCTTTCTGTCTAATCTTGGTGGTCCCAAATGTAAAATATAATGACATACACCTGTTAATACTACTACTACTAAGAACATGTCTGTTTGTAAATATGAGTACTACAAGCTTGTTGAGCTTTTTGGGTTATAAGAATCTTAAGTGATATCTCTTTGATTTTTAACGGTCACAGCCATTTTCCATAATTAACCCTAGGAAGGGGATGAAAAGGAAGGAAAAGAGTGACAGGGGAAAGTGGCAAAATAGAGCAAGAGAAAAATAGAAAGAAAGATGAAAATGAGTGAAGGAAAATGACTATGAGCGTAAAAGGTGAGTGGTACAATTCAGCCAACCTGCTATATCTTTCTCCCTGCCACCTCTATGGTAGTAATATTCTGTTTTTCTCTTGCCCAGTATTGAGTTTGCAAATCATGCTAGCATCTGTCAGGGGAGAAATGGTGTGATCCATGGAATATTCAGAATGAAAATAGAATAAGGTTAGAAAGCAGAACGTAATCACTTGGGTCCTCATGTGTGTGCTCTCTTTAGAATATAGGCAGCTTAATTGCCCCTTTGTCCTCTCCCGCTTTTGACTCCCACCCATTCACAATATCAATTCATGGGGCATTGTGATATTACTCCTCTCTCCTACCCCTACGTTATCAATATCAATTCATGGGACATTGTGATATTACTCCTCTCTCCTACCCCTACGTTCGGCATTTCTGAGCAAGGTCACAGATACCAAGGGAGCTCAGTGGTAATTTTGGATAAAGCTGTAATCCCTGCTACAATTGTGTCTCTCTCCTTTGTAAATCAGCTTTGGGGCAGTGGTAGCATGCATCTTACTGAGATCTTAAGCATAATTGCAATCAAAGAAGACGAACAAGGATGCCTGCAGAACATTCAGACTCACCAAATCAGGATGTGTGAGCTGTAAGGGCAGGATGAGTGAGCTATAAAAGCTTTTAATTTTACGTCAGAAACAAAATAACCCAACTACCATCACCATTTCATCTTTTTTTAAAAAACAAAAAGATAGTAGAATATAATCTTGAAATAAAGGACAATACTTTCAAACAAATAATATTAGGCAACTTTATACCAACACACAAGAAAAAATAATAAGATGGTGAGTGGGACATATTTTTATTGCCCTGAATTGATGCTGTAGATGGGTGGGGGTCCAAAGCAGCAGAGGACAAAGGGGCAATTTAGCAGCCAGTGTTCTAAAGAGAGCACCCATGTGGGAAGAGAGGGGTCTTCCTCGCATCCCAAACCAACCCATATAGATCAAGAAAATCATTGGTAAAGATGAGAGGGACCTGCTTGACTGGGAGAGACTAACATCCCATTGCCTAGCTGGACATGCATTTATGAGGCATCCTTGCTAATCTGCCTCCTGTGTCTACTTGAGTAGGAAGGAACACTGGAGCATGATGGCAGCAGGGGAGTAGGGGGAACACGGAAGATGGTGGGAGCAGAGCAGAGCAGAGCAGAGCACTGGAGTGTCCTGCACAACTATCATGTGGCAGGGCTACCATGTCACTTGGAGCCCATTTGAGATAAAGGAAAAAACTTTAACCCAGATATAAGATTGAAGTTTTAAAGCAAATGGACTTACAAAAATTGAGGAAAAGAATCTGAGAACTCTGCTGTGTATGAGAAATTGTGGAGTTCTACAAAGCACTGCTGTGTGAAGGAAGTAGAGAAAAACACAATCTTTCATGGTTGAACTCTGTGAAGTTAAGACTATATAAGGAACCGGATAACTGGCGGCAAATCAGAGGAAACTTCTCTGTGGACCAGCACAGGCCCACAGATTGGTTTTTAGGAAAGACCTAATCTAGTCCAAGCCTTCACTTTACGGAGGAAAATGAGTGTTTGGCACACACTTCAAGGGGAGGGATAGAGCTCAGATGATTAAAAAAAGAGGAGACTTGAACCTTGATGCCTAGGTTAGAGAATCAAATACAATTGAGACTAATTTGAGTATGTATTTGTGTGAGTTTGGAGGTTTGAAAAGCTCTGATTAGAGCTTTTGTTGTAGAGAGAGTTGACATTGCTTAAAGTTTCTAAACTGTGATCATATAATGCATAAATAAAGTATGGGTATTAATATATTGAAGAGTCCCAAGCACAGCTGCCACTAGAGGGCAATGGAGCCCCCCTCCCAGTGTCACAAATACCTAGTCCTAGCCCTAGAACCAGGGCTGCAAGAAAATCCCTTTGCCTGCTTTTGCCCTGTTTCCTTCAGCACTGTGTCATTAGAGCACCCATTCCCCAGATTTTGTGCCCCCCTAGTGTGTGCTGAGATACTATCCCCAGAATACAGTACAGCCGGAAATGCAAGTGTGGGCACATCCTTCTTGTACTTTTGATAATGCTGTTAAGTAGAAGAACTCTTACTCAGAGGAGAATGCACTGCTGGAACATGCGTTAGAAGTTAACGTCCACACTCCCCATGTGAAATATGTGTTTATCTCTCATGTGAATGTTATTCATTCAGTCATTGAGCATTTACTGAGTACTCTGTGTGCTTGGCCCTCTTCTGTCCTCAGGGATACTGTGAAGAGATAGAGACATTCCTGCTCTGTTAGAAGGAACTCACTTTCCTGTTGGAGAAAGATGAGAAATAAACAAGTAAATAAATATGTGTAAGACTACTTCATATAATAAAAGGAAGTAATATTTGATAATTATGACTCCAAAATACATGGCCATAGGTGTTACTAGAATAGATATACCATAATAGAACTGTATATAAAAGAAAGGAGTCCTAGACTTGGAATAATATTTTCTCTTCACTGGCTTCCTGTTAAAAATCAGAGCTATAGTGCCATCAGAGAAAACTCCAGGAGAATAAAATTGTGATTTTTGTGGCCAAAAAAAAAAAAAAACCAAGTATGGAGGCAGCCATAAACCGATCACTAAGAACACATTTACGTTATTTAGGAGCTTGATGTATTTTACAGTAATTTCTCATCTGTAAAATTTCCTGACAGCAGTCACAATTTTCTTTTTGTTTACCCAAACCTTGATCCTCTTCTGGATCATGGGGATTAATTTCTTTACTGGGGATTCTCTTGACTAAAACATTAAAAGTTTACCTCCCTACAGTGTATTCTTATGCAAGAAGACTTTGTGGAAAAAAAGTTGTGCATATGGCAGTGATATTTTTAGCCCTTTCCATGTCAGTCAAGCCTGAATCTTCTTTCAAGACCTAGTTTCAGTGTGCGTCTTCTTCCCTGGCATTCTCCATAACCCAGCCAGAGCAAGGCATCCATCTTTGATTATTCATTCATTCAGAAAACGAATACCTGTTACATGCCAGTTACCATTTGGAGCACTGAAGATTTGGCAGTGATGAATGAAAGGAAGCCTGCCTTAAAGTTTTATTTCTAGTGGGGAGAGATGATGAGGGCACGCATAAACATATGAAGGTGGGTAATAAAGGTTAACAGGTAATGGTGATAAAAGGTAAAACTTCATGAGCAGATAAAGGATGGTTGATGATAGTGAGGCAAGAGGGTTGCACTTTCTTATAGGTTGGTCCAGGAAAGTTAGAGAGGTGACATGTGTTGGAAAGACTAAAATAAGTGAGGAGAGTGAGCCATGTGGTTGTCCGAGTCAGTGTGAGTAAAGCAGAATGGTGTGGAGAGTTTCAGGAGGTAAGGTCAGAAGAGTAGATTATGTATGGACTGTAAGGATTTAGGCTTTTATTCAAGAATGAGAAGGGAAGCCACTGAAATGTTATGAGTAGCGGACTGATACAGCAGACTGAGGTTTACAAAGGCTCATCTGGCTCCTGTGCTCAGAGTACATGGAGTGACACAATGGTGGAATCTGGCCCCTTAAATTGGAGGCTGTTAGAATAATTTGGGAAAGAGATGCTGGTGACCTAGGCCTAGGTGATTGCTATGCAGGGCTGTGAGAGGAGGCAATGTATAGAATTAACAGTATTTACTGATGCATTGGACAGGGATATTAGAAGAAGAGGAATAAAAGATGACCCCAAGTTCTTTGACTTAAATACATAGAGATGATAAAAATCTTAAGCTTTGGTCATAAACTATACATTTAACAACTTGGTTTCCTCTTTAGCAGCATTTCCTTCCTTCCTTCCTTCC
>NW_012101247.1:435108-450947 GCF_000951045.1 Mandrillus leucophaeus
TTCTCCTGCCTCAGCCTCCCAAGTAGCTGGGACTACAGGCGCCCGCCACCACGCCCAGCTAATTTTTTGCATTTTTAGTAGAGGCAGGGTTTCACCGTCCAGGATGTTCTCGATCTCCTGACCTGTCATCCACCCGCCTCGGCCTCCCGAAGTACTGGGATTACAGGCATGAGCCACTGGGCCTGGCCATGATTACTCTTTTATACATTATTACTTGGTGGCAGCTTATATTGATACATTTTAAAGTGGCAATTTAGCAATATCCATTAAAATAAGACATTTACAAAACTTTTGGCCCAGGATTTTTGCATCTGTGGGTCTATTCAACAAAAAAGAAATCCCTACATATATGCAAATGTATGTACGTCTAGAAGATTATTCCTTGCAGTATTGTTTGTAGTAGTGAAAAACTGGAAACCATCTAAACATTTATCAATAGGGGATTTGCTAAGTTCACACTAAGGCAAAGAATTAATAGTGATGATTTTCACAGGTAGAATTGGAGGGTCAGTGAGGGATTTCACTCTTATTCTTTTGTGCCTTTATTTTAATGTTTTACAGTATTAAATAATACTTTTACAGTAAGGAAAATAACTAAGATATTTCAAAAGTTATTTTTAGAAAAAGCCTCAAAATTATTTTAGTAGAATAATAATACCAAATAAACACTCACAATTATATAACAACATTATATTTAAAAGATTAAACTGTAGTAATAAAGGATAATTCCAAGAATCTGATGATGCTTTATTATAAGAAAATATATTTGTAATTTATCAAAAAGTGAAAAAAAATAAGTTTGACCTTTGACAGCTTTTCAACTAACCTTTTGCTTTTAAGAAAAAACAGTGCATAAATGTATAAAGGTCATGGTCTCAGATACCTTCTGTGTGCTGTTAATTACTAACTTCATAGTTGTTTGAGTATCTCAAAGGATGCAGTAGCTATTAATTGAGAAAGACTGTGGGAGAAACAGGTTATTATTTTTATTTTGGGGAAAGGAGTCAGGAGTTTGTTTTTGACACATTTCATTTGAGATGTCTGTTAGATATCCAGGTGAGGAAATTGAATAGACAGTTGGTGAGCCAGTTTTCGGTTCAAGAGACAGGGCAAATTTGGAGATAGGAATTTGAAAATCAGCAGTGTATAGATGTGTCATGATCTTTATATATGTGTCAGTTGCAGCGCTTACCTCATTATTTTGTCATTGTTTGTTGACATATTTGTCTGTCTACATTAAAATCCTTAGGGGCAGAGACCTCATCTTGTTAGACATTTTAATATTTCATTCATGGTAATCTCAGCATAGTATGAAGCTGTAGGTTTGTTTTCTTTGGATATGATTGACTGGAGCTATGATTAACTTAGGCCTTGTCCAGGGAAAGCCATTTTTCTTAAAACCAAAAGGTTATAGCTTAAAGGCCGCCAAAGGAGAAACCAAGTTGTTAAATTTATAGTTTATGATCAAAGCTTAAGATTTTTATTATCTCTAGGTATTTAAATCTTGCCCTCAATTGCTGATATCCTTGTGTCTCTAGGAAATAACATGCCTTTTGATAGCTCAACTCAGTACACAGTCCTAATCTAGGCACAAATGGCAGCTTTAACCAAGACCAGGCTTGTTGCCTTCGAGGAAATAAACTTCATGCCAACTCAGACTGCTGGCAAGCACCATAGATATGCCTGAGATTTGTTCTCTTTGAAATTGGTTGGTTTCATCAATGTGATCTACAGACTTATTTCTGTCCAGGAACCCCCTCCCTCTTTTTTTTGGTCTGCTAAGATATATTTAAAACAAATCTTTTTTTTTTTTGTCTGCTTAAATACAGGTTAAATACAGAAATAGAGAGTAGGCATATAGAAACTTTTATAGCAATCAGTCACAGTAATTTTATGTCTATTGAATTTAGTTTTCAAAATTGTATTTTGTGTGACCCTTTTCATTTTGTTTTTCAGTAATTCATTTCATTATATTTAACAAAAGTGTCAATCTGCAACAGATTGAACTTAAAAAACATTGATCCTTCCTCCATAGTTTGAGAAACAGTGCACCAGTTCATGATATCAGGAAGCACATCATGGATTGAGGGCTCAGGTAAATCAGTGGCGATGAGGTGGGGGAATGTGTAGTAAACAGGCGTGGGTCAATATCTCCAGAATATGTGTATGCTTTGAAAATAATTCTACTGTGGTCCAAATGTTTGTGTCCCTACCCCCCAATTCATATATTGAATCCTAACCCCGAGATGGGGCCTTTGGGAGGTGATTAGGTCATGGTGAAACTCTCACGATTGGAACCCAGGCCTTTATTTTAAAAGCCTGAGAAAGATCTCTCCCTTCCCATCATGTGTGGACACAGTGGTACGCTGTCTGAACCAAGACACAGGCCTTCACCACACAGTACATCTTCTGGAGCCTTGATCTTGGATTTCCCACCTCTAGAACGGTGAGAAATAAATGTTTATTGTATATAAGCCCCTCAGTTTATGGTACTATTATAGCAGCTGAAATGGACTAAGATAAATTCTTTACTCCATTTTTCGTATCATGACTTACTGATGGAGGTTTGATATGGTAACATGAGAAGAGGTAAAGAGCCATCCTACTGCAGAGAACAGAAAAGGTTTGGAGTTTGATTTTTGTTGATTAAGCTGCCTCTGATCTCAAGTCTGGCATTTAGTGGGCAGACTCTAAGGTATGTAACCACTGCTGGATTTTGTAAACATTTCCTTTTAGCATTCAAGCTTTCGATGTGTCTTTCTGTATCAGTACATTGTTTTATACTTTCCTGAAAGCAGCCTTCTGGTCTACAACCTCTCCGTGCACTGAATTCCTAACTATTTTTTAGCTCCTAGAACACTTTTATACCTTTCATTTCTCTTTTGATACTTCAAGCAGAAGCTATCTAGAGATACACTGTGAATAAATCATTTTAGTCAGTTCCTTAATACTTTTCTTAACCATTATTACCTCCTATGGACAATTTTATTTCACTTTTATTAAATAAGCAGAGGTAATATGCATAAAATAATGCAAATAAAATAATTTTAGGAAAGAGAAACAGGCAGATATAGGCATAGAAGTAAAGGGAAGCTAAAAGAATTCTAAGAAACTGACACCAAGAAACCAACAGCAGGAGGAGTAGAAAACAAAGCACTAGGAAGAGACAAAACTGCGATAATCATGATTTCCTTGAGACAGTGAGTTTGGAGATGGTTTCCCTTTGTTTTTCATTTTTTGTAATTTTCCAGATTGTGAACATTAACCATGTATTATTATTATTATAGTTAAAAATTGTTTGCATATATCCCTCCCCAATACACGTAAGTAACTTAAGTATAGGTAACAGAAGCAAAGTGGTGGGTTTGATATTCTAGTTATGATACTCTTGCTTTTATGGAGCATGAAAATCATTGTCAAATTCTTCCTTGTTGGTGATTTCCCCAGTGGCCTCCCATAGATTGCTTCTTTGTCTTTGTAAAGATATGACAGCAAATCTCTGCCAGTTAATGAGCACGTGAAAAGCTATCTATCTAAGGGCTATGTGTTTTGCTACTTACAAAGCCATAAAGATGTTGACAAAAATCTCTGAATCCCTGTAGGATATTCTTCATTTTTCATCAACAAAGACATTAGCCACTTAAAAAAATTAGCTGAGAGGAACTGTTGACTACATTTTAAGTGACATCATTGAAGAAGTAAATGGCTTTGATTATTTTTTAAAAAGCAGTTTTTAGAAATTAGGAATAGAATATATTCACTGGATATTAGTAATCCAGAACTTCTGCATTAAACCATCATAATTAATGGTAGTAATGCTTTTCTAAAAGTTTACTTTGAGTATTGTATATTACACAATATTGTATTCTAGTTTTAGTACCAGGAATTTACACTTAAGTTGGGTAAAAACAAAAGTTAAATGAAAAACTTATTTGTATTTCCTTCTGTTTTATTAAACTCCTTGTTTATAGAAGATTGCACTTACTGTTGCTCTGTTATGATATTTTATAAACACTTTGTTAAAGAGAGAGTGTGACTCTAAAGTACACGTTGGTTTCTTAACCAGTTAAGAAGAATTCTTCCATTTGGGGGAGATGGACTGTATTTTTGTGATGCTGCCATTTGTTGCTCAGAAAACTTCTGCTTTTATTAGAATTGCCTTGAGAGCCAGTTTTTGAGTCATAAAACGTTTCATTCACTCGCTCAACAAAAATGTATTGAAGGCTTACTTCTACCAGTTCTCTCTAGATGCCAGATATACTGCAGTGAGAAAGCCACATGGTTACTGAGCTCACAGAGCTTACAGTGTGGTGGGGGAGACATTAATGAAGACACACACATGAAATACATAGGCCTCTGAAGAAAAATTTTCATAAAGAGAACAGTTTAGATAGGAGGGAAATGGGCATTTAGGGAAGGCATCTCTGGTAATGCCAGAGAAGGAGTGAAGACCGTGAGCCAAGACCCTGAATTGAGCCACAACTTGGCACAGCTCATTAATTTATAGGCATCTCTTCTTTTTGATCTCAAATGCTTTCACTCAACTGAATAAGCCATTTTATCAATAATGTTTGCCTCTGGGTTACTACCAAAAGCCACCTTGATTAGCAGAGAGTGAAGATTTGTGACCACTGAGGATATTCAGAGTGTGTCACTGGCTCTGCAGATATTTCTAAAAGATTTTCAGTTATATTTTGAGCTGTAGCAACATCAAGGAAATAATTTTGTAACCTCCCTCGTAAGATGACTTTGAAGGAAACGTATTTATAAATTCTGATGTGTTTTTTCAGCCACATTATTTAATAACCATTCTTAATGTAATGAGAATAGAAAAGACTGTGCCTCTTCAGAGAAGCTCAGTCTACTGCTTTTCCTTCTTGAGAAAGTGAACACTGAGACAAAATAATCTCTGCAACAACAAAGGAAGTTCTGTTTAACTCAGTTGCTAATTCAATGGCTGAAAGAGATCAGAGAAACAGTTTGATATGTGGGAACATTAGAAACTTTGAGGGCTTTGGAGTCAGATAAACATTGACCTTACCACTCACTAACTCTTTGATCTTTGAAAAGTTACTGAGTCTCTCTGAGTCTTTGTTTGCTAATCTGCCCAATGGGATTAATAGTACAAACCTCTTAGGGAGCACTGCAGATTAATCTATATAGAGCCTGAATCTAGGAGGAACTGAATAAATATGAGCTCCTGCCTACCTTCCTCTTTCCAAACCCCTCATCCTTTTATCTGTTACCATAGATGTCAAACTCTATGAAATCCAGTCATTTACCTTCAAGTACATATGTTGTTTTCATGCTTTCCTTCCTGATATTTTTTAAAGTGAATTTTTAGGAAAACATTTCAGTGCATTGCATAAGACGGCAATGCTAGGGTTAGGGCTAAAGAAAGACAACATCCTTGAGTTTTTCTACAGGTGGATTTCATTCTGTATCTTAACAATAAGGCCAGAAAGTGCCAAGAGATGTTAAATGTCCAGAAAGTTGGAAGTTTTGGTTTGGGTTAGGTAGAAGGTATACAATGAAAAGATCTTATATAAAATATTTAATAAAGTCAGTTTGGTTCTCCATACACACAAAAATGATATACTGATGATTAAAAACTGAGACACAGCCAGGGGCAGCAGTTTCGCTCCTGTAACCCAAGATACTTGGGAGGCTGAAGCAGGAAGATTACTTGAGGTCAGGTGTTCAAGACCAACCTGAGCAACATAGTGAGACCCCAGTCTTTAAAAAAAAATGAAGATTTAAAAATCGAAACATTGTTACAGGTGGGAAATACCAGAGGTAACATTAATGAAAATTAACTATTCTAATTTCAAATGAATCGTGGAATTAATAAATGTGTTCATATATGGTCTACTGCAGCTAGAATACATCTCTCTTGTTCACAACGCTGTGGTCATGAAGTCAACCCTTATGGCACTTATCATTGTCTACTTTGGTAAGTGCCAGGTACCGTTGTGTTACTTGACATCAAAGACTATGTCTAATTTATCTTGGAGCCTACCATACAGAGTCCTGGTGCTGATGGTGAATTGCATTTGACAGAAACTAAAAAGATGGTGGGATATGGAGAGGTTAAGTAACTTGCCTGTTCTAATTTTAGATGTTGTTTATGGGGGCAGCTATGTCCTTGAACTTGCTGTAGTGCTGTCATAATGGGTACCCCAGGTGCTTATCTAAGGGCGGGCTGTTTTCAGCCCCATTAGAAGAAAAGAAGATGAACTCCTGAGCAGAGCTGACACCATATGACAATTGTGCCTCCTCTGTGTTTCAAGTTATCTGTATTGTGATGTCACTGTAGCAGTTATTATATTTGGACACTTAGCTTAGAATGGAGCACTCCTAGTCTGCTGTTTGTTAGTGCACATAACTATTTAGAATCTTCAACTTTAAGAATACGGTTTGATGCTTATTTACAACTCAGGATTCATAAGCAAATATACATTATTGAATATTTGTATCCTTTGGCTCCTTAGAGTTGCTCCATCCATTTGTGATGCATGTTAATAGAGAGTGAAATAAAAATAGTTGCATTTAAAGAGCTACATCTGTTTTGTGCATGAGTCATCTGAAGTTTGGACAGCTATTCTGATCAAATAAATAAATTTTCCTCCAGACAGGTGGCTTACTTGAATACGTCTAACTTATTTTCAGTTCCCTCTGGGAAATCTTACATTTAGCTACAGTCTCTAAACTGTTTTATCTGCCAAGGATAAGCTGGCAATGTGAAGCTTTAATTAGAAATAATGGGGCTTGCCATGGAGAAATTTAGAAAATGTCTACTACCTTTTAGTGGCACAAATATGGCGAAAATTTAGGCATTGTCTACGTCATCACTGAATAAACCTTATTACTTGAACATATTTTTATGAGAATTCAGAATGTCTGAACTTAGAGTGTATGAATTTAGATTGTCTTGAAAGAATGTATGTAGTTAAAACATTTAGTTGGTCTGCTGTGAGGGAAGATAATTTTTTTTTCACTTCCCTCCTTTGGCATTATTTTCTTCCTATTCCATAGCAAGTTAGCAAACTAAAATGTAAGTCAGGTGGTGGGGAGTGCTTTTAAAATTAGGATTATGCTTTAAAATTAGGATTTAACAGAAAGTAATTATACATTTTGTCTGAGAGAAATTTGTCCTTCACATCTGTCTGTTGCATGTCTGTCTGTCTAAACTGAAGGTATTTGTTAAAAGCATCACCATAGTGAATAGTAATTCAGCCCTTTCCAGGCCTAGCAAAAACATTTGCTCATGTGACATTAAAATATTGAAAAGAAAGAATACATGCCTCTTGATGCTAATATGAGCTTTAAGATTTCTGAATGGAAAAGTACAGTTTAGCTATAGTTTTATAATACATAAAAGTGCCTGAACACAAAACACTTGATTAATTCAAAATTTAAGAAATGTTGGCAGTAGAAATGAATTTTGCCTCTAAGTTTTCTGTGAAAAATTATGTAAAAGGCTTACAGGAAAATGTAAGGTGTAAACATGTAAGGGGAGCAGGAGGATTATATTTCAAAATTCACAGTGTAAAACTTCTCAGTTAGTTTACAGGAAATGGTATTCAGTGATACTCATCATTGCCCCATGCCATTTGTCTATAATTGTATAAATTGTTACATAATATGGTGTTTTAATAATTTGAACATATCTTACAATTTTGTAGTCTCAATGAAGTGCTTCAAAAGTGATAGTAGCTACTACAGGGACTAAGAAAACTTTTATAAACACTGTGATGCTTTAACAAAACGCAATCATGTACCTGTAAATATCAGAACCGAGGAAAGGGAGCTAGCAGCTATTGAGTGTATGCCTTGTCCAGGCAGTATGCATGCATCATTTTGGTTTGTGTCATCATCTTGTTTATAAATGAGGACACTGAAAACAGCCAGGATGGTTAGCAAGAACATGGGTTGAGGGCAGATACGGCCTGCGCCCACTCTGTGCTGTTCATATGTATGTGGTGACTCTGGATAAGCTGTTGAACTGGGATTGCAGATGAATATATTGGTCAAGAGGAAGAGCTTTGGTGTAAGATTCTTGACTAAGTTCTAGCTGTAGTAGTTATCAGTTCTGGGATCTCTATAAACTTCATCTGTAAAACAGGAATGATAACACTAACCTCATATATTTGTTGTGAGAGTTAAAGTATATAAAGAAGTTAACACAGTTTGTGGAAAATAGAAAGTGCTGATACATTGTCAGTGATGAAGATAATGCTGCTGCTGCTGCTACTGCTGCTGGTAGGGATGATAGGGCAGAGCTCTGACAGAAACTGAGGCATACCTAATTCCAGAGCACGTGCTTTTTCCACTGACTCTGGTCCTGGAAAAGATCAGACAGAATGGTATGGAAATGTGCCTTGAATCACAAGCAGTGGTCATTTTTGAAGTAGAAAAACTCTTTCCAAAAATATACAAATTATGGACCACTCTGAAGATGGAAATTAGAACCAAATGCGTGGAAATTAGAACCTACAAAGAGAGAAAAACAAGACAACAAATACATCCATACCTTGACCTCTGATAGCAGTAAGTGCTCTGAAGAAATGCAGCCTAAGTGGATAGATTTAACAGACAGGTGTTGAGGGAAAGATGACTCTAGTTGCTTAAGCAGCTGGGTGAATGGGGATTTATTTCATGAAAAGGGGAATGCTGAAGAAGAAGTGAGTAGCTGAGGAATCTGGAGTATTGTTTTGGCCAGTACAGTTTGAGATATCTGTTGTATATTTCAATGCAGGTTTGGAATAAGAAGTCAGATGTGTGACAATGGAGCTCAGAGGACAGGTTGGCATGACAGTGTTGATCTGGGAGTCATGAGATTGGAAAAGATCCATGAGGAACCCCTCTATGGGAAGAAGAGAAGGAATCTGGGCTCTGGGGCATTCCAAAGTTTGGATGCCAGGAAGCAAAGCTGAATCCAGAAAAGGAGACTGAACAGAGGCTTCCAGTGATATAGAAGTAAAACCAAGAGAAAGTGGTTTCTAAAAGCCAGTGAAGGGAGTGTTTCAAGAAGGTGAAAGCCACTGTTTCCAATGCTGCCCTTAGTTTAGGTGAGATGGCAGAGACTTGATCATTGAATCTGGATAGTGGAGGTAGTTGGAGAGCTTGACAAGAACAATTTCAATGCATTTGTGGAGAGGAAAGCCTCCTTAGAATGGAGTTGAGGAGATAGTACAGGCAAGAAAGTGGAAATAAAAGGTAGCGAGACATTGATTGATTGATTGATTGAGATGGAGTTTTGCTCTTGTTGCCCAGGCTAGAATGCAATGGTGTGATCTCGGCTCACCACAGCCTCCACCCCCCAGATTCAAGCAATTCTCCTGCCTCAGCCTCCTGAGTCTCTGGGATTACAGGCATGTGCCACCATGCCTGGCTAATTTTGTATTTTTTGGTAGAGATGGGGTTTCTCCATGTTGATCAGGCTGGTCTCGAACTCTCGACCTCAGGTGATCCACCTGCCTTGGCCTCCCAAAGTGCCGGGATTACAGATGTGAGCCACTGCACCCGGCCTGTTATAGAGACTTTTAATTAGATTTTCTATAAACCAGGGCTGGAGAATAAGATATGAACTGGAGAATGATATGAGTTTTTTTAAAAGGTTGATTTTTTCAGTTTTATTTTACTGTAGATGATGCTGCATCAATGTTCTATGCTGATGAAGAAGATCTAATAGATAGGGGTAACTGACATTGGGATTGAGGGAGAGATAATTAGTACAGGAGTGGTGTTCTCCATAGGCTTAAAGGGTACAATCAACATCCAACATAGAGAGGTTGATCTTTTCACATTTAGGATGGCAGATGATATGGGCCAAGATACAGGGAGATTGCAGATTTGGTGGGAAGATGAATTATTTTTCTTCTAATTGCTTCTGTTTCCTCAGTGAAATAAGAACTGAGGTCATTAGCAAGTGCAGTATGACGGATGAGTCATGTTAATTAACCATCATCTGCATAAACTGCATTCTTGGGCAGCAGGCTCTTGGGAGATCATTTCCCAATGGAATTTTGCTTTGTGGGCTATGTTCCTTCCCTGCCCTACTTTGGCCATAAATGCTGTTCCTGTGTTCCTGCCGCAGTGTGATTCTTAGAGATGACAATTGAGCCGTAAGGTGTGAATGAAAGATCCCCAGTGAGGAGCCTACCTTATACCTTCATTTTTTCACTGTCAACTCTGAAAGGGTGTGTTTTATCAGATGGTAGTCTAAGAAGTAAAACAGCAAAATCAATTTATATGTGTGTGTGTGTGTGTGTGTGTGTGTGTGTGTATATATATATATATATATTTTTTTTTTTTTCTTTTTTAGACAGAGTCTCACTCCCTTCCCCAATCCCCCAGGCTGGAGTGCAGTGGTGTGATCTCAGCTCACTGCAACCTCCGCCTCCTGAGTTCAAGAGATTCTTTTGCCTCAGCCTCCTGCGTAGCTGGGATTACAGATACAAACCAACATGCCCAGCTAATATTTGTATTTTTAATAGAGATGGGATTTTGCCATGTTGGCCAGGCTGGTCTTGAACTCCTTACCTCAGGTGATCCGCCCACCTCGGCCTCCCGAAGTGCTGGGATTATGGGCGTGAGCCATTGTGCCCAGCCACATTTTTATTTTCTCTTGTAGGCATATATGTTGTTCCAAACCCCTGATGTAAACTATATGGATTGTTAAAGAGTGGGTCAGAAGGTAATGGGAGGAAGGAACTACACTATGAATTTACTCCCTGTCATAAAGAAATTATATTATAGAGCCTTTCATCCACCCAGAGATGCTGACATGACCTGAGCTGATTCTGAAATGATGGAAACAGTTTATGGTTAATAAACTTCTTGTACTTTTTGACAGGAAAGGTAATATTTCAAATTATTTTTTAATGTTAGACCTTAATAGAAATAAGTGCTTATTAGGTGAAAAACATCTAAAGGAAATATTTTTAAAAACCAAATTATCTTTTTTATTTAGTTCAGTAATCATTCATTGAGCACTTACATAAGCTAAACTATGGGAATAAACAGTTGCATAATTACGAGTGATTCAGTGACTTTGATCTTGAATTTGTTGCGTACATGCAGCTGTTCTACATTGTTTATTAGGTTGTATTTTGTCTTATTCCCAGAAATGATTTTAGGAAACTTATGGAAGATACATTCAAAATGTAAATAAATGTAAATTATAAAATAGGAACTAAATAAAAATAGAAACATAATAACATGGAAAGTTAAGAATTAGAAGAGAAAATCAACACTAGGGGGAGAGCTAAAATAGATATTATTGACCGTAAAGGCATAAACACTTGGCAAAGATTTGTTGCATATTTGATTCTGAGCTTCTTATCAGCCATGCTGGAAAGAAAAATGCAGTCAGTTACATGATTCTTATTGTTCACAAGGGGGAAAAAAGAGTCACTCAAGGGAAAAAATACTTGCACTGGCATCTATGTAGTTTTTTTACATGAGTTTTCCTATAGGGCATACCCAGTGTGAGTGGTGAAAAGTGTTGATAGCCAATGTAATAATGTGACTTACAAAGTTACTTCTTGAAGCATCAGGACCCTTATATTATTTTGGTGATCAAGAAAAAGATCAGAATTAGAGATGAAAATTTTGTGTGTGTGTGTGTGTGTGTGTGTATGTTTTGTCTGTTTTTTAAAACCAAAAGATTGAATTTTGGAAGTAAAAGAGACAGGCCGTAGTAGAATTACCTAAGGACTTGGGGTAAAATCTTGGAGATGGCCTGCATTAAGGGTAGCAGAAGAGAAGAATCCCATAAAGATTGCTGAAATGAAAGAAATGTTAGAGGAGGAACAAAATTCTGTAGTGTCAGAAAAGGCAAAGGTATCAATGAGTGTTTTAAAAAACAATCAGCCAAGGATATGAAATGTAAAGAGACCACTTCACTGTTGGTATTATCAATTCGAGTTTAATTAATGACTTTTTGAGAGTAGTTTCAATAGAATGAGAAAGGGCAGGCTTAGAAAGTAAAGTGTCAGAAATGGGAAAGTGTGTATAGACCTCTTCTTTCAAGGAGTGTAGAGGTGACAGAATTGTAGGTTGGTAGACTTGGGATAGAGGGATTGATTGACAGGCAAGGAAGGGGAATAATGGTTTCCAGAGGAGGGAGACCTAAGATGCTCAACATAGATGGGGTTCAGAGAAGAAAGAATCACTATTTTTGCTGAGCTACAAGGAAAAGACAAACAGAAATACCTAGAAACTTTGTGCTGGAAAGGAGGTGATGTGGTTTGGCTGTCTCCATCCAAATCTCATCCTGAATTGTAGTCCCCATAATCCCCATGCGAGGGACACGGTAGGAGGTATTTGAATTATGGAGGCAGTTACCTCCATGTTGTTCTCCTGATAATGAGTTTTCACGAGATCTGATGTTTTAATAAGGGGCTGCCCCGCACTACCCGACCCCACCCTTCACTCTGCATATCTCCTTGCTGCCACCATGTTAAGAAGGACATGTTTGCTTTCCCGTCTGCCATGAGTGTAAGTTTCCTGAGGCCTCCCAAGCCATGCTGAATGCTGTCAATTAAACCTCTTTCCTTTAGAAATTACCCAGTCTCAGGTATGTCGTTATTAGCAATATGAGAATAGACTAATACAGGAGGAAAGCTATTTGTATTGGATGGCTTCTGAAGTGGTTCAAGATTTTTGAGGTACTTTGCAAAGTGAGGTGAAATTATGTGTGGATAGGGAATCTGTTTAAGTCATGATTCTTCAGGTCAAAATACCGTGCTTAGAACATACCTTTTTGAGATTATGTAGATACCATTTTCTGTCTTTAAATATGTCAGTTCTTTGCTTTCTTAGAAATAATTTAGCTTGCCTTGCTTCCTTTACACTATCCAACTCCCACAGATGTGTTTCTTTCTCTTCTCCTTCCCTCCTTTCATTAAAAGGCCAAATGGATATATATGACAATGAAGTAAATGAGCTTTATACCAATAGGCTAAGTAGAGTATTTATGAATAGTACTTTTCAGAAAAGTGCTAGGAAAATGGTTCTTCACTATTTTCTTAAAACATTTATAGAAACTTGATGAATAATGAATGGGAATAATTTTTAATAGCCACGTACTTCACTCAAATAGAACACTTGTTTATACTCCTACACAGCAGTTACATCATGGCTATATTTTACACGAGGAGTCGTATATTTTTAATGTAAATGTTGCTAAAATGGTTTCATTCAATAGAGTCATAGAATCTTGGTGTCTTAAGAGATCTCAGAGTACAAGATGTCCCTGAGAGGCATTCAGCTAGACATTGCTTCACTTCTGCCTAAATTGTGCATTCCAGTGATCATGAGCCATGCTAAAATATAGCGTAAATAAGTCATCGATAAGTTGAATAGCAAGACTAGGATCCTGTCTACATCTTGCTAATGAATATAATGCTAGACTTTTTATATATGCATAACAGATTTAATCAATGAAAATATGTGGAAACAAGTTTTATTTTACAGTTGAGTTTTGCAGTACAGTGGGAAGATTGCATTTTTAAAAGACAAAATAAGCCTTAGCATTCAGAAAAAGTAGCTAGATCAAAGCAATTTCTAAGTAGAAACTCAAATTCCAGTCAGTATTTTAAATAGACACATCCTGACTCCCTTCACAGATTGCCACTGACCATATGGTAACTACAGACATGCCTCAAAATAAAACAGCCATATGTAGATTTTCAAATACTGACCTCATCCCTAGAGAGCCATATTTATCTAGAAGAGCATCTCAAGCCGTATCAAGTAGAATTATGGTTTGTGTCATGTTTGAAGATTGGAAGAATCAGCCTAATGAAAAACAATCACAAGTTAAAAGCAAAATGCCAAGGAAAATAAGGTTAGATACACACAGACATTTGAAACAAAGGTATCTGGAGACGTGTCTTTCGAATTCTCCTTGCCCAGTCCTTATACACAGTAGGAAAACACATAAAAGTAGCCTTAAAATCTATCCAGTGCTATGGCCATCAGAATGGATTTAGGGGAATGCTTAAGGGCTGATCAATAGAAGTGCTTTTCATGTGTATTTCTTCTCAGACTAGCAGTCACTGGATGCAAATATTTTCTGTCTGCTGGATGTGCTAATCGAATACCAATATTATTTTTTTCTGATTTCTATTGTAAAATTTCTAGAGCAGAACACGTGGAACTCACTTTCATGGTTTCCTGCTGTTAATCGTTCTCTATTGAAATTCTGCCAGTTTTCCAGAGCATTTTGCTTTGTGGGCATGTGTCTGTGAATTAAAAACATGGAAGAAGGAAAGAATTGTTGCAGGAATTTGGAACAAATGTATTTATATATTCAGTGGTACCTCACTTCGCTTATCAAAATAGGGGTGGAGAAGGGCCCGAAAAGGGGATTCAGGAAGTAAAGGTCTACATGTAATAAAAAGATTCTGTAATGGTGACCATTGTAACTACAAAACCTTTCTCTCTCACTCTGTATTTATATATTTATACATATACACACTTCTCTGTCTCTCTCTGCACACACATACCCCACCTCTCTGTCTCTCTCTATATATATATATATACACATCTCTACATACATATGCATACATATTTTATATTTACATATGTGCGTGTATATCATATCATATATATATATGAGAGAAAAAGATTTTAATGACCTCCTTGTGGACAGTCAAGCCCTGCTTCCCATAGGTGTAGTGTTATGCTAGCAGATCTCTCATGTCCAAGTTTTGTTTAAATCTGAGCACTCAGGGATATGCCAGTGCCTAAAATTAATAATGTTAATCATTCCTAAATGTTCTTTAAGAGCTTTTTTTTTTTTCCTTTGCATTCCTTTTAATATAGCAGTATTTCATTGGATTTGGTTCAGTGATTGTGTTTCAGACATAGTGATATATCATAGGTTTGCCTTCAAATCAAATACAGTTATGATCCTGAAGGAAATTACCCTGATAGGCCAAAAACTCTGAAAATTGTACTTACCCTAAAAGGTCACTGATATTTCTGAACTAATCTTTATAATACATGAATAAACCTAAACATTGTCTTTTACAAAGCAAGGCCTCTCGCTGGTGTGTATCACTGGGTATATAAGTAGAAATATGTAAAATTTGTTTTTGAAGTGTTATTTTTGTTTCTTGGTACGTAAATTAGATTACTTTATTCTAAGTCAGATTTGTAAGTAGTTTTTAAAAGTCATTTGAACCTATTCAGATTACTCAGGCTCTTTCACTGTATTATCTCATTTTGTACTCTTCAGTCTTGCTAAATGTAACAAGATGAGTCTTTAACAGAAAACCTTAAAATGTTTTCTGCAATAAAAAGATCAATTCTTCATAGAAATCCAATAGCATTGTAAAATTAAAACTAATGTTTCAGCTTAAAGTCCATACACTTGCTTTTCAATATTAATTCATTTTTGGTATTGATCTCATAAGGGAGTGTTTAGTTACCAACTGCTTTAGGCCATAAAATGTTTTGGGGCAAAGAAAATTAAAGGGATTGTTTTGGTATTATGGTGCTCTTAACAGATTTTTCAGGAATAAATGAAACTGTGTTAGTTAGCTGACATATTTTCTGTTATTCGAGTTGTATTTAATTGGAAAATATTGTATCTTGTCATTTGTATCTGATTGTTTTATTGGATAATTTTTTTCTGAAAATTTGTAAAATAAGACAAGAAGACTAAATGGCTTATCTAATAATGTTTTTTTCCCCCCCATAGAAATCTAGATTTTGACTCATACTTGGTGTGTAGATCAGCCTTTCCACTAAGGTTCTCAGAGGTGACTGGCCTTCTTTACTAACTGAAAGCAGATTCAGCAGCCTCTCATAGCTTTCATGGAAAG
>NW_012101247.1:452997-457134 GCF_000951045.1 Mandrillus leucophaeus
GGAGCCTTCCCTGGGGTCAGGGGAAGGGAGAGCATCAGGATAAATAGCTAATGCATCTGGGGCTTAATGCCTAGGTGATGGGTTGATAGGTACAGCAAACTACCATGGCATGCATTTACCTGTGTAACAAACCTGCACGTACTGCACATGTATCCTGGAACTTAAAATAAAATAAAATTTAAAAAAAAAGAAAATTATTTATTTAGAAAGGATACTTCCCCTTTTTAAATAAAAGTTTTCTAGAACAGTAATTCTTCATAAGTTTTTTCTCAGCAACATATCACACTCCCATGACTATTTAGAAGTCTGAAATTCTTTTAGTTGAGAATCGCTGAGGAATGCATTTTATGTCTGGTTCATTTATGTAGATACTTTTGACGAAGAAAATATCTTAGAATTTAGAAAGAATTCTTGATAGTAACAGAAATTGGTTTTTGAAAACAGTATTTTAGTAGGTATTAAGACCTATAATCATCTCCTCTTCTAAGTAGATAAAAATCTTTACTTTAGCAACCTGGAATAATAATGACTAGATTAACACATTCGTTGCATACTGGCCCTAATGTACCATGATCAGCTTACAAGCACGCATCTATAGACAACTGGCCCATCACAACATCTTGGCAAATTGTTTGCCTTGGAGGATTTCAGAATGTATTGGCGTAAATGCCAGACTGTGAAGGAATGATTGAACCACATGGGGTTGAATTTATCAATAGCAGCAGTCCATTCTTTCAGACAGAACATGTGCCAAGCACCAGCTTGTAATCACAAACAGCATCTGCTGCATATTGAAGAGGAAAACAGCATGGGTGTGCTCAGGATCTTAGTGGTAGTTTATAATTAATCACAACATTGTTTAGCAACTTGGAGTGTACTCAAATTGCTTCATCCTTGAGTTCTCAGTACCCATACTTGCTCTGGTATTTCTCTTTTTTTTCTCTTCTTTCCTTCTTTTATTTCTCATATTCATCAAGTAAATATTTACTGAGTGGCCTCTATGTACACGATCCTGAACTAAGTACAGTGGGAAGTAAAATGATAAAATAGGCAAAGCCTGAACTACACACCTGACATAATCCAGCACAGAGATCATAATTCAGTATGGAATAGAGATCAGGGACCTAGTCCACGAAACAAATTAGCCAGGAGCAAGAGCCTAGTCCAGTCCTTCAGAATTGCAAGGATGGAATCCCAAGCAGAAGGAACATTGTTTAAGAGACAAAATTGTAACAATATGGGACTTCTTTGAGTAAAACCTATTACCCAAAGATCGCTGAAGCATTGCCTATTGGAGAAGAAGTAGTATGAAACAAATCTTCTCAGGTAGGCTGAGCAGGAGTGTCCCCTTCATGAAATAGGCCCTAATGGTTCTGTTATCAATGGTTTTGAACAGATAAGTGGAGGGTTCAGTGGAGTGCTTTAGCCGACAGGTGGCAGCAATGTGGAGGTGTGATGGATTGGATTCGGTAGAGACTGGGGATGTTGAGACCACATATTAGGCTTTTTATGGAACACATAAGTAGTATGTGCCAAGAAGCTTATTACCTCTAATCCTCAAATGGATAGTATTACTCTTAAGTCCATTTTACTGAATGGAGACTTACAGAATCTCACAGTGGCTACATGGTAGGGTGGTATGTTAACACTGGTCTGTGTGAACACTTTCCACAGCCGCGCACTGTCCTCTGGGAGAAGGCTGCCAGCCAACCAGGCAGTGGAAAGGCAGAGAGGTGCAGGTGCAGAACAGAAGAAATCTTTCCAATGTTTTATGGAAAGAAGTTAGGCACACATACATTAATTCTGATGAAAACTTGGCAATGTATTAGATTCAGGATATACGAAGAGAGAAGGAGCACTCAAAAGCCATGAATCTTGATTTACTTTGAAATTAGATAACACGGGTAAAGAACAAGTTTGGGGTGAGAAATGAGAACTTCTGTTTTGTATGTACCTGAGTGGCGTACTTCTTGTGGGTCATTCCTTATGCCTTAATCTCATAATACTCTTTATGTACCTCCATTGGAGCACTTACGCCATTGTGGCATAACTTGTTTTATTTTGGTCGATGACCCCATCCCGGTATTACGAGCTCCTCAGGGACTGGGCCTTCTCACATTTCTGTCCCTAGCATGGAGTAAGTTCATGGGAAGCGCTTCAGGTATGAGAAGGAACTAGGGGATTCTTGGCCAGAGAGAGAGGAGGAATCAATGGAAGTCCAAGGAGGAGGAATGCTTAAAATGGATGTTGTGAGAACATGATTGGGAGCCAGTTAGAGATGAGTGAAAGGCTCCCCTGACAGCATGCAGGACCTGACATGCTGAATTTGTCCCAAAATGAGTATGGCCCATTTTTGTAATTATTCTAAAACAATGCTCAACTCCCTGGATGTGGAAATGGAGAAAGAGGTAGGCTGAAATGAGTGGCTTGAAGTAGATACCTCTAGAACTGAGGCTGGATATAGGGGCAGGTGGGACCATGAAAACAATGAAGAAAATGAAGTGGAGGAATTGCAGTCGTAAGGAGCACAGAGTATGTTTCTTACTATAGCTTGGAAGTGTTTTAGTTTTGTTTTGTGTTACTCCTACTGTTCATAAGTTGTTGATTTTGTATGCTAAGAAAAATCAGCTTATTTAAGTGGACATACAAAATATCTTGGCATTTGTGGCATGAACAGGATGTCGGCCCAAGTTCTCTCTCTAAACACTTACTAGTTTGTGACCTTGGAAGAGTTATCGAATCCCTCTGCATTTAGTTTCCTCTTTTCTAAGACGGGGGTAGCAACACGTGCTCTCTCTGACTTCACAGGACTCTGATGATGATAGGAAGTTGTTCATAAGGCAAGAAGAGTTATTGAAGTATTAAGTAATTCGTTGAGATTTGAGCAGATGCTTAATACTCTTGGTGATTGTGTGAGAATGGCCTCCTCTGGTTGCATTCAGGAAAGGACCGTGGTATTGGGGGATCTTGCTGTGCTTGATTGTAGCCCAATTATAGGGCCCTAAATTGAGGAGTGGGGAGAATAGTATTTGAAGCTGAGCAGTGATTATCTTGCTCCCAGTGAGGCCCCTGCTTTCTCCACAGAGGCAGCTTTACTTTGTCAGCAATGAGGAAACCTCCTACAGTTTGCATCTTGTAATCCATTAGTCACAGAGTGTTCCATTTTTTTCCTCCTTAACTTTTATTTAATATTAATACAAGGTAAAACTCATAAATAAAACAAAAAGAAAGGGAAGAATAAGAGCAAGGAAAACCTTGAAGAGATGTTAAGGGGGCTGCATCATTGGCAGTTCTCTTTCAGCAGTCTCACAGCAGACTTCATTACTCCAGTTTGATCAAATACTGTTGCTTCTAATAAACCCTTCGTGTTCTTAAGGAAATATCATGCTCTTTGAATATTGATTTTTTTTTCTTATCATCCAGTTCACCATGTCAGCCTTCCTGACATCTAGAGTCTCTAGATTATTGGTGAAGGTTTTCTTATTTTTGTTGTTGATTTTTAGCAGCTCTATTGAGGAATAACTTACACACAATAAAAGGCATGTATTTAAAGCATATAATTTTAGACATTGGCATATGTGAACACCATGAAACCATTGCCACTACCATGAAAGTGAACATATTACTGCCTCCCCAAAAACTTCCCTTGGTGCCCCTTTGTAATTCCTCCCTTCACAGGCAACTATTGGTCTGCTTTCTGTCAAGTTATTCGGACTTGGAGTTTTCTTTGGGGGAACATTTTAAACAAATTCAGTATTTTTAATAGCTTATAGGGCTGGCTACTCAGGCTATTTCTTCTTGAGTGAATTTGGAAGATTGTATCTTTTAGGGAATTTGTCTGTTGCATTGAAGATGTTGAATTTAATGGCATAAAGTTGTTCATGATACTCTTATTTTAATATCTGTCCTGAGTTCACCTCATTTACTCCTAATATTGGTCATTTCTGTTTCTGGCTTTTTCCTGGATAGTCTGTGCATTCGTTTTCTGTGGTTACTGTAACAGATTACTACAAATTTGGTAGCTTAAAGCAATAGACATTTATTTTCTCACAGTTGTGATGGCCAAGTGTCCACTCCTGTCCCACACCTCCTCCAGAGTCCCTAGAGGACAACCTCTTCCTTCCTTTTTCCAGCTTC
>NW_012101247.1:457249-458667 GCF_000951045.1 Mandrillus leucophaeus
AGTTACCAACTGCTTTAGGCCATAAAATGTTTTGGGGCAAAGAAAATTAAAGGGATTGTTTTGGTATTATGGTGCTCTTAACAGATTTTTCAGGAATAAATGAAACTGTGTTAGTTAGCTGACATATTTTCTGTTATTCGAGTTGTATTTAATTGGAAAATATTGTATCTTGTCATTTGTATCTGATTGTTTTATTGGATAATTTTTTTCTGAAAATTTGTAAAATAAGACAAGAAGACTAAATGGCTTATCTAATAATGTTTTTTTCCCCCCCATAGAAATCTAGATTTTGACTCATACTTGGTGTGTAGATCAGCCTTTCCACTAAGGTTCTCAGAGGTGACTGGCCTTCTTTACTAACTGAAAGCAGATTCAGCAGCCTCTCATAGCTTTCATGGAAAGGGTTTAATTGCCCAAGATACCCTGTGTGTATGTCAGTCCTAAGAAGAGAGATTTGTTTTATTTATATGCTATGATATAGGATATGATGGGATTGTCTTTGTGAGAAAAATAGATCCTAAGATCCAGCATTTACCTTGTGACTTCCAGGACCCCTGTGCACCAACCTTCTTGCATATGGTGACCAAATTCATGTATGCATCTCCCTTGTAGGCTCTGTCAGTTATATTCATGACATGGTAAAGATAGCTTTAAATCTCAAGTGCCCTAGCATAGCTAAACAAATGGAAGATATGGTTATATGTCCTCCTCCTTTTCCTACAGCATTTACATTCTTCCATAACCATTTAGGCTTCTTACCTATTTTAGGAATGGTACCTTTATAATTAGGTGAAAGATGAGAGACTGGAAAATCCATACTTTGAATTAACTCTTCTCTTCCATGAACATAATGCTTTACTTCCTACCACATTTTGGAGAACTTAGCACTACCCTTTTTTATAGAACATCTTTACTCTCTCTATTTAATGACTACCACTGGTATTTTTTCATATGTAAATTCAGTGGTTTTTCTTTTTCCTTTTTTAGTGGTACAGGTAATTAATAGAAGAATAGGGAAAGAAAGTTGAGGGTGGGACAAGAACTACTTTTAAGTTGGAGAATACATTTACAGCCTCATATATTCAGTTCATTTGTATATATAGTTCTGGGATATTTTTGGAATAATTATGATTTTCTGAGAATCATGCTGACAGAAAACATCATCTCTTTCTTTTAAGATGTTACATTTCAAGGTACCCCCTTATGTTTGCAGTAGTCATACTTCTGGAATCTGGGGGACAATTGCAATTTTTTTTAAAGTTACTCTGCCCCAACATAAGATCATAGGCCATTTAATTCAGGCTGAGTTTTATTTTTTTGATACCTTTATTCATGATTACTGTTATATATAAAGCCAAATATATACATGGTTAGGTTTTCACCTTAATTCTCATTAGTACCTATTTGTTGAATATCTG
>NW_012101247.1:459308-460122 GCF_000951045.1 Mandrillus leucophaeus
TTTTCTCACAGTTGTGATGGCCAAGTGTCCACTCCTGTCCCACACCTCCTCCAGAGTCCCTAGAGGACAACCTCTTCCTTCCTTTTTCCAGCTTCTGGGTGCACCCATCATTCCTTGGCTTTTGGCTGCGTAGGTCCAGTCTCCGCATTTGTCTTCTCCACTTTTGTCTTGAATCTTCTTCAGCCTTCACCTGATAAGGATACATGTGATTGCATTTAGGGACAACCTGGATAATCTAGGACTGTCTTGATCTCAAAATTTTTAACTTAATTATATCTACAAAGTTTATTTTTGACATCTAAGATAATACAGGTTTCAGGGATTAGGATGTGAATATGTTTTGAGGGACGCTTATTTAGCCTACCATAGTTTGGCATGAAGCTTATCAATTTTATTGGTCTTTACAAAAAACACTTTTGGTTTTATGGATTTTTCTCAACTATCTTCTTTTCTGTTTCATGGATTTCCATTTGGATCTGGAGTATTACTTTTAGCATGTGCATACTTTGGGTTTCATTTGTCTGTCTTTTTCTGGTTTCTGAAGATTGAAGGTATCCTAAGAGGTTTCTTGCAGTAATTTTTACCTGTTCTACTTTAGCTCCACTCCACAAATTTTTATAGGCTATGTGTTTAGATTTTTAGATTCTTTCAACTTTATATTCTTACTAATTTTCATAGAAATGTGTTATTTAGTTTCCAATTTGGGGGATGTTTTCCAGTCGTCTTTCAGTTACTGATTTCTATATTAATTTCATTATGGTCAGGATATTCTTAATATGACTTGAATTCTTTTAAAATTAGTTGAGACTGGTTT
>NW_012101247.1:461235-464124 GCF_000951045.1 Mandrillus leucophaeus
TTTTTTCTTTCTTTCTTGAAAAAGCTGGACCTGTGATCTGCAGAATGCTGAGTTATCCCCCAACTCGCCGAGCCTTAATTGTGGGTTGTGGACTACAAATGTTCCAGCAACTCTCAGGCATTAACACCATCATGTATGTATTTCTTTCTGGCTTTTTACTGAAAAGATTGTGAAAGGATTATTTTACATGAAATAGTAAAAAGTATTTCATGTAAATACTATACTCAGTGATTTATTCTGATTAAATGTATGGATTCTCCTTTTGGGAGATACTAACTTTACAATTTTTTAATTCGAGTAATTTGTAACTAGACAAAGGTGATTTATTTTGTTTGTTATATTATTGGCTTTATTTGATTCCATAAAATGTCTCTTTTATGACATCCAATACCTCCTTGTATTCTGAGCTTAAATATGTCATTTTTTATAAACCATTTCCTGATGGTGGTTGGAAAGTAAAATAGAAGGAAATCACCTGGCATTGCCAGAGATTATGGGCACACAGATAACTAATTAGTTTCTTTTTGGTGCAGTCTACTACAGTGCAATGTGATAAGCACATTAGTAGAAGTACGTTGATTATAACCAGAGTATGGTAGAGGGGAAATTGAGTGGGAAGGATAGTGGGGAATACAGAAAAGTTCCCTGTTCTCTAATTGTAAGAGTAATTCCCAAAGCTGTATGTTTGCTGGGGGTGGGAAGGACTAAATATTAGGGGCTCTACTAGGTTTCCCTCATTCAGTATTAAACCCATTTTTGAGGGCCTCTATTGCCCTAGACCTACAGCAGTAACTAAAGTAGACCTGGGTCTTGTCCTCATGGATGTACAGGCTGGCAGAGGAAACACACATTAAATAAGCTCACAGTTAAATACAAGATTTCAAATTATGATAAGGGCCAGACAGGACTCTCAATTCTCCACAGAGTAGACTTTTAAGATCCTAAATAATAAAATGCAGTTTAGAGAAGGTTATGTGCTTTCCCAGGGCACATATTGTTAGATTAAAATCTACCACATCTTAGAAGTCCTCCCCACCCCCTTCCTATTGATTGAAGTTTTTCATTAAGAAAATACAAATTATATAAAATTAAATTTTCTCTGGTAAACCATTTGTATTTGAGACTCTTGATTTTTTTAATTACTTGAGATATGATGAATTAAATAGTGACAGTTTGAGAAGAGTGGATTGATTAAAATATTTTTAAAAAATAAGGATTAGGACCCAATGAACCAGTAGATTAAATCAAGATTTGTTAAGAAACTCCATTTTCTATACATTCACACACTTTGTGGATTTGACTTTAATCATAATGCCTGTTAGATGTTAACTTTCGAGACTACATTTTCAATATTTTGTCCTGTCCTCCTTCTCTCTGACATTAACTTTCATTTTTTCTCACCTTTGCCAACTCTCTTAAGGCTCATCTGTTGGTCTAGTGCCAGGCACGTTTTGCTTGTTTGTTCTCTGAATTTGGTACATCATGACTTGTTCTGAGATGTGTCCACCTTCTGCAGTCTGGTGGAAGTAGAGAATTGCAGCTAGGCTAGAACCAAGCATCAAATAATCGGATGCATTAAGAACCCTATGTGAATTCGTTAGCTGACCAACCTAATACGTGTTCTGTTTCCGAAAATATGTTTTGTTTGTTATGCTTTTTTTTCTAAGCATTTAAAGTTGACAAGTATAAAAGCATAGAAAGTGAAGGATTTTTCTTGTACTTTTTTTGTTTTCACTTCAAACAGGTACCAAAAACAGAGCCAACTCTAGTTTATGGGTAGTGACTGGGGCTAATGTGTTCCTAGTTTGAAATGACTGTCATAATCCATTAGCAGTAACTGGTGTAAATTGAGCTGATTGACGTTGTCAAATTTTAATAAAACATTCATTTCTCCAAAGCCTCACTTTTTTCATGAAGATCAAGTGATAAAGGATCCTGATATCCTCTAATATTTATGATAGATGCACTTTGCTTATCATAAACTGCACATGATATAGGCAGTGTTGTCATAGAGCTTTTGTTTGCATTTGATTTTCAATCCTGGAAAATAGGAAGAATAAAATAAAGTAAATGATGGCTGAACTTAGACTGTGTCTACATGATGTAAAACAGCTAATCAGTTTCCTGCATAAATTAATATGATGTTCATGTCTAGAGGTTAGAGGATTAGACATTGAAATAATACAATACCTATGCTGAGTAACTGTTGTTTCATAATTTCAGACATTCATATTATAAACCTATAAAATTTAGTGTAAGTCAATGTCATTATGATATACTGTACTACTGTTTACTGTCTGCATAAAAATCGACTAATCTGGGACTCTTATATAATGTGTTTTCTCTTGCTCTCTAGTCTTTATTTGTGTGTGTATATGTGTGTATCTTTTTCCATTATTCTCAAGATTAAGTAAAAACTATCATAAACTTTGTTTCTGATTTAAAATAATCTATTAGAGTCTAATAATTTACTTTTTGTATTATTAGTAGAAATTTTAATTATGCCTTCTTTTATTTTGTGTTACTTTGTTAATTCAGAATGTCTTTCCTATGGATATTTTATTACATATAACACATATATTTATGTATATAAAACTTTACTTTTTTTCCAGCTTCTTCCCTTTTAAGTGAGAAATAAAGCAGGCAATGCTTTTATTTTAATTCAACCCTAATAATGTATAGAAGTTGAAATATGTTTTTGAAAGTTCTGTCTTTCACCTCAAAATCTGAGTGAACTGAAATATGAGGTATTTTGAATTCTATTTCTCACCAAGGTGAGTTTATAGAAAGATTATATGGAAAGATAATATTAAATATTATATTAAAAGATAAATCATCCTCACAGCTGTGTTGTTTAACCTTACCATGTTTAGTTTTTCCTCTTCTCCC
>NW_012101247.1:464519-469659 GCF_000951045.1 Mandrillus leucophaeus
TCGTCTTTCAGTTACTGATTTCTATATTAATTTCATTATGGTCAGGATATTCTTAATATGACTTGAATTCTTTTAAAATTAGTTGAGACTGGTTTAGAGCTCAGAATAAAATCTACCTCAGCTAAATATTCTAAGACATTGACCATACAATTTAAGGATGCGTTTCCTGCTCTTATTTTGTGGAATGTGGTTTAAATGTCATTTATTAGGTCAAGTTTGTTGATAGTGTTGTTGGAGTCTTCTATGTCCTTGGTGATTTTTAGGCTACTTGTTCTATCGGTTACTGAGAGTGATGAAATATGAGAGTACAGTTGTGGGTTTTTCAATTTCCCTTTGCTGTTGTGTCAGTTTTTCTTTCAAGTATTAATATTTTGAAGCTCTTAGTAAGTGCATACATGTTTAGGATTGTTATATTCTCTTGAAGTATTGATTCCTTTATCTTTATAGATTATATTTTCCTGTCTTTGTGCATGCCTGGTTATTTTTTATTGTATGTCCAAATTCTAAAATTTTAATCTCATTGTTGAGTTTTGTTCTGCAGTATCCCAGAACAAAATCATTAAGCTGCTTAAAAGCAGTTGAGTCTTGCTTTTATGTTGTTTTAGATGGCATTCAAGTAATGTCTAATCTAGGACTAAACTTACACCATTACTAAGGTATATCCCTTCTGTATACTCTTTCTTATGCTTCAGATTTTTCACTCTGGTTGGTAGGAACAGGCACTATCCCCAGCCCTGTATGAGCTCCTGGGATTGATTTCTCTAATCCTCTCCAGTAGCTCTTTTCCCTGTCTTGGGTTGTTTCCTCACACACCTCCACTGATGAGCGCTCAACTGAATACTCAAGGGAAACTCTGAAGATCTCCAAAGTTCCCTTCCTCCCTCTCTGAATCTATCCTCCCTGGTCCTGTGCCATCTGAACTCTAGCCCCCTTGGCATCCCTGTATCCTGAGCTGCATCTTTTCAACTCACAGACAACCTATCCACAAAAGTGGCTGCCCTTGTGGGACTGTCTTTTTCATCCCTGCTGCCAGAGCCTCTGCCACCTGGACAACCTCGTGCAAGTTACTTAGCAACTTGGTAGTGTGTTCAGAATGAAGGAAGAGGGATGAGCTCATTTTGGGATCTTGAATCTGCTTCTTTACTATGTGTTGTATTTTAGGTATTTTATTTCTAATCTAGTTGGTTAAAGGTTTTAGTTTTTATAATGTGAGAATTTCTGTGTTTGAAAGATAAACATTTGAAATAAAATTAAATGTGAAATGTTTGTATGCACAAAACATTTTTAATTCCAAAAGCAAAATAAATGTTTTAAGTAGAGCATGACATTTTAAATGTTCACTTATGAACATTCAGCCAATTAATATACTTGATTTTTTTCTTTTGCCTCGTAGATTCTGTGATATAAAGATTAATGATGGTTTTCATTTGTAAAGGAAGTTTTACTGCCTAATAAAGCTAGGTTTATAATTTTAATGAAAGGAAATTCTTTAATTCTGTTTATGCATAATCAGATGTGCAGCTGCTGGGACCAAAATTTATCCATTAAAAAATCCAGTCTAATAAAGGAACTACCAGCATTTATTTTTAACAGGAAATCCAAATCAGGAGAAAATATAAAATCCAGATTTTTTAAAACTAGGAAATATGTGATGTTTATACAATAGCTTATCTCTTGTTTTTATGGCAAGTCAAACTTTTGTCCTAATTTGTAATAATGTTCTGTATTTCTGTCCTCCAAAATCATTATTACCTAACCTGACCATCAAATCATGAAACACTTTAATAGTGAAAGTAGATGCATCTCTCCAAAGATTATAATAGACTTCTTGCATTAGGAAAGACGGATTTCTCATCTGAGAAAGGGCTTTTGTTTTTGTTTTGTTGTCATTTCTTTAAAAAAATCGTGGTATAAAGGTAAATGATATTATTTTTATTTGAAAATTTTGATTAATGGAAAAAGGTAGTACCTTGCTTATTTTGTGGCTCACTTGCAGGTATCTGTATTTGCAGATGAGCGTGTCTATCTTTCAGGCAGCTGATCCAGATATATTTCAGCGTTGTTACAATCAAACTCTCAAAATCCACCTGTTTCACACAGTCTTTCTGATATATTAGGCTTTAATATTCCTTTGCTCAAATCTAAGGCAGTTCGACATTTATAATACCCTCAGTCTGCTTTCTAAATGGATCGTCACTACATTTAGCTTTGAATGACCATCAACACTTCTCTAAATTAATCTATGCCCTCTCTTGCCATTTGGAAACAAAATAATTTGCAATAACTCAAGTTTTATGATTATACTCATACCCATGTAGGAATAGAATATTCTCACCCTTATAATATTTCGTTCTAATTAATGCCCTGGCTTGACATCTCATACTAACTTTTATTGCTGAGAAGACAACATACATATTTTATTCCATTTTTGTGAACTTGAATATTAGATTTTCAAAAGATCCTGAAATAGTTAGACTTCTTTGGATTTTAATTTACCAGACTTGGTTTAGGGTTCATTAACCAAACTTGGACTCTAATTAAACAATTAGCATCGCAGTGATCCCAGGCCATCTCTTCTAACAGCAGTAATACCGTAGGTCCTGGGAGTCGACTCTAGCTCCATAAGGACACCATGTAGAATGCCTCTTAAAGCTAAGGTGACATTGTAACTGGAACACTTATGAGGCTGGAGGGGCCACTTTTAGTAATCACACCCTGACAACAGGCATCAATAAGGTTGGTCAACCTACTTAAGGACTTAGTGGTTCAGATCTACAGTTTTCCAGAATTGATCCAGAGTTCAGATAAAAACCAAGGTATCTCTGCCATTTTGAAAGTTCATTTGTATTTTAAAATAATCATTGATTGCCTCTTAGGGGACTATTCAAAATTTAGAAATACACACACACACACACACACACACACACACACACACACACACCCCTATACATAATAGGTATTGTTTTTCTTTTATTAACTTTTTGGTAACTTTTATTAATCTCCATTGTAGCTGTAACCAAGACTGACATCATGCCCAAATTCTGTAACTTTATTAACATAACATGAATTTTGTTCTTTGTTGAATAGTTTTTAATGAATGCTTTTCTTACGGTTGATTAAAGCAATTTTGCCAGTGACTTTTAAGTAGTCCCACATGGATGGATTTTAAATAATACTTAATTGACAAGAAAGTTGAAGAACAAAGAAAGTGGTTAATCACTAGAGCTTGTAGGGCTTTAAGGAAGACTAATTTGACAGTTTTAGTTATATAGGTTTTCTAGTACCCATAACTTGCTTAAACTTAAATTCTCTCTTGTCGCTTTTACAGTTCAAACTAAAAAAACAAAAACAAAAAAAACAAAAAAAAACTATTTGTTTGCAAAATAAAATATTGTACCCAGATTTCTGTAAAAATGGAGTTGTTTTGATTTAAAATGCCAGTCATGTTGATTTCATGAAGATTTGGGAAATTTTGTCCTATTGGGAATAATTACTATGAGAGCTAAAAATAATAGATATATATATTTTTTCTTTCTTTCTTGAAAAAGCTGGACCTGTGATCTGCAGAATGCTGAGTTATCCCCCAACTCGCCGAGCCTTAATTGTGGGTTGTGGACTACAAATGTTCCAGCAACTCTCAGGCATTAACACCATCATGTATGTATTTCTTTCTGGCTTTTTACTGAAAAGATTGTGAAAGGATTATTTTACATGAAATAGTAAAAAGTATTTCATGTAAATACTATACTCAGTGATTTATTCTGATTAAATGTATGGATTCTCCTTTTGGGAGATACTAACTTTACAATTTTTTAATTCGAGTAATTTGTAACTAGACAAAGGTGATTTATTTTGTTTGTTATATTATTGGCTTTATTTGATTCCATAAAATGTCTCTTTTATGACATCCAGTACCTCCTTGTATTCTGAGCTTAAATATGTCATTTTTTATAAACCATTTCCTGATGGTGGTTGGAAAGTAAAATAGAAGGAAATCACCTGGCATTGCCAGAGATTATGGGCACACAGATAACTAATTAGTTTCTTTTTGGTGCAGTCTACTACAGTGCAATGTGATAAGCACATTAGTAGAAGTACGTTGATTATAACCAGAGTATGGTAGAGGGGAAATTGAGTGGGAAGGATAGTGGGGAATACAGAAAAGTTCCCTGTTCTCTAATTGTAAGAGTAATTCCCAAAGCTGTATGTTTGCTGGGGGTGGGAAGGACTAAATATTAGGGGCTCTACTAGGTTTCCCTCATTCAGTATTAAACCCATTTTTGAGGGCCTCTATTGCCCTAGACCTACAGCAGTAACTAAAGTAGACCTGGGTCTTGTCCTCATGGATGTACAGGCTGGCAGAGGAAACACACATTAAATAAGCTCACAGTTAAATACAAGATTTCAAATTATGATAAGGGCCAGACAGGACTCTCAATTCTCCACAGAGTAGACTTTTAAGATCCTAAATAATAAAATGCAGTTTAGAGAAGGTTATGTGCTTTCCCAGGGCACATATTGTTAGATTAAAATCTACCACATCTTAGAAGTCCTCCCCACCCCCTTCCTATTGATTGAAGTTTTTCATTAAGAAAATACAAATTATATAAAATTAAATTTTCTCTGGTAAACCATTTGTATTTGAGACTCTTGATTTTTTTAATTACTTGAGATATGATGAATTAAATAGTGACAGTTTGAGAAGAGTGGATTGATTAAAATATTTTTAAAAAATAAGGATTAGGACCCAATGAACCAGTAGATTAAATCAAGATTTGTTAAGAAACTCCATTTTCTATACATTCACACACTTTGTGGATTTGACTTTAATCATAATGCCTGTTAGATGTTAACTTTCGAGACTACATTTTCAATATTTTGTCCTGTCCTCCTTCTCTCTGACATTAACTTTCATTTTTTCTCACCTTTGCCAACTCTCTTAAGGCTCATCTGTTGGTCTAGTGCCAGGCACGTTTTGCTTGTTTGTTCTCTGAATTTGGTACATCATGACTTGTTCTGAGATGTGTCCACCTTCTGCAGTCTGGTGGAAGTAGAGAATTGCAGCTAGGCTAGAACCAAGCATCAAATAATCGGATGCATTAAGAACCCTATGTGAATTCGTTAGCTGACCAACCTAATA
>NW_012101247.1:471404-488164 GCF_000951045.1 Mandrillus leucophaeus
GAGCCAGGGCGGCGGAGGTTGCAGTGAGCCGAGATCGTGCTACTGCACTCCAGCCTGGGTGACAGGATGAGACTCCGTTTCAAAAAAAAAAAAAAAAAAAAAAGAAATTATCGCTGTGATCTATTCTAAACTCTAGTTATAATATCAAAGATGTTCCATGTTCAATTGAAAAAATATTTATCTGATGACTATTAATAAGTAGACCCTTCCCACATTATCATTATGACAACCAAAATACATGTGTTCACATTTGGAGGAGGGAGGTGTAGGTAGTGAGAAAGAAAGCACCAAGTTCTATGTGGGTTTGATAATGTCTTTCTTTTTTGAGGAACTTATAATAAACTATATTTGGGCATATTCTGATAAGGAGATAATCAGTCTGTCTTGGATGAATGAAAGGTATCAGATTTTCACCTAAGAAGACCAAGTGCTTAAATGACTCTCTTTAAGGTTACACAGAAAAACAGTAGTAAAGTGGAAAAGAAAATCCAGAGTTTAAGCTTTTGAGTTTGCTTCAGATAAAGAGAATTGTGGGAGAATCTTCTCTGGGACATATGGTCTTTTACTTTTTAGCCAATCTCCTTGCAGAGTAATATTGCTAGCTTTATTTTCTCTTCTTACTCTCTGTCTTCTAATAACTCAGAGTAAGAGTGGAGAGTGAGTAATCCCATTGTATATGGGCAGATTATTCTTGCTTTCAGAATAGATTTACTTTAACCTCCAGGAGATTACTTCTTTCACTTTACTTACAAGAGATAGTGGAAGCCTTCAGAATATATGCCCTGGTAATGATAATGTTAATAGTAGTCATTTATTGAACATCAAATCCCAGGTGCTACTCTAATATGTGTTAACTCAATAAACACTAACAGAAAAGGTGAAAAGTAGGACAAAACTGCTTTGAGCCCCTCAAGTGGTGTATTTGTTATGGTCATGACAATAATAAACATTTTTTACTGCTTTACATATTTAACACTCTAAAATATTTTTATAGACAGTATCTCTCTTGATCTTTATAAACATCCTATCAAGTAAGCAGGGCCGCTCTTCTGTTGGTTCTCTAGCCAAGGAAGTTAAGACTTAATGAATTAAGTGACTTTTCCACCATCACACAACTAATAAGTTTTAGAACTACAGGTGCAGCCCAATTTTCTGATGCCAGATCACATGGGCCACCCTTTAATTGTAGAGCACCTGGAATTAAATATTCAGAACTGACTATTTAAAGCTTGTTTGGGGTTAAGGTACACAGTAAGTAATCAAGGTTTGTGAAATTCAATACCGTCCAAGGATTAAAACCTAAAATGAGAACACACACCCCCACTGGAGAAGCTGAAGGTCTCTTGTGGGAGAAGTTTCCGACTTTCCCTGGAGCTGAGTCAAGTGAGAGAGCCAAGTGAAATATGGGGATAGAGGAAGCGGCAGAAAGGCCCTGGTAGCTTGCTGGATCCCAAGCAGCCCATTCCTGCCTGGCACCACAGCATTCCATCAGGAGGGTGACCAGAGGAGCAGGGGATAAAACTCCACAGGGAGAAGAAATTCTGTAGCTGCACTTGGTAACAATTTGAATGGGGCAAGAAGCCTCCTGGCCAGAAGAGAGGATGCAAATGCGGCGTGCAGAGTTCACAGGTAGGGGAAGAACTAAAGCCCTTTTCTTTCGCAAATGGGAGGCAGATAGCCTCAGACAAATTTTCAAGCCCATCTCACCCTCTGCCTGGACACAGACTTGGGGCTGTTGCTGGGACATGGTGGGAGTGAGACCAGCTCTTCAGTTTGCATGAGAGTTGGATGAGGCCTGTGACTGCCAGCTTTCCCCCACTTCCCTGACAATCTGCATGACTCAGCAGAGGGAGTCACAATCCTCCTAGGTACACAACTCCAGTGACCTGGGAATCTCACCCTCAACCCCCACAGCAGCCACAGCAAGACCAGCCCAAGGAGAGTTTGAGCTCAGACACGCCTAGTCCCACCCCTACCAGATGGTCCTTTCCTATCCACCCTGGTAGTGGAAGACAAAGGACATATAATCTCGGGGGTTCTAGGGCTCTGCCCACCGCCAGTCCCTCTCCATACTACTGCAGCTGATGCTTTCTGGAGAGTTCCACCTGATGACAGGAGGCCAACCAGCATGAAAATTGAGCATTAAACCACCAAAATTAAGAAGCCTCATGGGGTCCATCGCACCCCGCTCCCCACAATCTCCACCGGAACAGGTACTGGTATCCACAGCTGAGAGACCTATAGATGGTTCACATCACAGGACTCTGTGCAGACAACTCGCAATACCAGCCTGGAGCCAAGTAGACTCACTGCGTGGCTAGACCCAGAAGAGAGACAACAAACACTGTAGTTCAGCTCATAGGAAGCCACATCCATAGGAAAAGGGGGAGAATACTACATCAAGGGAGCACCCTGTGGGCCTTCAGCCCTAGACCTTCCCTTTGACAGATCCTACCCAAATGAGAAGGAACCAGAAATCCAACCCTGGCAATATGACCAAACAAGGCTCTTCAACACCCCCCAAAAAATCATGCTAATTCACCAGCAATGAATCCAAACCAAGAAGAAATCCCTGATTTACCTGAAAAACAATTCAGGAGGTTAGTTATTAAGCTAATCAGGGAGGGACCAGAAAGGAGTGAAGCCCAATGCAAGGAAATCCAAAAAATGATACAAGAAGTGAGGGGAGAAATATTCATGGGAATAGATAGCTTAAAGAAAAACAATAAAAAATTCAGGAAACTTTGGACACACTTTTAGAAATGCAAAATACTCTGGAAAGTGTCAGAAACAATTGAACAAGTAGAAGAAAGAAAGTCAGAGCTCAATGACACAGTCTTTGAATTAACCCAATCCAACAAAGACAAAGAAAAAAAAATAAGAACATGAACAAAGCCTACAAGAAGTCTGGGATTATGTTAAACAACCAAACCTAAGAATAATCGGTGTACCTGAGAAGAGAATTCTAAAAGCCTGGAAAACATATTTGGGGGAATAATCGAGGAAAACTTCTCCAGCCTTGCTAGAGACCTAGACATCCAAATACAAGAGGCACAAAGAACACCTGGGAAATTCATCACAAAAAGATCTTCACCTAGGCACAATATCATCAGGTTACTCAAAGTTAAGATGAAGGAAAGAATCTTAAGAGCTGTGAGACACAAGCACCAGGTAACCTATAAAAGAAAACCTATCAGATTAACAGCAGATTTCTCAGCAGAAACCCTACCAGCTAGAAAGGATTAAGGACCTGTCTTCAGCCTCCTCAAAAAAAAAAACAATTATCAGCCAAGAATTTTGTTTCTGGAGAAACTAAGCATCATATATGAAGGAAAGATACAGTCATTTTCAGACAAACAGATGCTGAGAGAATTTGCCATTACCAAACCACCACTATGAGAACTGCTAAAAGAAGCTTTAAATCTTGAAACAAATCCTGGAAACACCTCAAAACAGAGACTCTAAAGCAAAAATCACACAGCATCTATAAAACAAAAATACACTTTAAAAAGAAACAACAGAAAACAAAAACCAAAGTACCCAGGCAAGAAAGAACATGGTGAAAGCAATAGTACCTCACATTTCAATACAAACATTGAGCATAAATGGCCTAAATGCTCCACTTGAAAGATACAGAACTGCAGAATGGATGAGAACTCACAAACCAACTATCTGCCACTTTCAGGAGACTCACCTAACACATAAGGACTCACATAAACTTAAAGGGGTAGAAAAAGGCATTTCACAGCCTGGGCAACAGAGCGAGACTCCGTCTCAAAAAAAAAAAAAAGGCACTTCATGCAAATGGACACCAAAACAAGCAGGAGTAGCTATTCTTATATCAGACAAAAGAAACTTTAAAGCAATAGTAGTTAAAAGAGACAGAGATAGTATATAATGGTAAAAGGCCTTGTTCAACAGTAAAATATCACAATCATAAACATGTGCACCTAACACTGGAGCTCCCAATTTATAAAACAATTACTAATAGACCTAACAAATGAGATAGACAGCAACACAGTAATAGTGGGAGACTTCAGTACTCCACTGACAGCACTAGACAGGTCATCAAGACAAAAAGTCAACAAAGAAACAGTGGATTTAAACTATACCTTGGAACAAATGGATTTGACAGATATATACAGAACATTTCATCCAACAAGTGCAGAATACACGTTCTATTCAACAGTGCATGGAACTTTCTCCAAGACAGAGCATATGATGGCCATAAAATGAACCTCAATAAGTTTAAGAAAATTGAGATTATATTAAGCACTCTTTCAAATCACAGTGGAATAAAACTGGAAATCAACTCCAAAAGGAACTTTCAAAACCATGCAAATACATGGAAATTAAATAATCAGCTCCTGAATGAGCATTGGGTCAAAAATAAAATCAAGATGAAAATTTAAAAATTCTTTGAACTGAATGCTAATGACACAAGCTATCAAAACCTCTGGGATATAGCAAAGGTGATGCTAAGAGGAAGGTTCATAGCCCTAAATGCCTACATCAAAAAGTCTATCTTGGTGGTGTTCCAGGTGCCACTGGGGTATGAAAAAAAACTCCTGCAGCTAGTTAGCCCAAACAGCCACCCGTTTTGTGCTTGAAACCCAGGGCCCTGGTGGTGTAGGCACCCAAGGGAATCTCCTGGTCTGCGGGTTGTGAAGACCATGGGAAAAGCGTAGTATGGGCCAGAATGCACTGTCCCTCATGGCACCACAGTCCCTCATGGCTTCCCTGCCAGGGAGCTAAGTGGTCTAGCTTGGCAGATCCCACCCAACAGAGCCCAGCAAGCTAAGATCCACTGGCTTGAAATTCTTGCTGCCAGCACAGCAGTCTGAAGTCGACCTGGGATGCTCGAGCTTGGTGTGGAGAAGGGCGTCCACCATTACTGAGGCTTGAGTAGGCTGTTTTCCCCTCACAGTGTAAACAAAGCCACAGGGAAGTTCCAACTGGGCAGATCCCACCACAGCTCAGCAAAGCCATTGTAGCCAGCTTGCCTCTCTAGATTCCTTCTTTCTGGTCAGGGCATCTCTGAAAGGCAGGCAGCAGCCCCAGTCAGGGCCTTATAAATTCCCATCTTCCTGGGACAGATGGGAAGGGGTGGCTGTGGGTGCAGCTTCAGCAGACTTAAATGTTCCTGCCTGCCAGCTCTGAAGAGAGCAACAAATCTCCCAGCACAGCTCTTGAGCTCAGTTAAGGGACAGACTGCCTCTTCAAGTGGGTCCCTGACTCCCGTGCCTCCTGACTCGGAGACATCTCCCAGCAGGGATCGACAGACACCTCATACAGGAGAGCTCCAAGGGCGTCTGGAGGGTGCCCCTCTGGGACGAAGATTCCAGAGGAAGGAACAGGCAGCAGTCTTTGCTGTTCTACAGCCTCTGCTGGTGATACAGGCAAACAGGGTCTGGAGTGTACCTCCAGCAAACTCCAGCAGACCTGCAGCAGAGGGGCCTGACTGTTAGAAGGAAAACTAACAAACAGAAAGGAATAGCATCAACATCAACAAAAAGGACATCCACACAGAATCCCCAACTGAAGGTCACCAACATCAAGAGGTAGATAAATCCATGAAGATGAGGAAAAAACAGCACAAAAAGGCTGAAAATCAAAAACCAAAATGCCTCATCTCCTCCAAAGGATCACAACTCCTCACCAGCAAGGGAACAAAACTGGACAGAGACTGTCTTTGATGAATTAACAGAAGGAGGCTTCAGAAGGTGGGTAGTAACAAACTCCTCCGAGCTAAAGGAGCATGTTCTCATCCAATGCAAGGAAGCTAAGAACCTTGATAAAAGGTTAGAGGAATTAATTGCTAACTAGAATAACCAGAGGAATAATGTTCCTCTAGAAAGCTCTGAGAACTGATAAATAATTCAGCAAAGTTTCGTGATACAATGTTAATAACAGAAATCAGTAGCTCTTCTATACACCAAAGCAGCCAAGCAGAGAATCAAATAAAGAACTCAACCCTTTTTACAATAGCTGCAAAAATATATAAAATACTTAGAAATATACCTAACAAAGGAGTTGAAAGACCTCTACAGGAAAACTACAAAACACTGCTGAAAGATGTCATAATGACACAAACAAATGGAAACACATCCCATGCTCATGGATGGGTAGAATCAATATTGTGAACATGACCATACTGCCAAAGGCACTCTACAGATTTAATAAAGTCACTGTCAGACTACCACCATCATTCTTCACAGAATTAGATAAAACAATACTAAACTTCATATGGAACCAAAAAAGAGCCCACATAGCCAAAGCAAGACTAAGCAAAAAGAACAAATCTGGAGGCATCACACTACCTGATTTCAAACTATACTGTAAGGCCATAGTCACCAAGACAGTATGGTACTGGTATAAAAATAGGCACATAGACCAATGGAACAGAATAGAGAACTCAGAAATAAACCCAAATCCTTAAGGCCAACTGATCTTCTACAATGCAAACAAAAACATAAAGTGGAGAAAGGACACCTTTTTCAACAAATGGTGCTGGGATAATTGGCTAGCCACATGTAGGAGAATGAAATTGCATCCTCATCTCTAACCTTATATAAAAATCAACTCAAGATGGATTAAGGACTTAAACCTAAGACCCGAAACTATAAAAATTCTAGAAGACAACATTGGAAAAAACGTTCTAGACATTGATTTAGGCAAGGATTTCATGACCAAGAACACAAAAGCAAATGCAATAAAAACAAAGATAAATAGTTGGGACCTCCCACAGAATGGGAGAAAATCTTCACAATCTGTACATCTGACCAAGGACTCATATCCAGAATCTACAATGAACTCAAACAAATCAGTAAGAAAAACACAAACAGGACCATCAAAAAGTAGTCTCAGGACATGAATAGACAATTCTCAAAAGAAGATATACAAATGGCCAACAAACATATGAAAAAATGCTTAACATCACTAATGATCAGGGAAATGCAAATCAAAACCACAATGCAATACCACCTTACTCCTGCAGGAATGGCCATAACCAAAAAATCAAAAAACAGTAGATGTTGGCATGGGTGCGGTGAACAGGGAACACTTCTACACTGCTGATGGGAATGTAAACTAGTACAGGCACTATGGAAAACAGTGTGGAGATTCCTTAAAGAACTAAAAGTAGAACTACCATTTGATCCAGCAATCCCACTATTGGGTATCTACCCAGAGGAAAAGAAGTCATTATTTGAAAAAGATACTTGCACACGCATGTTTATAGCAGCACAATTCACAATTGCAAAATCATGGAACCAACCCAAATGCCCATCAATCAACAAGTGGATAAAGAAACTGATATATATGTGTGATGGAATACAATGCAGCCATAAAAAGGAATGAATTAACAGCATTTGCACTGACCTGGATGAGATTGGAGACTATTATTCTAAGTGATGTAACTCAGCAATGGAAAACCAAACATCATATGTTCTCACTGATATGGGGGAGCTAAGCTATGAGGACGCAAAGGTATAAGAATGATACAGTGGACTTTGGGGACTTGAGGGGGAAGAGTGGGAGGGGGCAAGGGATAAAAGACTACAAATATGGTGCAGTGTATACTGCTTGGGTGGTGGGTGCACCAAAATCTCACAAATCACCACTAAAGAAGTTACTCATGTAGCCAAATACCACATGTACCCCAATAACTTATAGAAAAATAAAATGAATAAATAAAATGTTACAAGTTATGTATTTAAAAAAACCAAAACCTAAAATGGCTGTTTGTGTGCTAAAAAAGAAAAAATCACAGCCATCTCAAGAACCATTAACCTTATCAAATTCTTAAGTTTTCTGGTACCTAGCTAAGTCCTTTGATTTATATCCTGATCTAGAGTTCCTGGACAAGCTAGGCTGATGGTTGAATGAGGCATTTATACTTGTTAATCATATTTAATTAATTTAATTTTCTAAGTGCAGTATTTCTGGATCTGTTCCATGCTCATATTCTATCCTCAACAAGCACTTCTGGTATTAAAAAAAAAAAAAAAAATACCATGCGATCAGGAAACATAGCACAAGCACACCTGGTCAGATGGTGATAAATATAGAGAAGAATAAAGGTGGCTGGAAATAAGAAAGAAAACAATAAGGGTTTGTACACTTTCAGATTGTAAATCTGACCTAGAAATGAGGTTTTGCTCTCTTCGAGGTCTTCCACAAGGCAGGATGAATGTATTAGAGCAGCATCTCACTAAAATGAGTCTTCCCCTCTCTGCCTCCCTAGTCCAAAAAGCTGTTGGAAGATAAAATGTTTACTCATTGAAGTATTTCCAGATTAGTGAATTTGTACTCATTTGTGTTCATTGGCTGAAAGTTAGTGAATAAATAGGAAAATGTTAGGGTTTATGGCTCACTCTTTTGAAAAATGAGTGTCATGTGAGGGGAAGAATATTAACCCAGGAATCAGGAAAATTAGATTCAAGGTCTGTCTCCACCATGGGACTCTGGGCATGCCAGTTAATTGCTTTCAGTCTAATTACCTATAAAGTGAAGTAGATGGACTTTTAATGTGCATTTGAATGAGGGCAAATGGAGTTTCAAGTAGAATGGAAGCTAAAACATTTGAAATAGTAATACTTGAAGCCTTTCTTGGATGAAAAGTTATCAGACTGTAGAAAAATAGTTTTGGTCAAAAAAGAAAAATGTACTCTGTTCAACACAATTTTTGGAATATTTATTAAATGCTTACCGCATGCTGATCATTGTCTTAGAGGCCTAGCTTCTTATATGTTAAGACCATATTTTTATTTCCCTATCGTGTCTTTGAAGAAAGACAATCTAGGTTACAGCTGATAATGCCTCTTTATCCCAAGATTGTGTAGCAGACTTATCACCTGATATGATAGACTTCCCTTGGCTTCCATAATGTAAGAGTAGGCTCAAGCCCTATGAACTCCACTGGCTTCTCAACTCATGTGCACATGGTTTATAAGGGAAGGGGTGTACTTTCTCCCTCTGGAGTCTAAAACCCTTTTTGATGGCAGGTAGGTCACTCACTATCCTAGCAAACAAAACAAAGCACTCTCATCAGAGGAGGCTTGGAGCAGAATGCCTTTGTAGTGAGCCATCAGAATGTTTCTAATCATTTTCCATTTCCCTGTGTATGTATTGCACACCTGTCTCTGTTTAGGTTGCCCCAAAAGCAGGTTGCCCCTAAGGCAAGGACTTGGGTGCAGATGATATTTTGGGGACGATATCAAGAGGTTGAGAAAGGGAGTAAGGAAAGTGGGATAGGGAAGGGAGAAGAGGCAGTAAAGAGAGCAGTGGTAAGCAGGCTATGTCAGTAGGCAACTGGAGCGTAGTCTGGCTGAGTACTCTCCGAGGAACAGTGTAGGTTGTCCTCAGAATTAGTCGAGGGGTATTTATCCACAATCCCCAGTCCCTCAACTTGAGTGTTGTCCCTGAGGATGTTAAATGCACTCCCTCCAGGTTTTCCTGAGAAATCACTTATGATGCCAGAGCTGTCATGTAGACAAGTAGGGTGACAAAGTTGAGCTAGAAACTGCCAGATTCTATAGTGAGTTTCCATGATGGCTGCAGGGTAATTCAGAGGATGATCTAGAATATATGGGGCAAGGCATGAAAAGCACCTCTGAAAAATCCTGTCTCCAAATATGTGTAAAAATAAGTTAGCACAATATGGATGTGAACTTTCTTAGTACCTGTTCATGGATATGGCAAATCCATTTTTAGTAAAAAAAAAAAAAAAAAAAAAAAAAAGGTCAATGATCCCTGGCTAACCATGTGGAAAATAAGCAATCAAAAGTGGAGATTCATGGTAACAAATGATGAAAATGTATTTTCTTGAATATTACTATCTTTTTTCTTTGTATAATTCACAAATAATTTTTATCCTGTTATAGGAATCTGAAAAATACATCATTAATGTATTTATTTATGCCTTCAACCAATATTTACTATATCATTGCTGTAGATTCAAAGATCTGGAAGCTATAATTCTTTTCACTGAGAAGTTTGTATTATAGCTAAGGATATAGACACACAGATAATTACAGTGCAACATAATAAAAGCCAAATTAATACACTGTAGGAACACAGGAAAATGAGTGATTAATTCTACCTAGGGATTGAAGAGGATACAAATGATTTTTGTTGTGTTTTAAAAAATTTATTTAAATGGAGTTGTTTTGTGTGCAGAAACATGGCACATCAAATACTAATACAACCTTTGGTGTTAAATCTGGATTTGAATCCAAACCCAACACACCTACTTTCTGTGTAAACTCCACAAGCTACATAACTTCTCAGGTCCTCAGTGATTTGGAAATCAGGAATTATACCTCCTGAATGTGATTAAATGAGAAAACATGTATGATTCAGGCCCGTGGGAGCAACTACGTCTGTGTTCACTTTCCTTCTGCTCCCTGTGTACTACGGTTTATAAAATCCCAGGCGTTTGTGGAAAGCAGAAACATCCCACCGTTAATCCACCTTCTTTACCCTATACCTGTTGATACAGGATTTGAGGCATCCTCTGGAGACACAAAATTGCTATAATACCCTTCTTTATGCATGTCTCTATTTTCAGAATACAGGAAAGAATCATGATGGTGTTCTTCTTCTAGCTTGTACATGTTATAGTAGTGCCCTTCACTTCAGTATTAGATGTGTTCTTTTCATCTTAGATTTATGTCAAGGAGAAAAGACCTCAATGACCTTAGGATGACAAGAGCTAATAAAGCTTCCTTAGAAGGTCAGCGATCTGTAGCTAAATATGCCCCCATGTGGCATGACTTGTAGTTTACATCAAAAGATTGTCTAATCCTTTTGTCATACTTTCTGAATCAGATGTGAATTTAAGATTCTGTGGTTATTAGTGGAAACTCATCTCCATGGTTTGTAAGATATCAGCAACTAAGGTTTTGGGTTTTTGGGTGCCTCAGGACATCTTTAGAAATATGAAAACATATTTCCTCACCTTCGTTTTTCTGACTCATATGTTTCACTGAAAGGTAAGGAGAAGAAATGGAGATGCTGTTAATGAGTTGAAATAGCATGAAATCCAGGGTTGTGTTCCAGAAAATAGACTTTCTGTGCCAATAAAGTAGAACCTTGTCCCCAATATGATATGTGAGTTTGAAAGTAACACCAGCCTGGCTGATTCCGGGTAGACTATTGTAACATTGTAGAAATGCCCAGGTCTTAATTCACTCTTTACACACAGGTAGCAGGCACTCTGTGAGGGACCAGAGATACAGAATATGACTTACCCCATTTTCAGGGAACTTATGATCTCTTTTGCTTATCTTTAAAAGCATATGCTGTGACCCGTCTTGAAAGGTTGCTTGAAGATGAAATGAGACAACAAAGTGCCAGCCACAAAAGATGTGAGGAAGGTCTATTTTCCTCTTCCCAGATTTACATTTATTCCTGTCTATGAGTTCATTCTCCATGCTCTCATCACTTGGCCATGGTTCTTCTGAAAAAATGGTCCCTCACCTCAGCATTTCATCTTAAGTCCCTTTCATGGCTTTTCCTGCTCAATTTGAACCTTAGTGGTGGTGCTGTCCAGGTCTTGGCTTGCAGCTCTACTCAGAGACCTATTCCAGTCCCATTAGGCCAATGACCATCGACATGTTAAAGAAGACCTAATCTATATTGCAGGTCAGAACTCCTCTGCCATATGTACTCATATATTCAACTGCTGAACATTTCTACTTTTGAATATTCCACTCTCACCAGTCTCAATGTGCATAAAACTGAATCCCTATCACTCTCTGCTAATTCTTCCCCTCCCCTTATAATCCTCTTCTCAATGATGCATGTGACCAGTTGGGTGCCCAAGCCTGTAGCTTGGGAGTGAACACACCCAAATCAAATCAACTGTAATTTCCTTCAATTTTACATTCCTAATATCTCTTGTATCCTTCCTATGATCTTCATTCCATTTTCTGTCAGGCCTTGCTTTAGCCAGAGCTCACATTATTTGCACCAGAATCCCACTCAAACCTAAATTTAAGAAGATGAGTTGGTTTACAATAAGGAAATACGGCCTAAAGGCAGGAAATATAGCTGGGCCTGGCACAGGGTTGAAATCAGAAACTGGAGAGTCACTTGCTCAACCTCTGTGTCCCCAAGGTTTCTTGCTCTTATTTCTGTAGGGTGTATGCATCCTTCTTTCTTCTTTCTTTTAGAGAACATCCTCTTATTTTGCTTATATCTGGTCAATCTCTACCACCATAACTTTGGAGTTACTTCTAGTTCAAGCATCCACAATAGATTAATTGGAATTGTCAGAATTCTTAATTCCCAAGGAGAAAAAGATCAAAGTGAACCTACCCTAGCCCAAGCATGTGAGGGCAGGGCACTGGACAACACTGTAGAGGGATGCACAGAGGATTTTCCTGCCTTAAATCTCAACTTCCTCAATTGAACCTTTATTATCTCTGCCTCTACACTTTCTGAAACAAAATCAATTATGTCTCATCTTGACATAAATGATTTAATGTGTCCCACAGCTTTCAGCAAAGTTCAAAGTCCGGAGCTCCTTGTGGCTTTTGTCCAACTCTGCACTGCTTCATGTCCAACCACTGCCCTACACAAGGGTATATAAAGAAGGGTATGTAAAGCTACAAGCTTCATAACTTCTCAGGGCCTCAGTGATCTGGAAACCAGGAATTATAATAAGGCACAAAGATGAGGTATATAAAGTATAAAAAGGTGCATGTACCTCCTGCTCCTTGGAACCTCCTGTACTTCTGGCAATGATTAAAGCTAATCCAAGCTTCAGTGACTTCATGCATGCCATTCTCCCTAGCTGAAATAGCTAGTGTACCTTAAAAGACTTCCAAACTTAGGTCACATGTCATCTCCCTGAACCCAGGGGCCAATGTAAGTGTTCCCCTTCTGGCCACCTTTAGCACTCTGAGTGGAAATCTATGAATAGTTATTTATTATATTATAACTGCAGATTTGTCTATTTCCTCCAAAAGACCATACACATACTAAAAATGCCCATTGCAGTATTCCCCAGGGAGAACCAGCTAGATTTTAGTTACTACTGACTGTTTTGTTTTATTCTGTTCACATCCAGAGTCATAGCATGATGTATAAGGGGAATGAGTCACTCTCTGATTGTGTGTCTTCCTTAGCTAGTCTGCAGACATGACCTTAGGAAAATAAAAGCCACAACATTCAGGCTTTGAGAAGAGGATCTTTCAAAAATGTTGCCAAGTTAGTCCTGACTTTTAGAATTACTGACAGGCTATAATGACATGTCTAATAATTTATAATATTGGATAGGTTTTCATAATTTTATTTATTTATTTTTCCCTTCTTGTGGAGAATGGTGTCTTGCTATGTTGCCCAGGCAGGTCTCAAAGTCCTGGACTCAAGCTGTCTTCCCACCCCTGCCTTCCTAAGTGTTGTGATTACAGGCATGAGCCACCAGTCCCAGCCGTAAATTTAATTTGGATTTCAACACTGAAGAGTTCTGTAAAGTATTCTTCAAATATCTCTTTTTCCTGGTTCCTTCTTTCTGAAGGCAGGTGAAGATCTAAGTTAGTGAGTTCTGTTCAAGTTTCTGATTATGCTTCCTGTGGCTGATAGAATTGCAGGATTTCAAATGCTATTAAGCTGCTCCATGCAGAGACAAATAGTCTGATGACCTGCCATTAATGGCAGGGAGAAAAATGAACAGTGTTTCTTGCTAGAACATCTTCATTTATTTTGATAAGATCATTTCTTCCTGGACAGATTAAACTTTAGAGAACTACATGTAAGGTTCTTCTATTTCTATTTTTGAAAAAACGCGCAGTACCAAAAAATATAGAAGATGTATAAAGTAGATTTAACTGTGAAATTTCAACTTTAGTTTCCAGCTTAGAATTAACAGCCTACTCCTGGATTCTTCTAATGATCCTTCTTTAATGTCCCTAAGTCTCTTCCCTCAGCTGCTTATCCAAAAGTGTAATCATTTATCTAAGACTGTTTGCAAGGACCAAATTTAGTCCTCAGGCATGCTTTCTTTAGAAAGTGCAGAGTTTTTGTTGTTGTTTTTGTTTGTTTGTTTGTTTGAGATGGAGTCTCGCTCTGTCGCCCAGGATGGAGTGCAGTGGCATGATCTTGGCTCACTGCAATCTCTGCCTCCTGGGTTCAAGCGATTCTCCTGTCTCAGTCTCCCGAGTAGCTGGGACTACAGGCACCAGCCACCACGCCCGGCTAATTTTTTGTATTTTAAGTAGAGACGGGGTTTCACCGTGTTAGGCAGGATGGTCTCGATCTCCTGACCTCATGATCCACATGCCTAAGCCTCCCAAAGTGCTGGAATTACAGGTGTGAACCACTGCGCCTGGCCCAGAGTTTTTACATTTGTTAAATTTTACATTAAAGTCCAGATTTCCAGGGATGGCATTGCCTGTTGGAGATGATGTATGTCCTCTCCCATTCCCTACATTCCCTGCTACTCCATATAACCTGGCCTCATCTAGGCCTTTGAGGTTGTGCCACCTTTCCTAAGGAATCAACATTCAGTTAGTATTGTACTTAGAACTTTCCCCATATATGTCCCATTCGGGGCTGGGTTGAAAAGAAAGCTGACCAATAGAGTGGCTCTGGTTTTAGGAATAGCTAGTTGTTATGTCAGCAGCTATGGACATTCATAGAATGTTCAGTTTCATTTTTTATCCCCAAGACCTTCATTTTACATTAAAAGAATTCTTTTTGAGACTGTGTGGACAAGGCTGCTACTTGCCACCCCTTACAATCCCTGTTTATCAACTAACAGGGAGTTATGTCATAGCTAACTTCAGAATCAGAATCAGACAGACCTATCTGATAATGTTAGAATTAACTGCAATATCATAATCTACTCTAATGTGACTAAGTCATAGAAGCTTATTTTTTGTTATATTATTATTTTATCTGGTATTAGACAGACCTGGAATCAAATTTCTTGTTTCCTGACCACTTGTGCTACCTTGAGTAATTTACACAGACACTCTAAATCTCAACTTTCTTATTTGTACATGGCATGATACTTTTCAGGGTTGTGTTTTTCCCCATTCTTACCCATCTCAGTGAGTGGCACTACTGTCCCTCTACTTGCTCAGGCCTCAAATCCAGGATTTTGGCCAGGAATCTTTGATTCTTCTTTTATCTGTAATCCTCGCATCCATTTCTCTTGCAAGTCTTAGTACTAAGGCTATGGTTCCTAAACAGCCTGGAGCCACAGGGCACCCTTCACAGGAGACCACAGGATATTTTAAATTTTCAAGCAAATTAATGACATAGATGGACTACTACTCTTAAGTAGTATGTACCTTAAAAGTGAAACTGCTAGGTACTTTAGACCTATGTGTGCTATGAAAAAAATTACTGAGACACCAAGGGCGCCATGAAGCAAGAAAGTGTGGGAACCTCTGCTCTTATTATTTAGAACCTCTGCTCTATATAGGAAGCATTATTTATCCTTCCTATATTTATCTTCATTTCACTGCTGCCATCTGCCCAAGTCACTGTTGCCTCTCATCACTTATTGCAATAGCTAGCCTTCTGACTGGTCTTCCTGCATGCGTGCTCATCCTTCATAAGCCATGCTCCAGAGAGCAACCAGAATGATCTTTGAGAAATGTAGATAAGGTCATAGCTTTCCATCACACTTTATTCTTATTTATTTATTGTTAGACAGGGTCTCGCTCTGTCGCCCAGGCTGGGGTGCAGTGGTGCCATCTCGGCTGACTGTAACCTCTGCCTCCCAGGTTCAAGTGATTCTCCTGCCTCAACCTCCTGAGTAGCTGAGATTACAGGTGTGTACCACCATGCCTGGCTAATTTTTGTATTTCTTGGTAGAGACAGGGTTTCGCCATGTTGACCAGGCTGGTCTTGAACTCCTGACCTCAAGTGATCCACCCACCTCAGCCTCCCAAAGTGCTTGGATTACAGGCCCCATTATGCTTTAAATCAACATGGCTTTTCACATGGTCCACAGACTCTGCCTGCTTGTACCCCATCTTCTCCATCATCCTCACCCCCACCTTTATCCCCTGGTTCATTAAGACTTAATTGCACCAGCTTTTTTCTTTCATCTGTTTCTCAAAATCTCCAGGTTTGTTCTCAACTTAGAGGCTTTTCAGTCGCTTTTCCTGCTGCTAGAAAGATCTTCCTCTGTGTCTTCATTGTGGCTGGTTCCTTGTCACTTGCATCTGAATTTAAACAGCACACCTCAGATAGGCCTTGACCTTGTTTGAAACAGCCACCTTTTCCCATCAATATCACATCAATCCATTTTTTCCCCGTCATGTGTATCATTGCCTACATTTCTGCTTATTTATTTGCTTATTAAGCTCCATGGGTAGAGCCCCCTTCTGTGTTGTTAACCTTTGAACTGTCTCCAGCACGCAGTAGGCACTCAGAAAATACTGGTTGCATAAGAAATGCAGACAACTGCTTCATCTATTTCCCTTTTTTGTAACCGGATATTGACGTTGATGATCACGCTTCTATTGCTCCTTTTTTTTTTTTTTTTTTTTTTTTAAATACTTTAAGTTCTAGGGTACATGTGGATAACGTGCAGGTTTGTTACATATGTATACTTGTGCCATGTTGGCGTGCGGCACCCATCAACTCGTCAGCACCCATCAACTCGTCATTTACATCAGGTATAACTCCCAGTGCAATCCCTCCCTCCTCCCCCCTCCCCATGATAGGCCCCGGTGTATGATGTTCCCCTTCCCGAGTCCAAGTGATCTCATTGTTCAGTTCCCACCTATGAGTGAGAA
>NW_012101248.1:0-8108 GCF_000951045.1 Mandrillus leucophaeus
TTAAAAAAAAAAGTAGAAAGCAACGTTCTGAGAAACTGCTTTGTGATGTGTGAATTCAACTCACTGAGATACAGCTGCATTTCATGGAGCTGTTTGCTCGTCCAGTTTTTGTTGAATTGGAAAACCGATATTTTGGATCGCTTGGAGGAATATACAGCCAAAGGAAATATCCCCAGATAAAAACGATAAAGAAGATTTCTGAGAAATGTCTTTCTGATCTCTGAGTTCATCTCACAGAGTTCCACCTTTCTGTTCATGTAGCAATTTGCTAACTCTCTTCTCGTTGAATCTACAAAGTGATATTTGGGAGTGCATTGAGGGCTACAGTGAAAAAGGAAATATATTCAGATAAAAACTGAAAGGCAGCTTTCTGAAAAACTTCTATGTGACCTGTTCATTCATCTCACAGAGTTCCACATTTCTGTTCATGTAGCTGTTTGCTAACACTCTTCTCGTGGAATCTGCTAAGTGATATTTAGGATCGCATTGAGGGCTACAGTGAAAAAGGAAATATCTTCAGATAAAAACTGAAAAGAAGTTTTCTGAGAAAGTGCATTGTGACCTGTGAATGCAACTCACATAGTTACACTTTTCTCTCCATAGATCAGTTTGCTAACACAGTTTTCTTGAAATCTGCAGGGGGATATTTCTTTGCCCAATGAAGCTTACGGTGACAAAGGAAATATCTTCAGATAAAAAGCACAAAGAAGCTTTCTGAGAAACTGCTTTGTGATATGTGAATTCAACTCACTGAGTTACAGCTGTGTTTCATGGAGCTGTTTGCTAGTCCAGTTTTTGTTGAATCTGAAAACTGATATTTCAGATCGCTTGGAGGAGTATACTGCCAAAGGAAATATCTCCAGATAAAAGTGAGAAAGAAGATTTCTGAGAAACTTCTTTGTGTTCTGTGAAATTATCTCACAGAGTTCCAGCTTTCTGTTCATGTAGCTGTTTGCTAACACTCTTCTCGTGGAATCTCCCAAGTGATATTTAGGAGCGCATTGAGGGCTACATTGAAAAAGGAAATATCTTCAGATAAAAACTGAAAGGAAACGGTCTGAGAAACTTCGGTGTGACCTACAGTTTCATGTCAAAGAGTTCCACCTTTCTGGTCATGTAGTTGTTTGGTAACACTCTTCTCGTGAAATGTGCAATGTGATATTTGGGAGCGCTTTGATGGCTACAGTGAAAAGGAAAGTGTCTTCAGATCAAAACTGAAAGAAAGCTTTCTGAGAAACTTCTATGGGACCTGTGCATTCATCTCACAGAGTTCCACCCTTCTCTTCATGCAGCTGTTTGCTAACACTCTTCTCCTGGAATCTGTAAAGTGATATTTGGTAGCGCATGGAGGGCCACAGTGAGAAAGGAAATATCTTCAGATAAAAACTGAAAGGAAGCGTTCTGAGAAACTTTTATGTGACCTGTGCATTCATCTCACAGAGTTCCACCTTTCTGTTCATATATCTGTTTGCTAACACTCTTCTCGTGGAATCTGCTAAGTGATATTTGGGAGCGCATTGAGGGCTACAATGAAAAAGGTAATATCTTCAGACAAAAACTGAAAGGAAGCGTTCTGAGAAACGTCTATGTGACCTGTGCATTCATCTCACAGAGTTCCACCTTGCTGTTCATGTAGCTGTTTGCTAACACTCTTCTGGAATCTGCAAAGTGACATTTTGGAGCCCATTGAGGGCTACAGTGAAAAAGGAAATATCTTCAGATAAAATCTGAAAGGAAGTGTTCTGAGAAACCTCTAAGTGACCTATGCATTCATCTCACAGAGTTCCACCTTTCTGTTCTTGTAGCTGTTTCCTAACACTCTTCTCGTGAAATCTGCTAAGTGGTGTTTTGGAGCGCTTTGACGGCTACATGAAAAACGAAATATCTTCAGAAAAAAACTGAAGAGAAGCGTTCTGAGAAACTGCATTGTGACACCTGAATGCAACTCACAGAGTTTCACTTTTCTGTTAATTGATCAGTTTGCTAACACAGTTTTCTTGAAATCTGCAGAGGGATTTTTCTTTGCCCAATGAAGCTAGAGTTACGAAGGAAATATCTTCAGATAAAAAGTAGAAAGAATCTATCTGAGAAGCTGCTTTGTGATGTGTGAACTCAAACACTGAGTTACAGCTGTATATCGTGGAACTGTTTGCTAGTCCTGTTATTGTGGAATCTGAGTACTGCTATTTCGGATTGCTTTGAAGAGTATACAGCCCAAGGAAATATCCCCAGATAAAAAGGAGAAAGTAGTTTTCTGAGAAATGACTTTCTGATCTCTGAATTCTTCTCACAGAGTTTCACCTTTCTCTTCATGTAGCTGTTTGCTAACACACTTCTCGTGGAATCTGCAAAGTGATATTTGGGAGCACATTGTGGGCTACAGTGAAAAAGGAAATATCTTCAGATAAAAACTGAAAAGTAGCATTCTGAGAAACTGCATTGCGATCTGTGAATTCATCTCACAGAGTTCCACCTTTCTGTTCATGAAGCTGTCTGCTGACACTCTTCTGGTGGAATCTGCAAAGTGATATTTGGGCGCGGATTGAGGGATACAGTGAAAAAGGAAATATCTTCCGATAAAAACTGAAAAGAAGCGTTCTGAGGAACTTCTAGGTGATCTGCGAATATATTTCACCGACTTCCACCTTTCTGTTCATGTAGCCTTTTTCTAACTCTCTCCTGGAATCTGCAAAGTGATATTTGGGAGTGCATTTAGGGTTACAGTGAAAAAGGAAATATCTTCAGATGAAACCTGGAAAGAACCTTTCTGAGAAAATGCTTTGTGATATGTAAATGCATCTCATAGAGTTACACATTTCTTTTCATTGCTCAGTTTGCTAACTCTCTTTTCTTCAAATCTGCAATGGGATATTTCTTTGCACAAAGAAGCTTGTGGTGACAAAGGAAATATACTCAAACAAAAAGTAGAAAGAAGCTTTGTGGGAAACTGCTTTGTGATGTATGAATTCAACTCACTGAGTTGCAGCTATATTTCGTGGAACTGTTTGCTAGTCCTGTTTTTGTGGAATCTGAGAACGGATATTTCGGATTGCTTTGAAGAGTATACATCCCAAGGAAATATCCCCACATGAAAACGAGAAAGAAGTTTTCTGAGAAATGTCTTTCTTACTCTGAATTCATGTCACAGAGTTTCACCTTTCTGTTCATGTAGCTGTTTGCTAACCCTCTTCTCGTGGAATCTCCAAAGTGATATTTGTAACGCATTGAGGGATACAGTGAAAAAGGAAATATCTTCAGATGAAAACTGAAAAGAAGCGTTCTGAGAAACTGCATTGTGATCTGTGAATTCATCTCACAGAGTTCCACCTTTCGTTTCATGTAGCTGTTTGCTAACACTCTCCTGGAATCTGCAAAGTGATATTTGGGAACGCATTGAGGGCTACAGTGAAAAAGGAAATATCTTCAGATAAAAATTGAAGAGAAGGGTTCTGAGAAACTTCTATGTGACCTGTTCATTCATCTCACGGAGTTCCACTTTTCTGTTCATGTAGCTGTTTGCTCACACTCTTCTCGTGGAATCTGCTAAGTGATATTTGGGAGCCCATTGCAAGCTATGGTGGAAAAGGAAATATAATCAGATAAAAACGAGAAAGACTTTTTCTGAGAAACTTCTTTGTGATCTGTGAATTCATCTCACAGAGTTCCACCTTTGTGTTCATGAAGCCGTTTGCTGACACTGTTCTCGTGGAAACTGCAAAGTGATATGTGGGAGCACATTAGGGCTATGGTGACAAAGAAATTATCCACAGATAAAAACCTGGAAAGAACTGCTCTGAGAAACTGCTTTGTGATGTGTGAATGCAACTCACAGGGTTACACATTTCTTTTCATTGATCAGTTTGCTAACTCTCTTTTCTTCAAAACTGCTTTCGGATATTTCTTTGCCCAATCAAGCTTAAGGGGACCAATGAAATATACTCAAACAAAAAGTAGAAAGAAGCTTTCTGAGAAACTGCTTTGTGATGTGTGAATTCAACTCACTGAGTTATAGCTGTGTTTCGTGGAACTGTTTGCTAGTCATGTTTTTGTGGAATCTGAGAACTGATATTTAGGATCACTTTGAGGAGTACACAGCCCAAAGAAATAGCCCCAGATAAAAACGAGAAAGAAGTTTTCTGAGAAATATCTTTCTGATCTCTGAATTCATGTCACAGAGTTTCACCTTTCTGTCCATGTAGTTGTTTGCTAACACTCTTCTCATGGAATCTGCAAAGTGATATTTGGGAGCACATTGCGGGCTACAGTGAAAAAGGAAATATCTTCAGATAAAAACTGTAAAGTAGCATTCTGAGAAAATGCATTGTGGTCTGTGAATTCATCTCACAGAGTTCAACCTTTCTGTTCATGTAGCTGTTTGCTAACACTCTTCTCGTGGAATCTGCTAAGTGATATTTGGGAGCGCATTCAGGGCTACAATGAAAAAGGAAATATCTTCAGATAAAAACTGAAAAGAAGGGTTGTGAGAAACTGCATTGTGACCTGTGAATGCAACTTACAGTGCTACACTTTTCTGTTCATTGATCAGTTTTCTAACACTGTTTCCTTGGAATCTGCAATGGGATATTTCTTTGCCCAATAAAACTTACAGTGAGAAAGGAAATATCTTCAGATAAAAAGTAGAAAGAATCTTTCTGAGAAACTGCTTTGTGATGTGTGAATTGAGCTCACTAAGTTACAGCTGTATTTCGCGGAGCTCTTTGCTGGTCCTGTTTTAGTGGAATCTAAGACCTGATATTTTCAATCGCTTCAAATATACCTCCAAAGGAAATATCCTCAGATAAAAACAAGAAAGCAGTTTTCTGAGAAATTTCTTTCTAATTTGTGAATTCCTCTGACAGAGTTCCACCTTCATGCTCATGAAGCTATTTGCTAACACTCTTCTGGTGGAATCTGCAAAGTGATATTTGGGAGCGCATTGAGGGCTACAGTGAAAAAGGAAATATCTTCAGATGAAAACTGAAAAGAAGCGTTCTGAGAAACTGCATTGTGATCTCTGAGTTCATCTCACAGAGTTCCACCTTTCCGTTCAAGTAGCTGTTTGCTAACACTCTTCTCCTGGAATCTGCAAAGTGATATTTGGGAGCGCATTGGGGGCTACAGTGAAAAATGAAATATCTTCAGATAAAAACGGAAAAGAAGCGTTCTGAGAAACTGCATTGTGACGTGTGAATGCAACTCACAGAGTTACACTTTTCTGTTCATTGATTAGTTTTCTAACACTTTTCTGCAAATCTGCAGTGGGATATTTCTTTGCCCAATGAAGCTTACGGTGACAAAGGAAATATCTTCAGATAAAAAGTAGAAAGTAGCTTTCTGAGAAACTGATTTGTGATGTATGAATTCAACTCACTGAGTTACAGCTGTATTTCGTGGAGCTGTTTGATAGACCTGTTTTTGTGTAATCTAATACCTGATATTTTCGATCACTTTGAATACTCTACGGACAAGGAAATATCATCAGATAAAAATGACAAAGAAGTTTTATGAGAAATTTCTTTCTGTTCTGTGAATTCATTTGACAGAGTTCCACCTTTCTGTTCATGGAACTGTTTGCTAACACTCTAATCGTGGAATCTACAAGGTGTAATTGAGAGCGCATTGAGGGCTATGGTGGAAAAGGAAATATAATCAGATAAAAACGAGAAAGAATTTTTCTGAGAAACTTCTTTGTGATCTGTGAATTCATCTCACAGAGTTCCACCGTTGTGTTCATGAAGCCGTTTGCTAACACTGTTCTCGTGGAAACTGCAAAGTGATATGTGGGAGCACATTAGGGCTACAGTGAAAAAGAAAACCTCCAGAGATAAAACCTGGAAAGAACCGCTCTAAGAAACTGCTTTGTGATGTGTGAATGCAACTCACAGAGTTACACTTTTCTATTTATTAATCAGTTTGGTAACACAGTTTTCTTCAAATCTGCAGTGGGATATTTCTTTCCCCAATCAAGCTTACTATGACAAAGGAAATATCTTGAGATAAAAAGTAGAAAGAAGCTTTCTGAGAAACTGCTTTGTGAAGTGTGAACTCAACTCACTGAGTTAGAGCTGTATTTCGTGGAGCTGTTTGCTGGTCCTGTTTTTGTGGAAACTAAGACCTGATATTTTTGATCACTTTGAATACTATACGGCCAAAGGAAATATCCTCAGATAAAAACGACAAAGAAATTTTCTGAGAAATTTCTTTCCGATCTGTGAATTCATTTGACAGAGTTCCACCTTCCTGTTCATGAAGCTCTTTGCTAACACTCTTCTGGTGGAATCTGCAAAGTGATAATTGGGAGCAAATTGAGGGATACAGTGAAAAATGAAATATCTTCAGATAAAAACTGAAAAGAAGTGTTCTGAGAAACTTGTATGTGATCTGCGAATTCATCTCACAGAGTTCCACCTTTCTGTTCATGTAGCTGTTTGCTAACACTCTTCTCCTGGCATCTGCAAAGTGATATTTGGGAGCCCATTGCGGGCTATGGTGGAAAAGGAAATATAATCAGATATAAACGAGAAAGAAATTTTCTGAGAAACTTCTTTGTGATTTGTGAATTCATGTCACAGAGTTCCACCTTTGAGTTCATGAAGCCGTTTGCTAACACTGTTCTCGTGGAAACTGCAAAGTGGCATTAGGGAGTGCATGAGGGCTATGGTGACAAAGAAAATATCCACAGACAAAACCTGGAAAGAACCGTTTTGAGAAACTGCTTTGTATTGTGTGAATGCAACTCACAGAGTTACACATTTCTTTTCATTGATCACTTTGCTAACTCTCTTTTCTTGAAATCTGCAATGGGATATTTCTTTGCCCAATCAAGCTTGCGGTGACAAAGGAAATATACTCAAACAAAAAGTAGAAAGAAGTTTTCTGAGAAACTGTTTTGGGATGTGTGAATTCAACTCACTGAGTTATAGCTGTATTTCATGGAACTGTTTGCTAGTCCTGTTTTTGTGGAATCTGAGAACTGATATTCCAGATCACTTTGAAGAGTATACAGCCCAAAGAAATGTTCCCAGATAAAAACGAGAAAGAAGTTTTCTGAAAAATGTCTCTCTGATGTTTGAATTCATCTCACAGAGTTTCACCTTTCTCTTCATATAGCTGTTTGCTAGCACTTTTCTCATGGAATCTGCAAAGTGATATTTGGGAGCACATTGAGGGCTACAGTGAAAAAGAATATATCTTCAGATAAACACTGAAAAGAAGCGTTCTGAGAAACTGCATTGTGACGTGTGAAAGCAAATCACAGAGTTTAACTTTCCTCTTCATTGATCAGTTTGCTAACACAGTTTTCTTGCAATTTGCAGTGGGATATTTACTTATCCAATGAAGCTTGAGGTGACAAAGGAAATATACTCAAACAAAAAGTAAAAAGAAGCTTTCTGAGAAACTGCTTTGTGATATGTGATTTCAACTCACTGAGTTACAGCTGTATTTCATGGAGCTGTTTGCTAGTCCATTTTTTGTTGAATTTGGGAACCGATATTTCGGATCTCTATGAAGTCTTCTCAGACAGAGGAAATACCTTCAGATAAAAGCTAGAAATAAGCTTTCTGAGAAACTACTTTTTAATGGCTGAATTCATCTCACAGAGTGACACATTTCTCTTCATGAAGCAGTTTGCTAACACTGTTTTCATGGAATCTGTATAGTGATGTTTGGGAGCGCATTGTGGCCTATGGTGAAACAGGAAATATCCTTAGATGAAAAGTAGAAAGAAACTTTCTGAGAAACCGCTTTATGATGTGTGAGTTTATTTTAGAGAGTTATACTTTCACATCATGGAACAGTCTATTACCACTGTCTTTGGGGAATGTGAGAAGAGATATATTGGATCGCATTGAGGCCTATGCCGAGAAAGGAAATATTTCCAATTAAAAACGTGAAAGAAGCTTCTGAGAAACTTCTTTGTGATGTGTGAATTCATCTCAGAGAGATACACCTTAGTCTTAATGGAGTAGTTTGCTAACACTGTTATCGTGTAAACTGCAACAGGATATTTGGGAGTGCAATGAGGCCCGTGGAGAAAAAGGAAATATCCTCAGATGAAAACTGGAAAGAAGCTTTCTGAGAAACTTCTTTGTGATGTGTGAATTCAT
>NW_012101248.1:8158-8727 GCF_000951045.1 Mandrillus leucophaeus
TCTGAGAAGTTTGATGGACTGAAGCCTTCTTCTCTCATCTCGTCAAAGTCATTCTCCGTCCAGCTTTGATCCGTTGCTGACGACGAGCTGTGCTCCTTTGCAGGGGGAGATGCGCTCTTATTTTTTGAATTTCCAGCTTTTCTGACCTGCTTTTCCCCCATCTTTGTGGTTTTATCTGCGTCTGGTCTTTGATGATGGTGACGTTCTGAAGGGGTTTTGGTGTAGGTGTCCTACCTGTTTGATAGTTTTCCTTCTAACAGTCAGGACCCTCAGCTGTAGGTCTCTTGGAGATTGCTTGAGGTCCACTCCAGACCCTGTTTGCCTGGTTGTCAGCAACAGAGGCTCAGTTGAAAATGCAGAAATAACTGGTCTTCTGTGTCACTTGCGCTGGGAGTTGGAGACTGGAGCTGTTCCTATTGGGCCATCTTGCTCCGCCCCGACCAGACGAAAAGTTTAAAGAAGCGTTCTGAGAAACTGCACTGTGATGTGTGACTGCAACTCACAGAGTTACAGTGTTCTTTTCATTCATCAGTTTGCTAACACTCTTTCCTTGAAATCTAAAATTGGAT
>NW_012101248.1:11637-14338 GCF_000951045.1 Mandrillus leucophaeus
CTTTCTGAGAAACTGTTTGTGATGTGTGAATTCAACTCACTGAATTACACCTGTATTTGGTGGAGCCGTTTGCTAGCCCTGATTTTGAGGAATCTGAGAACGGATATTTCAAATCGCTTTGAAGACTATTCGGCCAAAGGAACTATCCTCAGATAAAAAGCAGAATGATTTCTGAGAAACTGCCTTGTGATGTGTGAATTCATCTCACACAGTTACACATGTATTTTTTGGAACCATTTGCTAGCTGTGTTTTTGTGGAATCTCCGAAGTGATATTTTGGATTGCTATGAAGACTCCTCAGACAGAGGAAATATCCTCAGATAAAAACCAGAAAGAAGATTTCTGAGAAACTGCTTTGTGATGTGTGAATTCATCTCACAGAATGACACATTTCTCTTCATGAGGCCGTTTGCTAACACTGTTTTCGTGGAATCTGCATAGTGATATTTGGGAGTGCATTGAGGCCTATGGTGAAACAGGAAGTATCCTTAGATTAAAACTAGAAGGAAGCTTTCTGAGAAACCGCTTTATGATGTGTGAGTTCATTTTAGAGAGTTATACTTTCACATCATGGAGCAGTCTATTACCACTGTCTTTGGGGAATGTGAGAAGAGATATATAGGATCACATTGAGGCCTATGTGGAGAAAGGAAATATTCTCAATTAAAAACGTGAAAGAAGCTTTCTGAGAAACTTCTTTGTGATATGTGAATTCATCTCAGAGAGTTACACTTTAGTCTTCATGGAACAGTTTGCTAACACTGTTTTCGGGGAAACTGCAACATGATATTTGGGAGTGCAATGAGGCCTGTGGTGAAAGAGGAAATATCCTCAGACGAAAACTGGAAAGAAGCTTTCTGAGAAACTTCTTCATGATGTGTGAATTCATGTCACAGACCTACACTTTTCTCTTCATGAAGCAGTTTGCTAACACAGTTTTCTTGGAATCTGCATAGTGATATTTGGGAGCGCATTTGGGCCTGTGTTGAGAAAGGAAATATCCTCAGATGAAAACTGGAAAGAAGCATTCTGAGAAACTGCATTGTGATGTGTGAATGCACCTCACAGTGTTACACTGTTCTTTTCATTGATCAGTTTGCCAACACTGTTTTCTTGAAATCTGCAATGGGATATTTCTTAGTGCCATGAAGCTTACGGTGACAAAGGAAATATCCTCAGATAAAAACGAGAAAGAAGCTTTCTGAGAAACTGCTTTGTGATGTGTGAATTCATCTCACAGAGTCACAAGTTTCTCTCCATTAATGAGTTTCCCAACATAGTTTTCATGGAATGTGCAAAGTGATATTTCAGAGCGCATTGAGGCTTGTGGTGAAAAGGGAAATAACCTCAAATGAAAACTGGAAAGAAGATTTCTGAGAAACTGCTATCTGATGTGTGAATTCATCTCACAGAGATACACTATCCTTTCATGGAACATTGTGTTACCTCTATTTGTGTTGAGTCTGGGAAGGGATATTTGCGTTCGCTATGAAGGTTATACGGTCAAAGGAAATAGCCTCAATTAAAAAAGGTGAAAGAAGATTTCTGCGAAACTGCTCTGTGATGTGTGAATTCATTTCTCAGAGTTAAACCACTCTTTGATGGAGGAGCTTGCTAGCGCTGTTTTTGCGGAATCTCAGAAGTGATATCTTGCATATGGTTGAATCCCATGGTGAAAAATGAAATATCCTCAGACAAAAACTGCACAGAGGCCTTCTCAGAAACTGCTTTGTTGTGGGAGAATTCAGCTCACAGAGTGACATCATTGTTTTCAGTGAGAAACTTGCTAAGAGTGATTTCGCAGAATGTGCAGTGAGACACCAGGGGCTCCTTGAGACCACAAGTAGCCGCAGCTGAAAAAAGCAAGAAGCTTTCTGAGAAACTGTTTGTGATGTGTGAATTCAACTCACTGAATTACACCTGTATTTGGTGGAGCCGTTTGCTAGCTCTGATTTTGTGGAATTAGAGAACGGATATTTCGAATCGCTTTGAAGACTATTCAGCCAAAGGAACTATCCTCGGGTAAAAAGCAGAATGAAGCTTTCTGAGAAGCTGCCTTGTGATGTGTGAATTCATCTCACACAGTTACACATGTATTTCGTGGAACCGTTTGCTAGCCGTGTTTTTGTGGAATCGCAGAAGTGATATTTTGGATTGCTATGAAGACTCCTCAGACAGAGGAAATATCCTCAGATAAAAGCCAGAAAGAAGCTTTTGAGTGACTGCTTTTTCATGGCTGAATTCATCTCACAGAGTGACACCTTTCTCTTCATGAAGCAGTTTGCTAGCACTGTTTTCGTGAAATCTACATAGTGATATTTGGGAGCACATTGAGGCCTATGGTGAAACAGGAAATATCCTTAGATAAAAACTAGAAGAAAGCTTTCTGAGAAACCGCTTTATGATGTGTGAGTTCATTTTAGAGAGTTATACTTTCACATCATGGAGCAGTCTATTACCACTGTCTTTGGGGAATGTGAGAAGAGATATATTGGATCGCATTGAGGTCTAAGCTGAGAAAGGAATTATTCCCAATTAAAAATGTGAAAGAAGCTTTCTGAGAAACTTCTTTGTGATGTGTTAATTCATCTCAGAGAGTTACACCTTAGTCTTCATGGAGCAGTTTGCGAACACTGTTTTTGTGGAAACTGCAATATGGTGTTTGGGAGTGCAATGAGGCCTGTGGTGATAAAGGAAATAT
>NW_012101248.1:17483-20789 GCF_000951045.1 Mandrillus leucophaeus
AGAAACTGCACTGTGATGTGTGACTGCAACTCACAGAGTTACAGTGTTCTTTTCATTCATCAGTTTGCTAACACTCTTTCCTTGAAATCTAAAATTGGATACTTCTTAGTGCCAGGAAGCTTAAGGTGACAAAGGAAATATCCTCCCATAAAAACTAGACAGAAGCTTTCTGAGAAACTGCATTGTGATGTGTGAATTCACCTCACAGGTTTACACATTTCTCTCCATAAAGCAGTTTCCTAACACAGTTTTCGTGGAATATGCATAGTGATATTTGGGAGCACATTGAGGCCTGTGGTGAAAAAGGACATATCCTCAGACGAAAAGTGGAAAGAAGCATTCTGAGAAACTGCATTGTGATGTGTGAATGCACCTCACAGAGTTATACTTTTCTTTTCATTGATCAGTTTGTCAACACTGCTTTCTTGAAATCTGCAATGGAATATTTCTTAGTGCCATGAAGCTTACGGTGACAAAGGAAATATCCTCCAATAGAAACGAGAAAGATGCTTTCTGAGAAACTTCTTTGTGATGCGTGAGTTCATCTCAGAGAGTTACACCTTAGTCTTCATGGAGCAGTTTGCGAACACTGTTTTTGTGGAAACTGCAATATGGTGTTTGGGAGTGCAATGAGGCCTGTGGTGAAAAAGGAAATATCCTCAGATGAAAACTGGAAAGAAGCGTTCTGAGAAACTTCTTTGTGATGTGTGAATTCATCTCACAGACCTACACCTTTCTCTTCATGAAGCAGTTTGCGTAAACTGTTTTCGTGGAATCTGAAAAGTGATATTTGGGAGTGCATTGAGGAATATGGTGAAAAAGGATATATTCTGAGATGAAATCTGGAAAGACGCTTTCCGAGAAACTGCTTTGTGATGCGTGAATTCATCTCACAGGTTTACACGTTTCTCTCCATGAAGCAGTTTCCTAACACAATTTTCGTGGATCTTCAGGGTGATATTTCGGAGGGCATAGAGGCCTGTGGTGAAAAAGGAAATGTCCTCAGATGAAAACTGGAAACAAGTTTTCTGAGAAACTGCTGTCTCATGTGTGAATTCATTTCACAGAGATACACTTTCCTTTCGTGGAGCATTCTGTAACCACTCTTTTTGTTGTGTCTGGGAAGGGATATTTGCATTCGCTATGAAGGCTATACAGTCAAAGGAAATATCCTCAATTTAAAAAAGTGAAAGAAATTTTCTGCGAAACTGCTCTGTGATGTGTGAATTCATTTCTCAGAGTTAAACCACTCTTTGATGGAGGAGTTTGCTAGCGCTGTTTTTGTGGTATCTCACAAGTGATATCTTGAATATCATTGAATCCCATGGTGAAAAATGAAATATCCTCAGATAAAAACTGCACAGAGGCCTTCTCAGAAACTGCTTTGTTGTGGGTGAATTCAGCTCACAGAGTGACATCATTGTGTTCAGTGAGAAGCTTGCTAAGATTGTTTTCGCAGAATGTGCAATGAGACACATGGGGGCGCTTTGAGACCACAAATAGCTCAGCTGAAAAAAGCGAGAAGCTTTCTGAGAAACTGTTTGTGATGTGTGAATTCAACTCACTGAATTACACCTGTATTTGGTGGAGCCGTTTGCTAGCCCTGATTTTGAGGAATCTGAGAACGGATATTTCAAATCGCTTTGAAGACTATTCGGCCAAAGGAACTATCCTCAGATAAAAAGCAGAATGATTTCTGAGAAACTGCCTTGTGATGTGTGAATTCATCTCACACAGTTACACATGTATTTTTTGGAACCATTTGCTAGCTGTGTTTTTGTGGAATCTCCGAAGTGATATTTTGGATTGCTATGAAGACTCCTCAGACAGAGGAAATATCCTCAGATAAAAACCAGAAAGAAGATTTCTGAGAAACTGCTTTGTGATGTGTGAATTCATCTCACAGAATGACACATTTCTCTTCATGAGGCCGTTTGCTAACACTGTTTTCGTGGAATCTGCATAGTGATATTTGGGAGTGCATTGAGGCCTATGGTGAAACAGGAAGTATCCTTAGATTAAAACTAGAAGGAAGCTTTCTGAGAAACCGCTTTATGATGTGTGAGTTCATTTTAGAGAGTTATACTTTCACATCATGGAGCAGTCTATTACCACTGTCTTTGGGGAATGTGAGAAGAGATATATAGGATCACATTGAGGCCTATGTGGAGAAAGGAAATATTCTCAATTAAAAACGTGAAAGAAGCTTTCTGAGAAACTTCTTTGTGATATGTGAATTCATCTCAGAGAGTTACACTTTAGTCTTCATGGAACAGTTTGCTAACACTGTTTTCGGGGAAACTGCAACATGATATTTGGGAGTGCAATGAGGCCTGTGGTGAAAGAGGAAATATCCTCAGACGAAAACTGGAAAGAAGCTTTCTGAGAAACTTCTTCATGATGTGTGAATTCATGTCACAGACCTACACTTTTCTCTTCATGAAGCAGTTTGCTAACACAGTTTTCTTGGAATCTGCATAGTGATATTTGGGAGCGCATTTGGGCCTGTGTTGAGAAAGGAAATATCCTCAGATGAAAACTGGAAAGAAGCATTCTGAGAAACTGCATTGTGATGTGTGAATGCACCTCACAGTGTTACACTGTTCTTTTCATTGATCAGTTTGCCAACACTGTTTTCTTGAAATCTGCAATGGGATATTTCTTAGTGCCATGAAGCTTACGGTGACAAAGGAAATATCCTCAGATAAAAACGAGAAAGAAGCTTTCTGAGAAACTGCTTTGTGATGTGTGAATTCATCTCACAGAGTCACAAGTTTCTCTCCATTAATGAGTTTCCCAACATAGTTTTCATGGAATGTGCAAAGTGATATTTCAGAGCGCATTGAGGCTTGTGGTGAAAAGGGAAATAACCTCAAATGAAAACTGGAAAGAAGATTTCTGAGAAACTGCTATCTGATGTGTGAATTCATCTCACAGAGATACACTATCCTTTCATGGAACATTGTGTTACCTCTATTTGTGTTGAGTCTGGGAAGGGATATTTGCGTTCGCTATGAAGGTTATACGGTCAAAGGAAATAGCCTCAATTAAAAAAGGTGAAAGAAGATTTCTGCGAAACTGCTCTGTGATGTGTGAATTCATTTCTCAGAGTTAAACCACTCTTTGATGGAGGAGCTTGCTAGCGCTGTTTTTGCGGAATCTCAGAAGTGATATCTTGCATATGGTTGAATCCCATGGTGAAAAATGAAATATCCTCAGACAAAAACTGCACAGAGGCCTTCTCAGAAACTGCTTTGTTGTGGGAGAATTCAGCTCACAGAGTGACATCATTGTTTTCAGTGAGAA
>NW_012101248.1:21574-24402 GCF_000951045.1 Mandrillus leucophaeus
AAGAGATATATTGGATCGCATTGAGGTCTAAGCTGAGAAAGGAATTATTCCCAATTAAAAATGTGAAAGAAGCTTTCTGAGAAACTTCTTTGTGATGTGTTAATTCATCTCAGAGAGTTACACCTTAGTCTTCATGGAGCAGTTTGCGAACACTGTTTTTGTGGAAACTGCAATATGGTGTTTGGGAGTGCAATGAGGCCTGTGGTGATAAAGGAAATATACTCAGATGAAAACTGGAAAGAAGCTTTCTGAGAAACCTCTTTGTGATGTGTGAATTCATTTCAGAGAGTTACACTTTATTCTTCATGGAGGAGTTTGCTAACACTCTTTTTGTGGAATCTGCAACATGTTATTTGGGAGCGCATTGAGGCCTGTGGTCAAAACGGAAATATCCTCAGATGAAAACTGGAAAGATGCTTTCTGAGAAACTTCTTTGTGATATGTGAACTCATCTCACAGAGCTGCACCTTTCTCTTCATGAAGCAGTTTCCTAACACTCTCTTCGTACAATCTGAAAAGTGATATTTGGGAGTGCATTGAGGGATCTGGTGAAAAAGGATATATCCTCAGATGAAAAGTTTAAAGAAGCATTCTGAGAAGCTGCATTGTGATGTTTGAATGTAACTCAGAGAGTTACCATGTTTTTTACATTGATCAGTTTGCTAACACAATATCCTTGAGATCTACAATGGGATATTACTTAGCGCCAAGAAGCTTTCAGTGACAAACGAAATATCTTCCCATAAAAACTAGACAGAAGCTTTCTGAGAAACTGCTTTGTGATGTGTGAATTCATCTCACAGGTTTACACGTTTCTCTCCATGAAGCAGTTTACTAACACAGTTCTCGTGGAATCTGCAAAGTCATATTTCGGAGCGCATTGAGGCCGGTGGTGAAAAAGGTAATATCCTCAGATGAAAATGGGAAAGAAGCATGCGGAGAAACTACATTGTGATGTGTGAATGCACCTAACAGTGTAACACTTTTCTTTTCATTGATCAGATTTTCAACACTGTTTTCTTAAAATCTGCAATGGGATATTTCTTAGCACCATGAAGCTTATGGTTACAAAGGTAATATCCTCAGATATAAACGAGAAAGAAGCTTTCTGAGAAACTGCTTTGTGATGTGTGTGTTCATCTCACAGAGTTACACATGTATTTCGAGGAGCCGTTTGCTAGCACTCTTTTTGTGGAATCTGAGAAGTGATATTTTGGATCGCTATGAAGACTCTTCGAACGAAGGAAACATCCTCAGTTGAAAACTGGAAAGAAGCTTTCTTAGAAACTTCTTTGTGATGTGTGAATTCATCTCACAGAGCTACACATTTCTCTTCATGAAGCAGTTTGCTAACACTGTCTTCGTGGAATCTGAAAAGTGATATTTGGGAGCGCTTTGAGGGATCTGGTGAAAAATGATATATCCTCAGATGAAAAGTTTAAAGAAGCGTTCTGAGAAACTACATTGTGATGTGTGACTACAACTCACAGAGTTACAGTGTTCTTTCCATTCATCAGTTTGCTAACACTCTTTCCTTGTAATCCACAATGGGATATTTCTTAACGCCATGAAGCTTATGGTGACAAAGGAAATATACTCCCATAAAAACTAGACAGAAGCTTTCTGAGAAACTGCTTTGTGCTGCGTAAATTCATCTCACAGGTTTACACGTTTCTCTCCATGAAGCAGTTTCCTAACACAGTTCTCATGGAATCTGCAAAGTGATATTTTGGAGCGCATTGAGGCCTGTGGTGACACAGCAAATATCCTTAGATGAAAACTAGAAGAAAGCTTTTTGAGAAACTGCTTTGTGATGTGTGAGTTCATTTTAGAGAGTTATACTTTCACATCATGGAGCAGTCTATTACCACTGTCTTTGGGGAATGTGAGAATTGATATATTGTATCACATTGAGGCCTATGTTGAGAAATGAAATATTCTTAATTAAAAACGTGTAGGAATCTTTCTGAGAAACTTCTTTGTGATGTGTTAATTCATCTCAGAGAGTTACACCTTAGTTTTCATGAAGCAGTTTGCTAACACTGTCTTCATGGAATCTGAAAAGTGATATTTGGCAGCACTTTGAGGGATATGTTGTAAAAGGATATATCCTCAGACGAAATCTGGAAAGAAGCGTTCTGAGAAACTGCATTGTGATGTGTGAATGCAATTCACAGAGTTACCATGTTCTTTTGATAGATGAGTTTGCTAACACATTTTCCTTGAAATCTACAATGGGATATTTCTTAGCGCCATGAATCTTACGGTGACAAAGGAAATATCCTCCCATAAAAACAAGACAGAAGCTTTCTGAGAAACTGCTTTGTGATATGTGAATTTATCTCAGAGGTTTACACGTTTCTCTCCATGAAGCAGATTCCTAACACAGTTTTCGTGGAATCTGCAAAGTGATATTTCGGAGCCCATTGAAGCCTGTGGTGAAAAAGACATCCTCAGATGAAAACTGGAAAGAAGGTTTCTGAGAAACTGCTATCTGATGTGTGAATTCATCTCCAGTGATACAGTTTCCTTTCATGGAGCATTCTGTTTCCACTCTTTTTGTTGAGTCTGGGAAGGGATATTTGCGTTGGCTATGAAAGCTCTACGGTCAAAGGAAATGTCCTCAATTAAAAAAGGTGAAAGTAGCTTTCTGCGAAACTGCTCTGTGATGTGTGAATTCATTTCTCAGAGTTAAACCACTCTTTGATGGAGGAGTTTGCTAGCGCTGTTTTTGTGGAATCTCACAAGAGATATCTTGAATATCGTTGAATCCCATGATGAAAAATGAAATATCCTCAGATAAAAACTGCACAGAGGCCTTCTCAGAA
>NW_012101248.1:26887-31903 GCF_000951045.1 Mandrillus leucophaeus
TTCTTTGTGATGTGTGAATTCATCTCACAGAGTTACACCTTTCTCTGCATGAAACAGTTTTCTAGCACTGTTTTCGTGGAATCTGAAATGTGATATTTTGGAGTGCATTGAGGGATATGGTGAAAAAGGATATATCCTCAGATGAAAAGTTTAAAGAAGCGTTCTCAGAAACTGCATTGTGATGTGTGAATTCAACTCACAGAGTTACAGTGTTCTTTTCATTCATCAGTTTGCTAACACTCTTTTATTGAAATCTACAATATGATATTTCTTAGCGTCATGAAGCATACTGTGACAAAGGAAATACCCTCGGATAAAAACTAGACAAAAGCTTTCTGAGAAACTGCTTTGTGATGTGTGATTTCATCTCACAGGTTTTCACGTTTCTCTCCATGAAGCAGTTTCCTAACACAGTTTTTGTGGAATCTGCATAGTGATATTTTCGAGCACATTGAGGCCTGTGGTGAAAAAGGAAACATCCTCACATGAAAACTGGAAGGAAAGTTTCTGAGAAACTGCTATCTGATGTGTGAATTCATCTCACAGAGATACACTTTTCTTTCATGGAGCATTGTGTTACCACTCTTTGTGTTGAGTCTGGGAAGGGATATTTGCATTCGCTATGAAGGCTATTCAGGCAAAGGAAACATTCTGCGCTAAAAAAAAAAGTGAAATAAGCTTTCTGCGAAACTTCTCTGTGATGTATGAATTCATTTCACAGACTTAAACCACTCTTTGATGGAGGTGTTTGCTAGCACTGTTTTTGTGGAATCTCAGAAGTGATATCTCGAATATTTTTGAATTCCCTGGTAAAAAATGAAATATCCTCAGATAAAAACTGCACAGAGGCCTTCCGAGAAACTGTTTTGTTGTGGGAGAATTCAGCTCACAGAGTGACATCATTGTTTTCAGTGAGAAGCTTGCTAAGATTGTTTTCGCAGAATGTGCAATGAGACACACGGGGGCGCTTTGAGACCACAAATAGCCTCAACTGAAAAAGAAAGACGCTTTCTGAGAAACTGTGATGTGTGAATTCAACTCACTGAATTACCCCTGTATTTCATGGAGCCGTTTGCTATCCCTGATTTTGTGGAATCTGAGAACGGATATTTCGAATCGCTTTGAAGAGTATACGGCCAAAGCAACTATCCTCGGGTAAAAAGCAGAATGAAGCTTTCTGAGAAACTGCCTTGTGATGTGTGAATTCATCTCACACAGTTACACATGTATTTCGTGGAACCGTTTGCTAGCCTTGTTTTTGTGGAGTCTCCAAAGTGATATTTTGGATCACTATGAAGACTCCTCAGACAGAGGAAATATCCTCAGAGAAAAACCAGAAAGAAGCTTTCAGAGAAACTGCTTTGTGATGTGTGAATTCATCTCACAGAGTGACACCTTTCTCTTCATGAAGCAGTTTGCTAACACTGTTTCCGTGGAATGTGTATAGTGATATTTGGGAGCCCATTGAGGCCTATGGTGAAACAGGAAATATCCTTAGGTGAAAACTAGAAGGAAGCTTTCTGAGAAACTGCTTTATGATGTGTGAGTTCATTTTAGAGAGTTATACTTTCACATCATGGAGCAGTCTATTACCACTGTCTTTGGTGAATGTGAGAATGGATATATTGGATTGCATTGAGGCCTATGCTGAGAAAGGAAATATTCTCAATTAAAAACTTGAAAGAGTCTTTCTGAGAAATGTCTTTGTGATGTGTGAATTCTTGTCAGAGAGTTACACCTCAGTCTTCATGGAGCAGTTTGCTAACACTGTTTTCGTGGAGACTGCAACATGCTATTTGGGACCGCATCGAGGCATATGGTGAAAAAGAAAATATCCTCAGATGAAAAATGGAAAGAAGCCTTCTGAGAAATTGCATTGTGATCTGTGAATGCTACTCACAGACTTTACTGTTCTTTTCATTGATCAGTTTGCCAACACTGTTTTCTTGAAATCTGCAATGAGATATTTCTTAGCGCCATGAAGCTTACGGTGACAAAGGAAATATCCTCCGATAAAAACGAGAAAAAAGCTTTCTGAGAAACTGCTTTGTAATGTTTGTATTCATCTCACAGAGTCACACATGTGTTTCGAGGAGCAGTTTACTAGCACTCTTTTTGTGGAATCTGAGAAGTGATATTTTGGATCGCTATGAAGACTCCTCTTACGAAGGAAATATCCTCAGATGAAAGCTGGAAAGAAGTGCTCTGAGAAACTTCTTTGTGATGCGTGACTTCATCTCACAGAATTACACCTTTCTCTTCATTAAGCAGTTTGCTAATACTGTTTTCCTGGAATCTGAAAAGTGATATTTGGAATCGCAATGAGGGATATGATGAAAAAGCATATAACCTCAGATGAAAAGTTTAAAGAATCGTTCTGAGACACTGCATTGTGATATGAGAATGCAACTCACATAGTTTCAGCGTCCTTTTCATTGATCAGTTTGCTACCACTATTTCCTTGAAATCTACAATGGGATATTTCTTAGCGCCATGAAGCTTTCGGTGACAAAGGAAATATCCTCCCATAAAAACTAGACAGAAGCTTTCTGAGAAACTGTTTGTGATGTGTAAATTCATCTCACATGTTTACATGTTTCTCTCCATGAAGCAGTTTTGTGACACAGTTTTTGTGGAATCTGCAGAGTGATATTTGGGAGTGCTTTGAGGCCCGTGGTGAAAAAGAAAATATCCTCAGATGAAAACGGGAAAGAAGGTTTCTGAGAAAATGTTTTCTGTTGTGTGAATTCATCACACAGAGATACACTTGTATTTCGTGGAGCCGTTTTCTAGCCCTACTTTTGTGGAATCTGAGAAGTGATGTTTTGGATCGCTATGAAGACTCCTCAGACAGAGAAAATATCCTCAGAGAAAAACCAGAAAGAAGCTTTCTGAGAAACTACTTTGTGATGTGTGAATTCATCTCACAGAGCGACACCTTTCTCTTCATGAAGCCGTTTGCTAACTCTGTTTTCGTGGAATCTGCAAAGTGATGTTTGGAAGCGCATTGAGTCCTATGGTGAAACATGAAATATCCTTAGATGAGAACTGGAAGGAAGCTTTCTGAGAAACCGCTTTATGATGTGTGAGTTCATTTTAAAGAATTATACTTTAACATCATGGAGCAGTCAATTACCACTGTCTTTGGGGAATGTGAGAAGCGATATAATGGATCGCATTGAGGCATACGCTGAGCAATTAAAAACGTGAAAGAATGTTTCTGAGAATCTTCTTTTGGATATGTTAATTCATTTTAGTGAGTTATACCTTAGTGTTCACAGATCAGTTTCTAACACTGTTATCGTGGAAAGTGCAACTTGATATTTGAGAGTGCATTGAGGCCTGTGGTGAAAAAGGAAATATCCTCAGACGAAAACTGGAAAGAAACGTTCTGAGAAACTACATTGTGATGTGTGAATGCACCTCACAGACTTACACTGTTCTTTTCATTGATCAGTTTGCCAACACTGTTTTCTTGAAATCTGCAATGGGATATTTCTTAGTGCCATGAAGCTTATGGTGACAAAGGAAGTATCTTCCGATAAAAATGAGAAAGAAGCTTTCTGAGAAAATCTTTTGTGATGTGTGAATTCTTGTCACAGTTTTACACGTTTCTCTCCATGAAGCAGTTTCCTAACACTGTTTTCCTGGAATCTGGAAAGTGATATTTGTGAGTTCATTGACGCCTGTGGTGAAAAACGAAATATCCTTAGGTGAAAATTAGAAAACAGTTTTCTGAGAAACTGCTATCTGACATTTAAATTTATCTCACAGAGATACACTTTCCTTTCATGGAGCATTCTGTTACCACTCTTTTCGTTGAGTCTGGGAAGGGATATTTGGGTTTGCTTTGAAGACTATACGGACAAAGGAAATATCCGCAATTAAAAACGTGAAAAAAACTTTGTGCGAAACTTATCTGTGATTTCTGAATTATTTTCACAATGTTAAACTACTCTTTGATGGAGGAGTTTCATAGCGCTGTTTTTGTGAAATCTCAGAAGTGATATCTTGAATGTCGTTGAATCTCATGGTGAAAAATGAAATATCTTCAGATAAAAATTGCAGAGAGGCCTTTTTAGAAAGTGCTTTGTTGTGGATGAATTCAGTTCGCAGATTGACATCATTGAGTGTTTTCGCAGAATGTGCAATGAGACACATGGGGGCGCTTTGAGACCACAAATAGCCTCAGCTGAAAAAAGCAAGAAGCTTTCTGAGAAACTGTTTGTGATGTGTGAATTAAACTCACTGAATTACACCTGTATTTCATGGAGCCGTTTGCTAGCCCTGTTTTTGTGGAGTCTCAGAAGTGCTATTTTGGATCTCTATGAAGACTCCTCAGACAGAGGAAATATCCTCAGAGAAAAACCAGAAAGAAGCTTTCTGAGAAACTGCTTTGTGATGGGTGAATTCATCTCACAGAGTGACACCTTTCTCTTCTTGAAGCAGTTTGCTAACACTGTTTTCCTGGAATGTGCATAGTGATATTTGGGAGCCCATTGAGACCTATAGTGAAACAGAAAATATCTTTAGGTGAAAACTAGAAGGAAGCTTTCTGGGAAACCGCTTTATGATGTGTGAGTTCATTTTAGAGAGTTATACTTTCACATCATGGCGCAGTCTATTACCACTGTCTTTGGGGAATGTGAGAAGGGATATATTGGATTGTATTGAGGCCTACCCTGAGAAAAGAAATATTCTCAATTAAAAACTTGAAAGAAGCTTTCTGAGAAACCTCTTTGTGATGTGTTAATTCATCTCAGAGAGTTACACCTTAATCTTCATGGAGCAGTTTCCTTGCAATCTTTTCGTGGAAACTGTAACGTGATATTTGGGAGCGCATTGAGGCCTGTGTTGAAAAAGGATATATTCTCAAATGAAAACTGGAAAGAAGCGTTCTGAGAAACTGCACTGTGATGTGTGAATGCAACTCACAGACTTCCACTGTTCTTTTCATTGATCAGTTTGCCAACACTTTTTTCGTGAAATCTGCAAAGGAATGTTTCGCAGTGCCAT
>NW_012101248.1:31953-33945 GCF_000951045.1 Mandrillus leucophaeus
AAAAGCAAGAAGCTTTCTGAGAAACTGTTTGTGATGTGTGAATTAAACTCACTGAATTACACCTGTATTTCATGGAGCCGTTTGCTAGCCCTGTTTTTGTGGAGTCTCAGAAGTGCTATTTTGGATCTCTATGAAGACTCCTCAGACAGAGGAAATATCCTCAGAGAAAAACCAGAAAGAAGCTTTCTGAGAAACTGCTTTGTGATGGGTGAATTCATCTCACAGAGTGACACCTTTCTCTTCTTGAAGCAGTTTGCTAACACTGTTTTCCTGGAATGTGCATAGTGATATTTGGGAGCCCATTGAGACCTATAGTGAAACAGAAAATATCTTTAGGTGAAAACTAGAAGGAAGCTTTCTGGGAAACCGCTTTATGATGTGTGAGTTCATTTTAGAGAGTTATACTTTCACATCATGGCGCAGTCTATTACCACTGTCTTTGGGGAATGTGAGAAGGGATATATTGGATTGTATTGAGGCCTACCCTGAGAAAAGAAATATTCTCAATTAAAAACTTGAAAGAAGCTTTCTGAGAAACCTCTTTGTGATGTGTTCATTCATCTCAGAGAGTTACACCTTAATCTTCATGGAGCAGTTTCCTTGCAATCTTTTCGTGGAAACTGTAACGTGATATTTGGGAGCGCATTGAGGCCTGTGTTGAAAAAGGATATATTCTCAAATGAAAACTGGAAAGAAGCGTTCTGAGAAACTGCACTGTGATGTGTGAATGCAACTCACAGACTTCCACTGTTCTTTTCATTGATCAGTTTGCCAACACTTTTTTCGTGAAATCTGCAAAGGAATGTTTCGCAGTGCCATTAAGCTTACGGCGTCAAAGGAAATATCCTCTGGTAAAACTAGAAAGAAGCTTTCTGAGAAACTGCTTTGTGGTGTGTGTATTCATCTCGCAGAATTACACCATTCCCTCCATGAAGAGTTTGCTAACAAAGTTTTCATGGCATCGGCCACGTTGTTTTTGAAATTGCATTGAGTCTGATGGTGAAAAAGGAAATACCTCAGATAAAAACAGAAAGAAGCTTTCTGAGAAACTACCTTGTGACGTGTGAATTCATCTCACAGACATACACTTTTCTCTTCATTGAGCCGTTGGCTAACAAGGTTTTCCTGGAATCCGTAAAGTGATATTTGGTAACGCTTGAGGCTTATGGTGAAAAAAGAAATATCCTCAGATAAAAACTTGAAAGAAGTTTTCTGAGAAAATGCTTTATGATGTGTGAATTCATCTCACAGAGTTAAAATTTCACTTCATGGAGCAGTCTGTTACCACCGTCTTTGGGAATTCTTAGAAGGGATATTATGGATTGCATTGAAGCCTACACTGATAAAGGAAATATCCTCAAGTAAAAACGAGAAGGAATCTTTCGGAGAAACTTCTTTGTGACATGTGAATTCATTTCACAGAGTTACTCATTTCTCTTCATGAAGTAGTTTGCTAACACTGTTTTAGTGGAATCTGCAAAGTGATATTTGGGAACACATTGAGGCCTATGGTTAAAAAGGAAATATTCTCTCATAAAAATGAGACAGAAGTTTTCTGAGAAACTTCTTTGTGACGTGTGAATTCATCTCACAGATTTACACCTTTCTCTCAATGAAGAAGTTGGCTAACACGGTTTTTGTGGACTCAGCAAAGTGATATTTGGGAACGCTTTGAGTCCTATGGTGAAAAAGGAAATATCCTCAGATAAAAACCAGAAAGAAGCTTTCTGAGAAACTGCTTTTTATGTGCGAATTCTCCTCACAGAGTTACACTTTCGTTTGATAGAGCAGTCTGTTACCACTGTTTCTGGGCAATTCGTGAAGTGATAATTTGGATCATATTGAAACCTATGTTGACAAAGGAAATATCCTCAGATAAAAACTTGAAAGAAGCTTCCTGAGAAAATACTTCATGATGTGTGAATTCATCTCACAGAGATAAACTTTTCTCTTCATTGAGCAGTTTACTCACACAGTTTTCCTGGAATCCGT
>NW_012101248.1:36254-42935 GCF_000951045.1 Mandrillus leucophaeus
GAGAAAGAAGAGTTCTGAAAAACTGAATTTTGTGTGTTTGCAACTCTGAGAGTTACTCCTTTCTTTTCATTGATCAGTTTGCTAACACTGTGTTCTTGAAATCTGCAATGAGATATTTCTTAGTGAAATGAAGCTTATGGTGACAAAGGAAATCTCCTCAGATAAAAACCAGAAAGAAGCTTTCTGAGAAACTGCTTTGTGATGTGAGAATGCAACTTAGAGTTACACCTGTGTTTCGAGGAGCCTTTTACTAGCACTGTTTCTGTGGAATCTGAGAAGTGATAGTTTCGATCGCTATGAAGACTCTATGGACAAAGGAAATATCCTCAGATAAAAAGCAGAATAAAGCTTTCTGAGAAACTGGTTTGAGATGTATGAATTCATTTCACAGTGACACTACTTTTTCATGGAGGAGTTTGTTGGCACTGATTTTGGGGACTCTCAGAAGTGACATTTTGGATATCATTGAATCCAAGGGTGGAAAATGAAATATCCTCAGATAAAAACTGCAGAGACGCCCTCTGAGAAACTGCTTTGTTGTAGGTGAATACAGCTCACAGAGTTACAGCACCGTTTTCATTGAGAAGCTTGCTAACAGCGTTTTCCCAGAATCTGCATTGAGACACAAGGCGGCTCTTCGAGACCAGAAATAAACTCAAATGGGAAAGGATAGAAGCTTTCTGAGAAACTGCTTTGTAATGTGTGAATTCAACTCACAGAGATACATGTGTCTTTTGTGGAGCTGTTTGATACCCCTGTTTTGTGGAATCTGAGAACTGATATTTCAGATTGCTTTGAAGACTATACGGTCAAAGGAAATATCCTCAGACAAAAACCAGAAAGAAGCATTCTGAGAAACTGCTTTGTAATGTGTGAATTATTCTCTCAGAGTTACATCATTGTTTCGTGGAGGAGTTTGCTATCACTTTTTCTGTGGAATTTCACAAGTGATATTTTGAATATCATTGAATCCCATGGTGAAAAGTGAAATATCCTCAGATAAAACCTGGAGAGAAGCCTTCTCAGAAGCTTCTTGGTGGTGTGTGAATTCATCTCACAGAGCTACACCTTTGTCTTCATGAAGCAGTTTACTGACACTGTTTTCATGGAATCCGCATAGTGATATATGGGAGCGTGTTGAAGCCTATGGTGAAAAAGGAAATATTCTCAGATAAAAACTGGAAAGAAGCGTTCTGAGAAACTGCATTGTGATGTGTGAATGCAAGTCACAGAGTTACACATTTCTTTTCATTGATCAGCTTGCTAACACAGTTTTCTCGAAATCTGCAGTAGGATCTTTCTCAGTGTCATGAAGCTTACAGTGACCAATGAAATATCCTCAGATAAAAACTAGAAAGAAGCTTTCTGAGAAATTGCTTTGTGGTGCGTGTATTCATCTCGCAGAGTTACACCTTTCCCTCCATCAGTTGAAAAGTTTCACCTTTCCAACTGATCAATGAAAAGACAGATGTAACTCTCTGAGTTGCGTTCACACATCACAATGCAGTTTCCCAGAACGCTTCTTTCTCGTTTTTATTTGAAAATACTTCCTTTGTCAGCGTAGGCTTCAATGCGATCCAAAATATCCCTTTCAGATTCCCCAAAAACAATGGTGAGATACTGCTCCGTGAAACGAAAGTTTAAATCTGTGAGACGAATGCATTTATCAGAAAGCAGTGTCTCAGAAAGCTTCTTTCTAATTTTTATCTGAGGATATTTAATTTTTCAAAATAGCACTCAATGCGCTCCCAAATATCACATTGCAGATTCCACGAAAACAGTGTTAGCAAACTGCTTCATTGAGAGAAAGGAGTAACTCTGTGAGATGAATTCACACATCACAAAGAAGTTTCTCAGAGAGCTTCTTTCTAGTTTTTATCTGAGAAGATTTCCTATGTCAACATAGATTTCAATGTGATACAAAATATTGCATCACAAATTCCCCCAAAACAGTGGTAACAGACTGCTCCATGAAGTGAAACTTTAACAGTGTGAGATGAATTCACACATCATAAAGCAGTTTCTCAGAAAGCTTCTTTCTAGTTTTTATCTGAGGATATTTCATTTTTCATTTTAGGCCTCAGCGTTACCAAATATCACTTTACGGATTCCAGGAAAACTGTGTTAGCAAACTGCTTCATGAAGAGAAACGTTTATCTCTGTGAGATGAATTCACACAATCATAAAGTAGTTTCTCAGAAAGCTTCTTTCTAGTTTTTATCTGAGTATATTTCCTTTTTCCTCATAGGACTCAAGGCATTCCTAAATATCACTTGACAGATTCCACGAAAGCAGTGTTAGCAAACTGCTTCATTGAGAGAAAGGTGTAACTCTGCGAGATGAATTCACACATCACAAAAGAGTTTCTCAGAAACCTTCTTTCTAGTTTTTATCTGAGGACATTTCCTTTGTCACCGTAAGCTTCATGGCGCTGAAAAATATTCCACTGCAGATTTTAAGAAAATAATGTTAGCAAGCTGATCAATGAAAAGATATGTGTAATTCTGTGACTTGCATTCACACATCGCAATGCAATTTCTCAGAACGCTTCTTTCCAGTTTTTATCTGAGAATATTTCTTTTTTCTCCATAGACCTCATTGCATTCCCAAATGTCATTTTGTGGATTCCTCGAAAACTGTGCTAGCAAACTGCTTCATGAAGACAAAGATGTAGCTCTGTGAGATGAATTCACACATCACAAAGCAGTTTCTGAGAAGGCTTCTCTCCATTTTTTATCTGAGGATATTTCATTTTTCACCATGGGATTCAATGATATCCAAAATATCACTTGTGAAATTCCACAGAAAAAGTGCTAGCAATCTCCTCCCCGAAAGGATGGTGTAACTCTGTGAGATGAATTCACACATCATAAAGCAGTTTCTCAGAAAGCTTCTTTCCTTTTTCATCTGAGTTTATTTCTGGTCTCAGAGCGCCTCCGTGTGTCTCATTGCAGATTCTGCGAAAACACGGTTAGCAAGCTTCTCCATGAAAACAATGCTGTAACTCTGTGAGCTGAATTCACCTACAACAAAGCAGTTTCTCAGAAGACTTCTATGCAGTTTTTATCTGAGGATGTTTCCTTTTCCACCCTGGGATTCAACGATATCCGAGGTATCACTTCTGAGATTCCACAAAATCAGTGCTATCAAACTCCTCCAAGAAAGAGTGGTGTCACTGTGAAATGAATTCACACATAACAAACCAGTTTCTCAGAAAGTTTCATTCTGGTTTTTATCTGAACCTATGTCTGTTGTCCATAGAGTCTTCATAGCGTTCCACATTATCACTTCTAAGATTCCATAGAAACAGTGGTGGCAAACGGGTCCTCGAAACACAGGAAGAGTTGCATTCTCACATCACAAAGCAGTTTCTAAGAAAGTTTCTTTCTCGTTTTTATCTGAGGAGATTTCCTTTGTCCCCATAAGCTTTGCTGCGCTAAGAAATATCCCATTGCAGGTTTCAAGAGCACAGTGTTAGCAAACTGATCAATGAAAAGACAAATGTAACTCTCTGAGTTGCGTTCACACATCGCAATGCAGTTTCTCAGAACGCTTCTTTCTCGTTTTTATTTGAAGATACTTCCTTTGTCAGCGTAGGCTCAATGAGATCAAAAATATCCCTTTCAGATTCCCCAGAAACAATGGTAAGATATTGCTTCATGAAACGAAAGTGTAACTCTGTGAGATGAATTCAGATATCAGAAAGCAGTTTCTCAGAAAGTGTCTTTCTAGTTTTTATCTGAGGATATTTCCTTTTTCAACATAGCCCTCAATGCCCTCCCAGATATCACTTTGCAGATTCCACGAAAACAGTGTTAGCAAACTGCTTCATTGAGAGAAAACTGTAACTCTGTGAGATGAATTCCCACATCATAAAGAAGTTTCTCAGAAAACTTCTTTCTAGTGTTTATCTGAGGAGATTTCCTTTGTCAACATAGGCTTCAATGTGATCCAAAATATGGCTTCACATATTTCCCAAAAACAGTGGTAGTAGACTGCCCCGCGAAGTGAAATTTTAAGTCTATGAGATGAATTCACACATCTTAACGCAGTTTCTCAGAAAGCTTCTTTTTAGTTTTTATCTGAGGATATTTCCTTTTTCACAATGGGCCTGAATGTGATCCCGAATAGCCCTTCGCGTATCCATCCATGACGGAGTTTCCAAGCTGCGTAATATAAAGAAATCTTTATATGTGTGAGATGAATAAACATAGCAAAAAGCAGATTCACAGAAAGCTTCTTTCCCGTTTTTATCTGAAGATATTTCTTTTTTCACCATAGTCCTGAATGTGCTCCCGAATGTCCCTTCGCAGATCGGTCCATTGCAGAGTTTCCAAACTGCGTACTATAAAGTAAGTCATATTTATGTGAAATGAATATACATATCTATCACAGAGAAGTTTCACAGAAAACTTCTTTCCGATTTTTGTCTGAGGATATTTCCTTTTTCATCGTAGCCATCCATATTCTCCCGAATGTCCCTTCGTAGCTTTTTCTCCAAAAGAAATTCCCCAATCCTCTATGAGAGGAAAGGTATAAGTCTGTGAGTGGAATGTACAGGTCAAAAAGCAGCTCCTCAGAAAGCTTCTCTCCAGTTTCTATCTGAAGATATTTCTGTTTTCAACATAACCCTCAAGGCGCTCCACAATATCCTTTCGCTGACTACAGAAAAACAGTGTTAGAATAATGCTCAATGAAAAAAGAAGCTTAACAGTGCGAGTGGAATTCAAACAACACAGAATAGTTTCACAGAAAGCTTCCTTCTGGTTTTTATCTGAGGGTATTTCTTTTTCAGCATATTCTAAAGAGCATTCCCAAAAGTCCTTTCTCAGGTTCCACAGAAACAGTGACTTCAAACTGCTCAATTCAAAGAATGATTGAACTTTATGAGATGAATAAACACATCACAGGCAGTTGCTCAGAAAGCTTCTCTCCAGTTTTCAACGGAAGACATTTCCTTGCTCACCACAGGCCTCCGGGCGCCACTTAATATCCATTCGCAGATTCCTCAAAGACAGAGTTTCCAAACTGGGCAATGTAGAGTAAGCTTTAACTCTGTGAAATGAGTGCACATGTCAGAGAGCAGTTTCTTGGAATGCTTCTTTCTGAGTTTTATTTGAGGCTATTTCACTTTTTGCCATAGTCTTCAATGTGCTCCGAAATATCACTTTTCGGTTTACAGGAACAGTGTTAAAACACTGCCTTAAGAGAAAAGGGGTATAACTGCATGAGTGGAATGCACACATCACAAAGCAGTTTCTCAGAAAGCTTCTCTCTAACTTTTATCTGAAGATATTTCCATTTTGAGTATGTTACTGAATGTGCTCCTGAATGTCCCCTCATGGATCCGTCCATAACAGAGTTTCCAAGCTGTGTAATGTAAAGAAAGCTTTATCGATGTGAGATGAATAAACATAGCGAAAAGCAGATTCATAGAAAGCTTCTTTCCAGTTTTCATTTGAACATATATCCTTTTTCACCATAGGCCTGAAGGTGCTCCCAAACTTCCCATCATGAATCTGTTAATGATGGAGTTTTCAAGCTGCATAATGTACAGGAAGCTTTATCTATGTGAGATGAATAAACATAGCAAAAACCAGATTCACAGAGAGCTTCTTTCCATTTTTTAACTGAAGATATTTCCTTTTTCACCATAGTCCTGAATGTGCTCCTGAATGTCCCTTCGAGGATCCGTCCATGAGAGAGTTTCCAAGCTGCATAGTGTAGGAAAGCTTTATCTATATGAGATGAATACAAATATCACAGAGCAGTTTCACAGGAAGCTTCTTTTCAGTTTTTGCCTGAGGCTATTTCTCTTTTCACCATAGGCATCAATATGCTTCCAAATGTCCCTTGGTACCTTCTTCTCCAAAAGGGTTTCCACGATGCTGTATGAGAAGAGAGGAATAACACTGTGAGTGGAATGCACACGTCACAAAGCAACTCCTTGGAAAGATTCTCTCCTGTTTCAATCTGAATGCATTTCCTTTTTCACCGTAAGCTTCAAAGCACTCCCGAATATCCCATCGCACGCTAAACAAAAACAGTGTTAGTAAGCTGCTCAATGAAAAGAGAAACTTAACTGAAAGAGAGGAATTCACACGACATATTATAGTTTCACAGAAAGCTTCCTTCTGGTTTTTATATGAGGATATTTCTTCTCCATAATCTAAAGACCGTTCACAAATGTCCTTCCTCAGATTCCACCGAAGCAGTGATTTCAAACTGCTCAATCCAAAGAATGTCCTGAATGTACACCGGAATGTCCCTTTGCAGATCCGTCCATGGCACAGTTTCCAAGCTGTGTAATGTAAAGAAAGCTTTATCTATGTGAGATGAATAAACAAAGCAAAAAGCAGATTCACAGAAAGCTTCTTTCCATGTTTTATCGGAAGATATTTCCTTTTTCACCATGATCCTGAATGTGCGCCCGAATGTCCCTTCACGGATCTTTCCATGATGGAGTTTCCAAACTGCATAATATAAAGAAAGTTTTATGTGTGTGAGATGAATAAACATATATATCTCAAAGCAGTTTCACAGAAAGCTTCTTTCCAGTTTTTGTCTGAGGATATTTCCTTTTTCAAAATAGCCATCCATATACTCCCTAATGTCCTTTGGTAACTTTTTCTCCAAAAGGAATTCCACAATCCTCTATGAGAAGAAAGGTACAGCTCTGAG
>NW_012101248.1:42985-53889 GCF_000951045.1 Mandrillus leucophaeus
CAATCCTCTATGAGAAGAAAGGTACAGCTCTGAGAGTGGAAGGCAAATTTCACAAAACAGCTCCTCTGAAATCTGCTTTCCAGTTTCTATCTGAAGATATTTTCGTTCTCACCATAAGCCTCAAAGTGCTAATGAATGTACCTTCGTGAATCTGTCCATGACGGAGTTTCCAAGCTGCCTAATGTAAAGAAAGCTTTACCTATGTGAGATGAATAAATGTAGCAAAAAGAAGATTCAGAGAAAATTACTTTCCTGTTTCATCTGAACATGCTTCTTTTTTCACCATAGTACTGAATGTGCTCCCGAATGTCCCTTCTCGGATACGTCCATGACAGAGTTTCCAAGCTGCGTAATGTAAAGAAAGCTTTATCTATGTGAGATGAATACACATAGCATAGAGCAGTTTCGCAGAAAGCTTCCTTCCAGTTTTAGTCTGAGGCTATTTCCCTTTTCACTATAGGCGTCAATATGGTACTGAATATCCCTTGGTACCTTTTTCTCCAAAAGGATTTCCCTGATCCTGTATGACAAGAGAGATATAACACTGTGAGTGGAATGCACACGTCACAAAGCAGTTCCTCGGTAAGCTTCTCTCCAGTTTCTATCTGAACATATTTCCTTTTTCAACGTAAGCCTCAAAGCGCTCCCAAATATCCCTTTGCACGCTAAACATTAACAGTGTTAGAAAACGGCTCAGTGAAAATAGAGGCTTAATTGAGCGAGAGGAATTCATATAACACATGGCAGTTTCACAGAATGCTTCCTTCTTTTTTTTATCTGAGGGTATTTCTTTCTCCATATTCTATAGAGCGTTCCCAAATGTCCTTCCTCAGATTCCACAGAAACAGTGATTTAAAACTGCTTAATCCAAGGAGTGGCTTAACTCTATGAGATGATACACACATCACAAAGCAGTTGCTCAGAAAGCTTCTCTCCAGTTTTCATCAGAAAACATTTCCTTGCTCACCACAGGGCTCTGAGCGCCACTTAATATCCCTTCGCAGATTCCTCAAAGACAAGTTTCCCAACTGGGTAACGTAGAGTAAGCTTTAGCTCTGTGAAGTGAATGCACATATCAGAGAGCAGTTTCTTGGAACGCTTCTTTCTGGGTTTTATTTGAGGATATTTCACTTTTTGCCATAGTTTTCAAAGCACTCTGAAATATCACTTTTTTGGTTTTACAGGAACAGTGTTCAAACACTGCCTTATGAAAAAGAGGTATAACTCCCTGAGTGGAACGCACACATCACAAAGCAGTTTCTCAGAAAGCTTATCTCTATTTTTTATCTGAAGATATTTCAATTATCACCATAGTCCTGAATGTGCTCCCACTTGTCCCTTTGCGTGTCCCTCCATGACGGAGTTTCCAACTGTGTAATGTAAAGAAAGCTTTATCTATGTGAGATGAATAAAAATAGCAAAAAGTAGAATCACAGAAAGCTTCTTTCCAGTTTTTATCTGAAGATATATCCTTTTTGACCATAGGCGTCAATATGCCCTTGGATATCATTTGGTACCTTTTTCTCCAAAAGGATTTCCCTGATGCTGTATGAGAAGACAGGTATAACACTCTGAGTGGAATGCACACATCACAAAGCAGTTCCTCGGAAAGCTTCTCTCCAGTTTCTATCTGAACATATTTCCTTTTTCACCATAAGCCTTAAATGCATTCCCGAAATCCCTTCGCACGCTAAACATAAACAGTGTTATAAAACTGCTCAATGAAAAGAGAAGCTTAGCTGAGTGAGAGGAATTCACACGACACACAGCAGTTTCACAGAACGCTTTCTTCTGCTTTTATTCTGAGGATATTTCTTTCTCCATATTCTAAAGAGCATTTCCAAATGTTCCTTCCTCAGATTCCACAGAAGCAGTGATTTCAAACTGCTCAATCCAAAGAATGGTTTACCTCTATGAGATGAATACACATATCACAAAGCAGTTGCTCAGAAAACTTCTCTCCAGTTTTCATCGGGAGAAATGTTGCTCACCACAGGCCTCCGGGTGCCTCTAAATATCCCTTCATAGATTTCTGAAGACAGAGTTTCCAAACTGGGCATTGTAGAGTAAGTTTTAACTCTGTGAAATGAATGTACATATTGGAAAGCAGTTTCTTTTGAACGCTTCTTTCTGGGTTTCATCTGAGGATACTTCACTTTTCATCCTAGTCTTCGATGCACTCCGAAATATCCCTTTTTGAGTATTACAGGACAGTGTTCAAATACTGCCTTATGAAAAAAGAGGTACAACTCCCTCAGTGTAATGCGCACATCACAAAGCAGTTTCTCAGAAAGCTTCTCTCCAGTTTTTATCTGAAGAAATTTCCTTTTTCACCATAGGCCTGAATGTGATCCCGAATATCACTTCACGGATCCATCCATCAAGGAGTTTCCAGGCTGCGTAATATAAAGAAACATTTATCTATGTGAGATGAATACACATATCACAGAGCAGTGTCACAGAAAGCTTCTTTCCAGTGTTTGTCTGAGACTATTTCCCTTTTCACCATAGGCATCAATATGCTCCTGAATATCCCTTGCAACTTTTTTCTCCAAAAGGGTTTCCCCAATGCTGTATGAGAAGAGAGGTATAACAGTGTGAGTAGAATGCATACGTCACAAAGCAGTACCTTGGAAAGCTTCTCTCCAGTTTCTATCTGTACATATTTCCTTTTTCACCGTAAGCCTGAAAGTGCTCCCGAATATCCCTTTGCACACTAAATATAAAGAGTTTTGGAAAACTGCTCAATGAAAAGAGAAGTTTAACTGAGGGAGAGGAATTCACAAGATACATAGCAGTTTCACAGAAAGCTTCCTTCTGGTTTTTATCTGAGGATATTTCTTTCTCCATATTCTAAGGAGTGTTCACAAATGTCCTTCTTCAGATTCCACAGAAGCAGAGATTTCAAACTGCTCAATACAAGGAATGGTTTAAGTCTATGAGATGAATACACACACATCACAAACCAGTTGCTAAGAAAGCTTCTCTCCAGTTTTCATCGAAGACATTTCCTTGATCACCACAGGCCTCCAGGTGCCACTTAATATCCGTTCGCAGATTACTGAAAGACAGAGTTTCCAAACTGGGCAATGTACTTTAAGGTTTAACTCTGTGAAAAGAATGCACGTATCAGAGAACAGTTTCTTGGGATGCTTGTTTCTGGGTTTTATTTGAGGATATTACACTTTTCGCCATAGTTTTCAATGTGCTCCAATATATCACATTTTCGGTTTTACAGGAAGAGTGTTCAAGCACTGCCATATGAGAAAAGAGGTATAACTCCCTGAGTGGAATGCACACATCACAAAAAAGTTTCTCAGAAATCTTCTCTCCAGTTTTTATCCTAAGATATTTCCTTTTTCACCATAGGCCTGAATGCGCTCCTGAATGTCCCTTAGCGGATCTGTGCATGACAGTTTCCAAACTGCGTAATGTAAAGAAAGGTTTATCTATGTGAGATAAATACACGTAGCACAGAGGAGTTTCACAGAAAGCTTCTTTCCGGTTTTTGTCTGAGGCTATTTCCCTTTTCACAATATACGTAAATATGCTCCCTAATATCCCTCGGCAACTTTTTCTGCAAAAGGGTTTCCTTGATGCTGTCTGAGAAGAGAGGTATAACACTGTGAGTGGAATGCACACGTCACAAAGCAGTTCCTTGGAAAGCTTCTCTCCAGTTTCTATCTGAATCTATTTTCTTTTTCACCATAAGCCTTAAAGCTCTCCCAAATATCCCTTCCTATGCTAAACATAAACAGTGTTAGAAAACTGCTAAATGAGAAGAGTAGCTAAACTGAGTGAGAGAAATTCACATGACACATAGCAGTTTCACAGAAAGCTTCCTTCTGATTTTTATCTGTGGTTATTTCTTTCTCCATATTCTATAGAGCATTCCCAAATGTGATTCCTCAGATTCCACAGAAAAAGTGGTTTCAAACTGCTCAATCCAAGGAATAGTTTAACTCTATGAGATGAATACACACATCACAAAGGATTTTCTCAGAAAGCTCATCTCCAGTTTTCATCGGAATACATTTCCGTGCTCACCACAGGCCTCGGGGCACCACTTAATATCCCTTCGCAGATTCCTCAAAGACAGAGTTTCCAAACTGGGCAATGTAGAGCAAACTTTAACTCTGTGAAATGAATGCACATATCAGAGAGCAGTTTCTTGGAACGCTTCTTTCTGGGTTTTATTTGAGAATATTTCACTTTTTAACGTAGTCCTCAATGTGCTTCAAAATATCACTTTTTGGGTTTTACCGGAACAGTGTTCAAACATTGCCTTATGAGAAAAGAGGTATAACTCTCTGAATGGAATGTCCACATCACAAAGTAGTTTCTCAGGAAGTTTCTCTCCAGTTTTTATTTGAAGATATTTCCTTTTTCACCATAGGCCTGAATGTGCTCCGAAATGTCCCTTTGGGGATCCGTCCATGCAGTGTTTCCAAGCTGCGTAATGGAAAGAAAGCTTTATGTATTTGAGATGAATACACATAGCAAAAAGCAGATTCACAGAAATCTTCTTTCCAGTTTTTATCTGAATATATTTCCTTTTTCACCATAGGCCTGAATGTGCTCCTAAATGTCCCTTCGCGGATCCTTCCATGACAGAATTTCCAAACTGCGTAATATTAAGAAAGTTTTTTCTATGTGAGATGAATAAACATGTCTATCACAAAGAAGTTTCACATAAAACTTCTTTACAGTTTTTGTCTGAGAATATTTCCTTTTTCACCACAGCCGTCCAGGTACTTCTGAATGTCCATTGGTACCTTTATCTCCAAATGGGATTCCCCAATCCTCTATGAGATGAAAGGTATAACTCTGTGAGTGGAATGCAGAAGTCACAAAGCAGTTCCTGGGAAAGCCTCTCTCCAGTTTCTAGCTGAACATATTTCCTTTTCTACTGTAAGTCTCAAAGCACTCCTGAATATCCTTTCTCACTCTAAACATAAACAGTGTTAGAAAACTGTTCAATGAAAACAGCAGCTTAAATGTGCGATGGAATTCACAAGACACAGAGCAGTTTCACAATAAGCTTCCTTGTGGTTTTTATTGGAGGGCATTTCTTTTACAGCGTATTCTAAAGAGCGTTACCAAATATCTTTCCTCAGATTCCACATAAGCAGTAATATCAAACTGCTCAATCTAAAGAATGATTTAACTTTATGAGATGAATATACACGTCACAAAGCAGTTGCTCAGAAGGCCTCTCTCCAGTTTTCAATGGAAGACATCTCCTTGCTCAGCACAGGCCTCCGGGCAACACTTATTATCTCTTTGCAGATTCCTCAAAGACAGAGTTTCCAAACTAGGCAATGGAGATTAAGCTTTAACTCTGTGAAATGAACGCATGTATCAGAGAGCAGTCTCTTGGAACGCTTCTTTTTGGGTTTTATTTGAGTTTTTTTTGTGAGGGGGGTTCGTTGTGCAGATGATATTGGCTTGCTATAATTATAAGGGGTAAGAGTCAGGCGGTTAGTATTAGGAGAGGTGTTGTTAGTGGGTCGGAGGATAGGTAGGTTGAGTAGCTAAAGAGATTGTTGTTAGTCTGGTTAAAGAATAGTAAGGGGATGAGGCTGATGATTAGGCTGTGTGTGGTTAGATTAATTCAGATTATATTATTTTTAGATAGTCATGTTATAGGTAATAATATGGTTGTAGGGATAATTATTTTTAACATTGAAGCAGGCTTAGGTTGTGAATGTGGTCTAGTCCATATGTGTTGGAGATTGAGATTAGCAGGGCGAGGCCTACTGCCGCCTCACAAGCAGCAAATACTAGTAGGATAATAGGTATAATGTTGATTAAGGGGGAGTGTGTGTTTGAGGCTATAAGGGCTATTATTATATAGAGTGATATTATTATTCCTTCTAGGCAAAGGAGGGAGGCTATTAGGTGTGAACGGTAGGTTAATATGCCCAGGAGTGAGATAGTAAATGCAAATGCAATGTTTATGTAGGTAGGGGTCATTTGGTTAGTATGGCTGTCATAATCTAATGAGTCGAAATCATTTGTTTTATTTAAACTACTTACCAATTCGGTTCAGTCTAGTCCTTTTTGGGTTCATTCGTAGGCTAAGCTAAGAATTAGAACGATGATAAAAGCGATGGATGATTTGATTATTATTGGGAGGTTTGTTGTTTGAAGGGCTCATGGTAGGGATAGTAGTAGGGCGATCTCTAGGTCAAATAGTAGGAAGGTGATTGCGACTAGGAAAAATTTTATTGAGAATGGAATGCGAGCAGGATTAAGGGGATCAAATCCGCATTCGTAGGGGTTAGTTTTTTCTGTATAGGGGTTAAGCTGGGGTAATCAGAATATGATAGCTACTAATAGTAGGGTTAGAAGGGTGTTGATTGTTAAGGCTAGTGTTAGGTTAATTACTCCTTTTTGAATATTGTCAAAACTGATTGATTGGAAGTCAATTGTACTGTTTATACTAAAAGAGTATGATCCTCATCAACAGATGGAAATATAGAGAAATAGTCAGACAACGTCTACGAAGTGTCAATACCAGGCGGCGGCTTCAAAGCCAAAATGGTGGTTTGATGTGAAATGGTATAGTAGTTGGCGAATGAGACAGACAAAGAGGAATGTGGATCCAATGATGACATGGAGTCCGTGGAAGCCTGTGGTGACGAAGAATGTTGAGCCGTAGATGCCATCAGAGATAGTAAAAGGTGCTTCAAAGTATTCTGAAGCTTGTAATAGGGTGAAGTAGATACCTAGAGAGATTGTGATAAGTAGGGCTTGGATTGTTTGCTTTCGGTTGCTATTTATGAGGCTATGGTGGGCTCAGGTAATTGTAACCCCTGATGCGAGTAATACAGAGGTATTTAGGAGAGGTACTTCTAAAGGATTTAAGGGGGTGATGCCTGTTGGTGGTCAGTGACCCCCTAAATGAGGTGTTGGAGCGAGGTTCGAGTGGTAAAATGCTCAGAAGAAGCCAATGAAGAAGAAGACTTCTGAGATGATGAATAATGTTATTCCGTATCAAAGGCCTTTTTGGACGGGTGTTGTGTGGTGGCCTCGATAGGTGCTTTCTCGGGCAATGTCACGTCATCGTTGATATAGGGTTAGTGTGTTAGTTAGCAGGCCTAGTATCAATAGAGTGGTAGAGTAGAAGTGAAATCATATAATTAGGCCGGATGTTATTAGAAGGGCTGATAGGGCTCCCGTCAGTGGTCAGGGGCTGGGCTTGACTATGTGATAGGCGTGGAGTTGGTGGGTCATTAGGTATTGTTATGTAAATAGAGACTAACCAGGAGTGTAAAGACGTAGGCTTGAATTAGGGCGACTGCAATTTCTAGGATGGTTAATAGTATTAGGAGCATAGAAGTCAGTAGGGCAGCGGAGGGGCTGGTGGTTGATAGCACTAGTACAGCGTTTCCAGTCAGGTGCATTAATAGGTGACCAGCTGTGATGTTAGCGGTTAGTCGTACGGCTAGGGCTACTGGTTGAATGAGTAGGCTGATAGTTTCGATTGTTACTAGTATGGGGATGAGTGGCGTAGGTGTGCCCTGTGGTAGAAGATGGGCTAGGGAATTTTTAGTTTTGAAGCGAAGCCCTGTAATCACTGTGCCTGCTCACAGAGGAGTTGCTATAGCTAGATTTATAGAAAGCTGAGTAGTTGGTGTAAATGAGTGGGGTAGGAGTCCTAGGAGGTTAGTTATGGTGATAAAGATAATTAGAGATATTAGTATTAGAGATCAGGTTTGTCCTTTAGTATTATGAATTATTATTATTTGTTTTAGGGTGAGTTGAGCTAGGTTTTGTTGAATGGTGATTAGTCGATTATTAATGAGGTATTTGGAGGTTGGAATTAGTAATATGGGGAATAGGATAATGGGGGTTGTAACGGGTTGACCTAATATTACTGGAGTTGAGAATGAGGTAAATAGATTTTCGTTCATTTTGACTGTTGGCAGTTATTGTGGATTTGTAGGTTGGGGTTTTTTGTGGAGGGTGGTCGGTAGTAGTTTATGTTTAGTAGTTTTAATTGTATGATGAGATATAGTGTAGGGAGCATAGCTGTGATAGTAGTAAATCATGTTGATGTATCCAGCTGGGGCATTTCACTGCAGAGGGTGTGCCCCCCATCTTTAACTTCAAAGGTTAATGCTAAGATAGCTGTACAGTGGGTCTGAAGAATGTTTTTAGAAGCATATAAAGTGGGAATATGGGGAGGGGTGTTGTTTATAAGGTAAATACAGGCCCTATTTCGAAGATTTTTAGTGGGATTAGTTCTGCGACGATTGGTATGAAGCTGTGGTTTGCGCCGCAGATTTCTGAGCATTGTCCGTAATAGACGCCCGGTCGTGTGGCGGTGAATACAGTTTGGTTTAGACGTCCAGGTACTGCATCGGTTTCTAGGCCTAGCGTGGGGATGGTTCATGAATGTAAGACGTCTTGGGATGTGATTATTATACGAACAGGGGCTTCAATTGGGAGTACTACCCGATTGTCAACTTCTAGGAGTCGAAGGTCTCCTGGGTTTAGGAATAATGGGGGTAATATATAAAATATTCAAATTATACATCCAATATCAATTGGATTCTTAGGCTTCATTGTATGAGCTCACCATATATTTACAGTCGGCATAGATGTAGACACACGAGCCTATTTCACTTCAGCTACCATGATTATCGCAATCCCTACTGGTGTGAAAGTTTTCAGCTGACTCGCCACACTTCATGGAGGTAATGTTAAATGATCTCCTGCGATACTTTGAGCCCTAGGCTTTATCTTTCTATTTACCGTAGGAGGCTTAACTGTCATTATCTTAGCAAATTCATCCCTAGACATCGTGCTACACGATGTTCGATGTATATTCAAATTATGCCCTAATCGGAGCCCTACGAGCCGTTGCCCAAACAATCTCATATGAAGTCACTCTCGCCATTATCCTACTGTCAGTCCTGCTAATAAGCGGCTCATTCAACCTTAACATACTTATTACAACACAAGAACATCTCTGACTCCTCCTACCATCATGACCCCTAGCCATAATATGATTTACTTCCACACTAGCAGAAACAAACCGAACCCCCTTCGACCTCATAGAAGGCGAATCAGAACTAGTATTGGGCTTTAACATTGAATACGCTGCAGGTCCATTCGCCCTATTCTTCATGGCTGAATACATAAATATCATCATAATAAACGCCCTTACAACCACAATTTTTCTAGGCACATTCTACCCCATCCACTCACCAGAACTATTCACAGCATGCTTTACTACCAAAACACTCCTCATAACTTCCCTTTTCCTATGAATCCAAGCAGCGTACCCTCGATTCCGTTACGATCAACTCATACACCTACTATGAAAAAACTTCCTCCCACTCACACTAGCATTACTCATATGAAATACCTCAACACCCATTGCAATTTCCAGCATTCCCCCCCAAACCTAGAAATATGTCTGATAAAAGAGTTACTTTGATAGAGTAAACGATAGAGGCCCCAACCCTCTTATTTCTAGGATTGTGGGTATCGAACCCACCCTTAAGAATCCAAACTTCTCCGTGCCACCTCACACACTATATCCTAAAGTAAGGTCAGCTAAATAAGCTATCGGGCCCATACCCCGAAAATGTTGGTCGCACCCTTCCCATACTAATCAACCCACTAGCCCAACTCATCATCTACACCACAATAATTACAGGCACACTCACCACAATACTGAGCTCACACTGATTTCTCGCCTGAACAGGCCTAGAAATAAATATACCAGCCTTTATCCCAATTTTAATCAAAAAAACAAATCTCCGCTCCACAGAAGCTGCTACCAAGTATTTCCTGACACAATCTACCGCAGCTATTATCCTCATAATAGGAATTATCTCCAATACCCTGCTATCAGGACACTGGACAATAACAAGCTACACTAGCCAACTCCCATCCCTAATAATAACAACTGCCCTTGCCATAAAACTAGGAATAACCCCCTTCCACTTTTGAATCCCAGAAGTTACCCAAGGAACACCCTTAACTTCTGGCCTACTCCTCCTTACATGACAAAAACTAGCCCCTATCTCAATCATATACCAAATTCACCCATCAATTAACACCCACATCCTTCTGACTCTCTCCACTCTATCTATTATAGTAGGCAGTTGAGGGGGCCTTAACCAAACACAACTGCGCAAAATTCTAGGATATTCTTCAATCACTCATACAGGCTGGATAATAATAACACTAACATATAACCCAACTATCACAATTCTTTACCTAGTTGTGTATATCACCCTAACAACCACCACATTCTTGACCTTCAACCTAAATTCAAACACCACAACCCTCATGTTATCCCATACCTGAAATAAATCAACCTGCCTAGCGCCACTAATAACATCCACCCTCCTATCTCTAGGAGGCCTACCCCCTCTAACTGGTTTCCTGCCCAAATGAATTACCATTCAAGAACTCACAATAAATAACAACTTTCTTATCCCCTCCATCATAATTGCCATAACTCTACTAAACCTGTACTTCTACGTACGCCTGATCTATGCTATCTCCCTAACATTATTCCCTACATCCAACAACACAAAAATAACATGACAATTCGAAAACATAAAACCTACACTCCTCATTCCCCCACTCATCATCACCTCTACTCTCCTGCTACCAACCTCCCCCGTAGTTTTGACTATTCACTAGAAATTTAGGTTAAATAAGACCAAGAGCCTTCAAAGCCCTTAGTAAGTAAAATACTTAGTTTCTGAGATATATAAGGGCTGCAAACACCTACTCTGCATCAATTGAACGCAAATCAACTACTTTAATTAAGCTAAGCCCTCACTAGATCAATGGGACTTAAACCCATAAAAACTTAGTTAACAGCTAAGTACCCTAATCAACTGGCTTTGATCCACTTCTCCCGCCGCAGGGAA
>NW_012101248.1:53939-67660 GCF_000951045.1 Mandrillus leucophaeus
TACCCTAATCAACTGGCTTTGATCCACTTCTCCCGCCGCAGGGAAAAAAGGCGGGAGAAGCCCCGGCAGAAACTTTAAAACTGCTTCTTTGAACTTGCAATTCAATATGAAAATCACTTCAGGGCTGGTAAAAAGAGGACTTGATCCCCTGTCTTTAGGTTTACAGCCTAATGCTTACTCAGCCATTTTACCCTCCCCTCTACCCATGTTCATCAACCGTTGACTCTTTTCAACAAACCATAAAGATATTGGAACCCTATATCTACTATTTGGCGCATGAGCCGGAGTCATAGGTACAGCCTTAAGCCTTCTCATTCGAGCTGAACTAGGCCAACCCGGTAATCTGCTAGGCAATGACCATGTTTACAACGTTGTCGTAACGGCCCATGCATTTGTCATAATCTTCTTCATAGTTATACCCATTATAATTGGAGGCTTTGGAAACTGATTAGTACCCCTAATAATTGGTGCTCCTGACATAGCATTTCCTCGTTTAAATAACATAAGCTTCTGACTCCTTCCCCCTTCCTTTCTACTACTAATAGCATCAGCTATAGTAGAGGCCGGTGCTGGAACAGGTTGAACGGTATACCCTCCCCTAGCGGGAAACTTCTCCCACCCAGGAGCCTCCGTAGACCTGACCATTTTCTCCCTTCACTTAGCAGGCATTTCTTCTATCTTGGGGGCCATTAACTTCATTACTACTATTATCAACATAAAACCTCCCGCAATATCTCAATATCAAACCCCCCTATTCGTCTGATCAATCCTAATCACAGCAATCCTTCTACTCCTCTCACTACCAGTCTTAGCCGCCGGCATCACCATGCTACTAACAGATCGCAACCTCAACACTACTTTCTTCGACCCAGTCGGAGGAGGAGATCCTATTCTATACCAACACTTATTCTGATTCTTTGGTCACCCCGAAGTCTATATTCTTATTCTCCCCGGATTTGGAATAATTTCTCACATTGTAACTTACTACTCAGGCAAAAAAGAACCATTCGGGTATATGGGTATAGTCTGAGCCATAATATCAATATTCAGTTTTTATCTGAATATATATCCTTTTTCACCATAGGCATCCATAAGCCCCCGGATATCAATTGGTACCTTTTTCTCCAAAAGGGTCTCCCTGATGTTGTATGAGAAGAGACGTATAACACTGTGAGTGGAATGCACACATCACAAAGTAGTTCCTCGGAAAACTTCTCTCCAGTTACTATCTGAACATATTTCCTTTTTCACTGTAAGCCTCAAAGCGTTCCTGAAATCCCTTCGCACACTAAACATAAACAGTGTTATAAAACTGCTCAATGAAAAGAGAAGCTTAGCTGAGTGAGAGGAATTCACACAACACAGCAGTTTTACAGAAAGCTTCCTTCTGGTTTTTATTTGAGGATATTTCTTTCTCCATATTCTAAAGTGCATTTCCAAATATTCTTCCTCAGATTCCACATCAACAGTGATTTCAACCTGCTCAATCCAAAGAACGGTTTAACTCTATGAGATGAATACACACAACACAAAGCAGTTGCTTAGAAAGCTTCTCTCCAGTTTTTATCGAAGACATTTCCTTGCTCACCACAGGCCTCCGGGAGCCACCAATATCCCTTTGCAGATTCCTCAAAGACTGAGTTTCCAAACTGCGCAAGTAGACTAAGCTTTAACTCTGTGAAATGAATGCACATATCAGAGAGCAGTTTCTTGGAAAGGTTCTTTCTGTGTTTTATTAGAGGATAGTTCACTTTTGGCCATAGTCTTCAATGTGCTCAAATATCAATTTTCGGTTTTACAGGAACAGTGTTCAAACACTGCCATATGAGAAAAAGGTATAATTCCCTGAGTGGAATGCAAACATCACAAAGCAGTGTCTCAGAAAGCTTCTCTCCAGTTTTTATCTGAAGATATTTCCTTTTCCACCATAGGCCTGAATATGTACCCGAAAGTTCCTTCGCAGATCCGTCCATGACAGAGTTTCCAACTGCGTAATATACGGAAAGCTTTATCTACGTGAGATGAAAAAAACATATGTATCACAAAGCAGTTTCACAGAAAGCTTCTTTCCAGTTTTGGTCTGAGCATATTTCATTTTTCACCATAGCCATCCATATACGCCTGAATGTCCCTTGGTAGCTTTTTCTCCAAAAGACATGACCCAATCCTCAATGAGAAGAAAGTTGTAACTCTTTGAATGGAATGTACACGTCAGAAAGCAGCTCCTCAGAAAGCTTATCTCCAGTTTTTATCTGAAGATATTTCCGTTATCACCTTAAGCCTCAATAGCTCCCGAATATCCCTTTGCAGACTAAACAAAAACAGTGTTAGAATACTGCTCAATGAAAGCAGAAGCTTAACTGTGCTAGTGGAATTCACATGACACAGAGCAGTTTCACAGAAAGCTTTCTTCTGGTTTTTATCTGAGGGTATTCCTTTTTCATCATATTCTAAAAGTGTTCCCAAAAGTCCTTTCTCAGGTTCCAGAGAAACAGTGATTTGAAGCTGCTCAATCCAAAGAATGATTTAACTCTATGAGATGAATACACACATCACAATGCAGTTGCCCTGAAAGCTTCTCTCCAGTTTTCAATGGAAGACATTTCCTTGCTCACCACAGGCCCCTGGGCACCACTTAATATTCCTTCGCAGAATACTCAAAGACAGAGTTTCCAAACTGGGCAATGTAGAGTAAACTTTAACTCTGAAATGAATGCACATATCAGAAAGCAATTTCTTGGAATGCTTCTTTCTAGGTGTTATATGAGGATATTTCACTTTTCACCATAGTCTTCAATGAGCTCTGAAATATCACTTTTTCGGTTTTGAAGGAACAGGGTTCAAACACTGCCTTATGAGAAAAGAAGTATAACTCCCTGAGTGAAATGCCCACATCACAAAGCTGTTTCTCAGAAAGCTTCTCTCCGGTTCTCATCTGAAGATATTTCCTTTTTCACCATAGTCCAGAAAGTGCTCCTAAAGGTACCTTCCCGAATCCGTCCATGATGGAGTTTCTAAGCTGCTTAATGTAAAGAAAGCTTTACCTATATGAGATGAATAAACGTAGCAAAAAGCAGATTCACATAAAATTTCTTTCGAGTTTTCATTTGAAGATGTTTCCTTTTTCACCATAGTCCTGAATGTGCCGCAGAATGTCCCTCTCGGATCCGTCCATGACAGATTTTCCAAGCTGTGCAATGTAAAGGAAGCTTTTTGTATGTGAGATGAATACACATAGCACAGAGCAGTTTCACAAAAGCTTCTACTGAGTTTTTGTCTGTGGCTATTTCCCTATTCACCATAGGCGTCAATATGCTTCTGGATATCCCTTGGTATCTTTTTCTCCAAAAGGGTTTCCCCAATGCTGTATGAGAAGAGAGGTATAACACTGTAAGTGGAATGCACACGTCACAAAGCATTTCCTCGGAAAGCTTCTCTCCAGTTTCTCTCTGAACATATTTCCTTTTTCAACGTAAGCCTCAAAGTGCTCCCGAATATCCCTTCACACACTAAATTAAACAGTGTTAGAAAACTGCTCAATGAAAAGAGAAGCTTAACTGAGCGAGAGGAATTCACATGATATGTAGTAGTTTCACAGAAAGCTTCCTTCTGCTTTTTTGTGAGGATATTTCTTTCTCCATAATCATAAGAGTGTTCCCAAATGTCCTTCCTCAGATTCCACAGAGACAATGATTTCAAACTGCTCAATCCAAAGAAAGGTTTAACTCTATGAGATGAATACACACATCACAAAGCAGTTGCTCAGAAAACTTCTCTCCAGTTTTCATCGGAAGAGGTTTCCTTTCATACTGTAGGCCTCCGGGCACAATTCAATATCCCTTAGAAGATTCCTCAAAGACAGAGTGTCCAAACTGGGCAATGTACAATAAGCTTTAACTCTGTGAAATGAATGCACCTATCAAAGAGTAGGTTCTTGGAACGTTTCTTTCTGGGTTTTATTTGAAGATATTGCATTTTTCGCCATAGTCTTCAATGTGCTGGGAAATATCACTTTTTCAGATTTACAGGAACAGTGTTCAAACACTGCCTTATGAGAAAAGAGGTATAACTTCTTGAGTGAAATGCACATATCACAAAGCAGTTTCTCAGAAACCTTCTCTAAAGTTTTTATCTGAAGATATTTCCTGTTTCACCATAGGACTGAATGTGCTCCCGAATCTCCCTTCACGAATCCATCTATGATGGAGTTTCAAACTGCATAATGAAAGAAAGTTTTGTCTATGTGAGGTGAATAAACCTATCTATCACAAAGTAGTTTCACAGAAAGCTTCATCCCAGTTTTTGTCTGAGGATATTTCCTTTTTCACCATAGTCGTCCATATACTCCCGAATGTCCCTTGGTAGCTTTTTCTCCAAAAGGGATTCCCCAACCTTCTATGAGAAGAAAAGTGTAACTGTGTGAGTGGAATGCACACGTCACAAAGCAGCTCCTCGGAAAGTTTCTCTCCAGTTTCTATCTGAAGATATTTCCATTTTCACCATAAGCCTCAAAGCACTCCCGAATATCCCTTAGAAGAATAAACTAAAACAGTGTTAGAATACTGCTCAATGAAAAGAGAAGCTTAACTTTGCGAATGGAATTCACATGACACAGAACACTTTTGCAGAAAGCTTTATTCTGGTTTTTATAGGAGGGTATTTCTTTTTCAGTATATTATTAATAGCATTCCCAAATGTCCTTTCTCAGGTTCCACAGAAACAGTGATTTCAAACTTCTCAATCCAAAGAATGACTTAAATCTATGAGATGAATACACACATCAAAAATCAGTTGCTCAGAAAGCTTCTCTCCTGTTTTCAACGGAAGGTATTTCCTTGCTCATCACAGGTCTCTGGGAGCCGATTACTATCCCTTCGCAGATTCCTGAAAGAGAGAGTTTCCAAACTGAACAATGTAGAGTAAACTTTAACTCTGTGAAATGAATGCACATATCACAGGGCAGTTTCTTGGAACACTTCTTTCTGGGTTTTATTTGATTATATTTCACTTTTTGCCATAGTCTTCAGGGCACTCCGAAATATCACTTTTTCAGTTTTACAGGAACAGTGTTCAAACACTGCCTTATGAGAAAAGAGGTATAACTCCCTGAGTGGAATGCACACATCACAAAGCAGTTTCTCAGAAAGCTTCTCTCCAGTTTCTATCTGAAGAAGATTTCTTTTTCACCATAGGCCAGAATGTGATCCTGAATATCCCTTCGCGGATCCGTCCATGACGGAGTTTCCAAGCTGCATAATGTAAAAAAGCTTTACCTATGAGAGATGAATACACACAGTAAAAAGCAGATTCACAGAAATATTCTAGTTTTTACCTGAAGATATTTCCTTTTTCACCATAGTCCTGAATGTGCTCCCAAATGTCCCTTTGTGAGTTTGTCCATGACAGAGTTTCCAAGCTGCATAATGTAAAGAAAGCTTTATCTATGTGAGATGAATAAACATAGCAAAAAGCAGATTCACAGAAAGATTCTTTCCAGTTGTTATCTGAAGATATATCCTTTTTCACTATAGACGTCAATATGCCCCTGGATATCAACTGGTACCTTTTTCTCCAAAAGGGTATCCTTGATGCTGTATGGGAAGAGAGGTATAATACTGTTAGTGGAATGCACACGTCACAAAACAGTTCCTCGGAAAGCTTCTCTCCAGTTACTATCTGAACATATTTCCTTGTTCACCGTAAGCCTCAAAGAATTCCCAAAATCTCTTCGCATGCTAAACATAAACAGAGTTTGAAAACTGCTCAATGAAAAGAGAAGCTTAACCGAGTAAGAGGAATTCACAAGACACAGAGAATTTTCACAGAAAGCTTCCTTCTGGATTTTACCTGAGGATATTTCTTTTTCCATATTCTAAGGATCGTTCCCAAATGTCCTTCCTCAGATTCCACAAAAACAGTGATTTCAAACTGCTCAATCTAAAGAATGGTGTAACTCTATGAGAAGAATACACACATCCCAAAGCAGTTGCTCAGAAAGCTTCTCTCCACTTTTCATTGGAAGACATTTCCTTGCTCACCACAAGCCTCCGGGCGCCACTTAATATCCCTTCACAGATTCCTCAAAGACAGAGTTTCCAAACTGGGCAACAAGAACAAAGCTTTAACTCTGTGAATAAATGCACATATCAGAGAGCTGTTTCTTGGAACACTTCTTTCTGGGATTTATTTGAGGATATTTCACTTTTCATCATAGTCTTCAATGCACTCCGAAATATCACGTTTTCAGTTTCACAGGCACAGTGTTCAAACACTGCCTAATGAGAAAGGAGGTATAACTCTCTGATTGGAATGCATGCATCACAAATCAGTTTCTCAGAAAGCTTCTCTCCATTTTTTATCTGAAGATATTTCCTGTTTCACCATAGGCCTGAATGTGCTCCTGAACGTCCCTTCACGAATCTCTCCATGGCGACGTTTTAAAAATGCGTAATGGAGTTTGACCGGGTGGTAGCAGCCGGAGTCGCCTTTGGGACGCGCCTGCTCTCCGCCTTTCGCTGCAGTCCGTCGATTTCTTTCTCCAGGAAGAAAAATGGCATCCGTTGCAGTTGATCCACAACCGAGTGTGGTGACTCGGGTGATCAACCTGCCCTTGGTGAGCTCCACGTATGACCTCATGTCCTCAGCCTATCTCAGTACAAAGGACCAATATCCCTACCTGAAGTCTGTGTGTGAGATGGCAGAGAAGGGCGTGAAGACCATCACCTCCGTGGCCATGACCAGTGCTCTGCCCATCATCCAGAAGCTACAGCCGCAAATTGCAGTTGCCAATATCTATGCCTGTAAGGGGCTAGACAGGATTGAGGAGAGACTGCCTATTCTGAATCAGCCATCAACTCAGATTGTTGCCAATGCCAAAGGTGCTGTGACTGGGGCAAAAGATGCTGTGACGACTACCGTGACTGGCGCCAAGGATTCTGTGGCCAGCACGATCACAGGGGTGATGGACAAGACCAAAGGGGCAGTGACTGGCAGTGTGGAGAAGACCAAGTCTGTGGTCAGTGGCAGCATTAACACAGTATTGGGGAGTCGGATGATGCAGCTCGTGAACAGTGGCGTAGAAAATGCACTCACCAAATCAGAGCTGTTGGTAGAACAGTACCTCCCTCTCACTGAGGAAAAACTAGAAAAAGAAGCAAAAAAAGTTGAAGGATTTGATCTGGTTCAGAAGCCAAGTTATTATGTTAGACTGGGATCCCTATCTACCAAGCTTCGCTCCCGTGCCTACCAACAGGCTCTCAGCAGGGTTAAAGAAGCTAAGCAAAAAATCCAAGAGACCATTTCTCAGCTCCATTCCACTGTTCACCTGACTGAATTTGCCAGGAAGAATGTGCATAGTGCCAATCAGAAAATTCAGGATGCTCAGGATAAGCTCTACCTCTCATGGGTGGAGTGGAAAAGGAGCATTGGATACGATGATACTGATGAGTCCCACTGTGCTGAGCACATTGAGTCACGTACTCTTGAAATTGCCCGCAACCTGACTCAGCAGCTCCAGACCACGTGCCACAACCTGCTGTCCAACATCCAAGGCGTACCACAGAACATCCAAGATCAGGCCAAGCACATAGGGGTGATGGCAGGCGACATCTACTCAGTGTTCCGCAGTGCTGCCTCCTTTAAGGAAGTGTCTGACAGCCTCCTCACTTCTAGCAAGGGGCAGCTGCAGAAAATGAAGGAATCTTTAGATGATGTGATGGATTATCTTGTTAACAACACGCCCCTCAACTGGCTGGTAGGTCCCTTTTATCCTCAGCTGACTGAGTCTCAGAATGCTCAGGACCAAGGTGCAGAGATGGACAAGAGCAGCCAGGAGACCCAGCGATCTGAGCACAAAACTCATTAAACCTGCCCCTGGCACTAGTGCATCATGTGGCCAGGCAGATGACCTGTTATGTTGAAATTAACTTGCTAGGCAACCCTAAATTGGGAAGCAAGAAGCTAGTAAAAAGGCCCTCAATTATAGTTGTTTCTAGCTGAATTAAGAGCTTTAAAGTTTCTGGCATTAGCAGATGATTCTGTTCACCTGGTAAGAAAAGACTGCTAGGCTTGTTAGAGCCTATAGCCAGAACTCAGAAAAAATTCAAGTGCACTTATGTTCTCATTCTGTGGCCATTGTGTTGCCTCTGTTCCGGTTTGTATTGAATAAAAACATCTTCATGTGGGCTGGGGTAGAAACTGGTGTCAGCTCTGGTATGATCTGAAAAAAAAAATGCATAATGGAAAGAAAGTTTTATCTATGTGAAATGAATAAACATGTCTATCACAAAGCAGTTTCACAGAGAGCTTCTTTCCAGTTTATGTCTGAGGATATTTTCTTTTTCACCATAGCCATCCATATACTCCCGAATGTCCCCTGGTAACATTTTCTCCAAAAGGCATTTCCCATTCCTCTATGAGAAGAAAAGTATAACTCTGTGAATGGAGTGCACACGTCACAAAGCAGCTCCTCGGAAATCTTCTCTCCAGTTTCTAGCTGAAGATATTTCCATTTTCACCATAAGCCTCAAAGCACTCCCAAGTATCCCTTAGATGACAAAACTAAAATAGTGTTAGAATACTGCTCAATGAAAACAGAAGCTTAACTGTGCAAGGGGAATTCACAAGACACAGAGAAGTTTCACAAAAGCTTCCTTCTGATTTTTATCGCAGTGTATTTCTTTTTCAGCATATTCTTAAGAGCGTTCCCAAATGTCCTTTCTCAGATTGCACAGAAACAGTGATGTCAAACTGCTCAATCCAAAGAATGATTTAATTCTATGAGATAAATCCACACATTACAAAGCAGTTGCTCAGAAAGCTTCTCTCCAGTTTTCAACAGAAGACATTTCCTTGCTCGCCACAGGCATCCGGTTGTCACTTAATATCCCTTTGAAGAATCTTCAAAGACAGACTGCTAATATCACTGTTTTAGTTTTATAGGAACAGTGTTCAAACAGTGCCTTATGAGAAGAAAGTTACAACTCCCTGAGTGGAATGTAAACATCACCAAGCAGTTTCTCTGAAAGCTTCTCTCCAGTTTTTATCTGACGATATTTACTTTTTCACCATAGACCCAAATGTGATCCCGAATATCCCTTCGCGGATCCATCCATGACGGAGTTTCCAAGCTGCGTAATGTAAAGAAAGCTTTATCTATGTGAGATGAATAAACATAGAAAAAAAGCAGACTCTCCGAAAACTTCTTTCCAGTTTTTATCTGAAGATATTTCTCTTTTCACTGTAGTCCAGAATGTTCTCCCAAATGGCCCTTTGAGATCCAACCATGACAGAGTTTGCAAGCTGCGTAATGTAAAGAAAGCTTTATCTATGTGAGATGAATAAACATAGCACAGAGCAGTTTCATAGAAAGCTTCTTTCCAGTTTTTGTATGAGGCTCTTTCTCTTTTCACCATAGGCGTCAATATGCTCTCAGACATGCCTTGGTACCTTGTTCTCCAAATGGGTTTCCCCAATGTTGTATGAGAAGAGACGTACAATACTGTGAGCAAAATGCACATGTCACAAAGCAGTTCCTCGGAAAGTTTCTCTCCAGTTTCTATCTGAACATATTTCTTTCTCACCGTAAGACTCAAAGAGCTTCTGAATATCCCTTTGCACGCTAAATATAAACAGTGTTAGAAAACTCTTCAATGAAAAGGGAAGCTTAACTGAGCGAGAGGAATTCACACGATACAAAGCAGTTTCACAGAAAGCTTCCTACTGGTTTTCATCTGAGGATATTTCTTTCTCCATATTCCAAAGAACGATCCCAAATGTCATTGCTGAGATACCTCAGAAAGAGTGATTTCAAACGGCTCAATCCAAGGAATGATTTAACTTTATGAGATGAATACGCACATCACAAAGCAGTTGCTCAGAAAGCTTCTCTCCAGTTTTCAATGGAAGACATTTCCTTGCTCACCACAGGCCTCCGGAGCCACTTAATATCCCTTCGTAGATTCCTCAAAGACAGAGTTTCCAAACTGGACAACGTAGAGTAAGCTTTAGCTCTGTGAAATGAAAGCACATATCACAGAGCAGTTTCTTGGAACACTTCTTTCTGGGTTTTATTTGAGGATGTTTCACTTTTCACCATAGTCTTCAAAGCTTCCCAAATTATCACTTTTTTGAAGAATCTGCTCTCTGGAGGCCTGTGTTGAGCAAGGAAATGTCTTCCATTGAAAACTGGAGAGAAGCTTTCTGAGCAACTGCTTTGTGACGTGTGTATTCATCTCCTAGAGTGAAATCATCCTTTGGGTGAAGCAGTTTGAAATCACTGTTTCTGTGGAATCTGAGGAGGAGCATATGGGAATGCTCTTTAGAATATGGAGAAAGAAATATCCTCAGATAAAAACCAGAAGGAAGCTTTCTGTGAAACTGCTATGTGTCATGTGAATTCCTCTAACTCAGTTAGGCTTCTCAGATAGTAACTGGAGAGAGGCTTTCGAGGAACTATTTGGTGACCGGTGCATTTCACTGCCAGTGTTATACCTCTCTTCTCATAAAGGATTGGAGAATCCCTTTTGGAGAAGAAGCTATCAAGGGACATTCAGGAGTACATGGACGGCTATGCTGAAAAAGGAAATATCCTCAGACAAAAGCTGGAAGGAAGATTTCTGTGAATCTGCTTTTTGCTAAGTTTATTCATCTCACATAGATAAAGCTTTTTTAACATTACGCAGCTTGCAAATTCCCTCATGGATGGATCTGTGAAGGGATATTCAGGATCACTTTTGGGCCTATGGTGAAAGAGGAAATATCATCAGATAGAAACTGAAGAGAAGCTCTTTGAGAAACTGCTTGGTGATGTGGCAATTCCACTCAGGGAGTTATACCTTCCTTGTCATAAGGCACTGTTTGAACACTGTTCCTGTAAAACTAAAAAAATGATATTCGGACCACATGGAAGACTATGGAGAAAGTGTAATATCCTCAGATAAAACCCAGAAAGAAGTGTTCCAAGAAACTGCTCCCTGATATTTGCATTCATTTCACAGAGTTAAAGCTTACTCTACATTGCCCAGTTTGGAAACTCTGTCTTTGAGGAATCTGTGAAGGGATATTAAGTGGCACCGGGAGTCCGGTCGTGAGCAAGGAAATGTCTTCCGATGAAAACTGCAGAGAAGCTTTCTGAGCAACTGCTTTGTGATGTGTGTATTCATCTCATTGCATTAAACCATTCTTTGGATTGAGCATTTTGAAATCACTGTTTCTGTGGAATCTGAGGAAGGACATTTGGGAATGCTCTTTAGGATATGGAGAAGGTAATATCCTCAGATAAAAACCAGAAGGAAGCTTTCTGTGAAACTGCTACATTTTGTGTGAATTCCTCTTACTCAGTTAAGCTTCCCTTTTCACTGAGCAGTTTTCTAACACTGTCTATGTTTAGAGTGTGAAGGGATATTATGGAGGGCTTTGAGGTTTACAGAGAAACAGGAAATATGTTCAGAAAGAAACTGGAGAGAAGCTTTCCGAGGAACTACTTTGTGACGTGTGCATTGCTCTCACAGTGTTTTACCACGCTTCTCATAGAGCATCAGGGAAACACTCTTGGAGAAAAAGGTACCAAGGGATATCTTGGAGCATATTGATGCTTATGATACAAAGGGAAATAGCCTCAGACAAAAACTGGAAAGAAGCTTTCTGTGAAACTGCTCTGTGTTATGTGTACTCATCTCAAATAGATAAAGCTTTCTTTACATTACACAGCTTGAAAACTCTGTCATGGATGTATCCGCGAAAGGATATTTGGGATCACATTTGGACCTATGGTGAAAAAGGAAGTATTGTCAGATAAAAATTGAAAAGAAGCTTTCTGTGAATCTGCTTTTTATTATGTTTATTCATCACGCATAGATAAAGCTCTCTTTACATTATACAGCTTGGAAACTCCATCATGGACGGATCTGCGAAGGGATATTCGGAATCACATTGAACTTCTTCAAACGTCAAAATCGTTCCTCAGAAAGCTTCTCTCCAGTTTCTATCTGAACATACTTCCTTTTTCACTGAAAGCTTCAAAGCACTCCTGAATATCCCTTCACAGCCTAAACATAAACAGTGTTAGAAAACTGCTCAATGTAAAGAGAAGCTTAACTGAGTGAGAGGAATTCAAATGACACATAGCAGTTTCACAGAAAGCTTCCTTCTGGTTTTTATCTGAGGATATTTCTTTTTCACCATATTCAAAAGAGTGTTCCCAAATGTCCTTTCTCAGGTTCCACAGAAACAGTGATATCAAACTCCTCAATCCAAAGAATGATTTAACTCTTTGAGATGAATACACACATCACAAAGCAGAAAGTTTCTCTCCAGTTGTCAATGGAAGACATTTCCTTGCTCATCACAGACCTCCGCGTATCACTTAATATCCCTTCGCAGTTTCCGCTAAGACAGAGTTTCCAAACTGGGCAACGTAAAGTAAGCTTTAACTCTGTGCAATGAATGCACATATCAGAGAGCAGTTTCTTGCAACGCTTCTTTCTGGGTTTTATTTGAGGATATTTCACTTTTTGCCATAGTCCTCAATGGGCTCCAAAATATCAGTTTTTCGGTTTTACAGGAACAGTGTTCAAACACTGCCTTAGGAGAAAAGAGGTATAACTCCCTGAGTGAAATGTACACGTCACAAAGTAGTTTCTCAGAAAACTTCTCTCCGGTTTTTATCTGAAGATATTTCCATTTTCACCATAGGCCTGACTGTGCTCCCAAATGTCCCTTCGTGGTTCCATACATGACGGAGTTTCCAAGCTGCGTAATGTAAAGAAAGCTTTATCTATGTGAGATGAATAAACATAGCAAAAAACAGATTCACAGAAAGCTTCTATTCAGTTTTTCTCTGAATATATTTCCACTTTCACCATAGTCCTGAATGTGCTCCTGATTGTCCCTTCGCGGATATGTCCAAGTCAGAGTTTCAAAGCTGCGTAATATACAGAAAGCTTTTTCTATGTGAGATGAATAAACATAACAAGAAACAGATTCATAGAAAGCTTCTTTCCAATTTTTATGTGAAGGTATTTCCCTTTTAGTCATACTACTGAATGTGCTCCCGAATGTCCCTTCGTGAATCTGTCCATGACAGAGTTTCCAACCTATGTAACGTAAAGGAAGCTTTATCTATGTGAGATGAATACACATATCACAGAGCAGTTTTGCCAAAAGCTTCTTTCCAATTTTTGTCTGAAGATATTTCCCTTTTCACCATAGGCATCAATATGCTCTGGAATAGCCCTTCGTACCTTTTTCTTCTAAAGGATTTCCCCAATGCTGTATGAGAAGAGAGGTATAACACTGTGAGTGGAATGTCTACGTCACAAAGCAGTTCGTCAGAAAGCTTCTATCCAGTTTCTATCTGAACATATTTCCTTTTTCAACGTAAGCCTCAAAGCGCTCCGAATATCCCTTTGCACGCTAAAGAAAAACAGTGTTAGAAAACTGCTCAATGAAAAGAGAAGCTTAACTGAGCAAGAGGAATTCACACAACACAGAGGAGTTTCACAGAAAGCTTTCATCTGGAGTTTATCTCAGGATATTTCTTTCTCCATATTCTAAAGAGCATTCCCAAATGTCCTTTCTGAGATTCCGCAGGAACAGTGATTTCAAAGAGCTCAATCCAAAGAATGATTTAACACTATGAGCTGCATACAAACATCATGAAAGAGTTGCTCAGAAAGCTTCTCCTCAATTTTCAAAGGAAGACATTACCTTGCTTGCCACAA